>NC_044567.1:38074909-38377409 GCF_007565055.1 Rhinopithecus roxellana
AATTGTTCTCTGAATCACATACTTAAAATCGTTCTCAGAATCACTGACTCCAAACAAAAGGAAACACACAGTAATTATTCAGGTTATAATTACTTTTAAAATGTTCCCTTTTAATTTATTTTAGAAACAAGCAGCACCATCTCAAGAACAGTTAGCACAGTTAAGGGAGGAAAATACTACAGCAAAACAGATGGAACTCACAATCAAAGATCTGGAATCTGAAATCTCCAGAATAAAAACTTCGTCAGCAACTTTAATAAAACCGAATTGAAAAGATATAAGGAACTCTACCTAGAAGAAGTAAAAGTTAGAGAATCCTTGTCAAATGAACTGAATAGGTAAGTCAATACACGGAATCATAGAAAATAAGTTAAGCTCATTAATTTGCCTTCAAAAGCATAACTTTCAGTTTAACAGATTCAGGAGATTTGTGGGAAGTGAAAGCTAACTAGATTATACAATTTTGGAAAATTGTAAATTATAAATAGTAAATAAGCTTAACCTTTAAGTAAAATTGAAAATAGTAAATGAATGTAACCTTTAACATCTTAGTCCGGGACAGTTCATGTCTCTCCAGCTTTTGGTTTTACGTGACTTCCCCCCACCCCTTAATATTCTTACATAGTTAACCTGATCTATTAGGGTTTCAGCTAAGTATTTGTGAAGCTTCATAATTTAGACAGTGACACCACTATAAAAATTGTTGGTCCATATTCCCTTTATTTGAAATATTAATGAATTTAATTTTTGGAAGATGACAGCTGAAAACCGAAAGGGTCAAGTACGACTACTCTGGGCACATTCTGGCACTCAGTAAATTCACTTTGCTTGATTGTGATCATTAGAGGGTGCCTTGAGAAGAAGTGTTCTGTGTAGTTTTTCCACTCCACATAAAGGCACACTTGTGAAGTAGAGAATGATTAACATAGGGTTGAAGGGAAGTATAACTTACTAAGTGATAAAAAATAGCACCTTGGTCAGCCTGGGGGTATGTGGAAGACAGAAAAGGCAGGCCCCACCTCTGGTGCATGGGCCACAGTGTTAGGAGCTGATTGTCCTCGATGCTGCTTTAGTTCTGTTTGATTTCAGCAGTCTTATTCTCCCCTAGGAAAAGTTGCCCTGAATGATTCCTCAGTGCCAGATGCTCAATTTTTTTCCAGATAATGGTTGAAAAGTACAAGGGTGGTGAAAACAATTGTTTGAAAATGTCTTTGAGAGATAGTGTTTTAGAAAATCTCTGTTTTACTAAATACAAGTATCTCTAGCTTGTATTTTTACTTTTAGTTTTTTAATTGTATATATTTAAGGAGTACAGCGTGATGTTTTGATAATTTGTATGCAATGAAATGGTTATTTTGTCAAGCTAATTAATATCTTCATCATTTCACATAGTTACCCTTGGAATACAAGTAATTCTAATGGCATCTTAAGAATCTTATAAGTAGAGTCATTCCAGACAGGCAACAAGTGTTAACTGTGAAGCCATACATCATTGATAGTCTTTTCTGTCCCCTCCCTCATTTGAACTACTTGTTTGTTAGAAATCCCGCTAGAAACATATGTACTTCTTTAGAACAATGTTAAAACTATAATTGGATACAGGAGGCATGCTCTAACACATTTTCAGAGTTAAAGCATGGCTTATGGTATATTCTATTTACTCTTATGGCAACTTTTAGAACAATTGAAGCCATTTAGGAATCATTTAGGAAAAAATGAAATACTAAGCATTTGTCTTTTGCAATCTTCATAGAGCTAAAGAGAAGATAGCAGAGGTCAGTGCACAACTTACTGTGGAGAAAAAGCAGACCAGATATCTATTCGCTGCTTGTAGTACAAGGCCCATCCTAGAGCCACCTTGTGCTGGAAATCTTAAGGACAGTGAATATCTCAACAGAAAACATATTCCAAGAAAAAAGAAGTCTGCTCTTGAGAGCATGGAGAGCTTCTTGTTGAAGGTTCGTTATCTTTTTTCCTGTGGTGTTCACATTTCTGAGCTAACTCTTGTATGTTATTTGGTGAAATACTCAGTTACTTAATTGTCTTGTGTATGGTCAAGTAAAGGTAGTAATTATCTGTGTTAATAAAGAGAGGAGAAAGAAATTTTACAGTTATTTTTAAGTCCCTGGAGCTCTCATTCATAAGAGATTACTCCTTTGTTAACTTTATTCAATAAATGTAACCAAACTGACACATTTTAAATTTCTTTAAAAACTACAATTAAGTTAGATTTTAACCAAAGGTATACTTTGATGTGCTTTGTCTTACTAACTGATTTTAGTTTGTCTGGGGTTCACTTTTCTTTTTTTTTGAGACGGAGTCTCGCTCTGTCGCCCAGGCTGGAGTGCAGTGGATGGATCTCAGCTCACTGCAAGCTCCGCCTCCCGGGTTTACGCCATTCTCCTGCCTCAGCCTCCCGAGTAGCTGGGACTACAGGCACCCGCCTCGTCGCCCGGCTATTTTTGTATTTTAGTAGAGACAGGGTTTCACCGTTTAGCCAGGATGGTTCGATCTCCTGACCTCGTGATCCGCCCGTCTCGGCCTCCCAAAGTGCTGGGACTACAGGCTTGAGCCACCGCGCCCAGCCTGAAGTTCACTTTTAAAAGGTTTAGTGTGCCTGGGGTCACTTATAAAGTTTTTCTGCATCATCTCAGATTTTCTACCCCCATCATATGTGAATGATTGGTGTCCGAACACTAACCACACATGGATGTTTATTATTTAAAAGGATCCAAGGTGAATACTTTTATATGTTACATAAACCTGCAACACTTGATTAATCTGTTCTTTAAGTTAAAAGTTTTCTGATTTTTCTTACATGAGTACATCTGGTTATAAAAATTTGTATAAAAATTGCTATTGCACTTACAGCGTTTTAATCCCAATTTTAGTAAAATGTGTCTATTGTTATGCGGTTGTACAGTGGTTTTGAAATGGTTAAATGAAACAACTATTTGAATTTTTAAAGTAAAGCTCACATAAGTTAGGTCTCTCTACCTGGCCATAACTGGAGTGATTGATGACTAGGGTGGCAATGATATCTAGAGTCCTCCAATAGCAAATGTGACCAAACAGAATCAATTCTATTCTTAATGCCCCAAATTCCATGTAAAGCTGCATATGTACATCTCCCCTGGACATGTAACAGGAACCTTTTAGTTCAACCATGTGGTTTCACTCAGAGTAAGAGTCTATTTCTGGGGATTTCAAAATGGATCCAAGAATGACAAGCTATATCAACTATAGAGTTGGTAAGAAAAAAACAAAAAACAAAAAACAAAAACCTAGTTCGGCTATGCTTGACCCAGATTAAGGTATTTGTCTAACACTGGTCCGTTTTTCAACTGAGGGAAAATTACAAAAGCTGGGCACAGTGGCACACACCTGTAATCCCAGCTACTCCTGAGGCTGAGGCAGAAAGATCACTTGAGCCCAGGAGTTCAAGGCTGCATTGTGCAATGATTATTCCTGTGAGTAGCTACAGCACTGCAGCACTCCAGACTGGGCAACATAGCAAGATTCTATCTCTTAAAAAATTGCAAAATCCAGAAAGCATTTGTTTGAACAAAAATAAATAGTTTTCTTTGTGTATATTGTTGTTTTTTAAATTTTTAATCGGTCCACATTTGCTTATAGTTTTGATGTTTTTATGGTCTCTTTAATGCACAGAAAAGTAGCACAGGCCCACATGGAATGAGCCTCAACCTTGTTGTGTTTATCTGGCTATTTCGTGTCCTAACAAATCACAGAAGAGCAAATCTAAGGTTTCTTAGACAGCATTGTGGCCAAATAGTTAAAAGAGAATGCCTAAGTGATTGTTTTAATACATAGATTACAAGAGCCCAGCTAGCTCATATTTTTAATCATATTGTTTGCTTAGGTTTTATGTTTCTGAAAAAAAATGAGATGATCAGCCTCCAAATGCCTCAGTCACAAAATTGTACCACTGGGTACTAATGGAAAATAAATGTTACATATGTCTGTAAATGGTTAAGCAAGATGCAAATATAACGTTCTCATTAGTACTATGAACCCCAAAATTTGAGACAAGTCTCAGTTAATTTAGAAAGTTTATTTTGCCAAGGTTGAAGACACGCACCCATGACACAACCTCAGGAAGTCCTGATGACATGTGCCCAAGGTGGTTGGGACAGAGCTTGGTTTGATACATTTTAGGGACACATGAGATATCGATCAATATATAGAAGAAGCACATTGGTTCACTCTGGAAAGACAGGACAACTTGAAGCAAAAGGAGGAAGACTGGAAGCGGGGAGGGGGCTTCCAGGTCACAGATAGGTGAGAGACAAACAGTTGTACTCTGTTGAGTTTCTGATTAGCCTTTCCAAAGGAGACAGTCAGATCTGCATTTATCTCTGTGAGCAGAGAGGTAACTTTGAATAGAATGGGAGGCAGGTTTGCCCTAAGCAGTTTCCATCCTGAGTTTTCCTTTTAGCTTTTGGGGGCCCAAGATATTTTCCTTTCACAATACTTACCAGAAAAACAAGGTAATGTATTATTTTACAAGATGGTGCTGGGCGGCAGAGCAAGACTCCATGTCGTGGGCAGGTGGGGGTTGGGAAAAAAAAAAGCAGATGTGATGCAAGGGAAGAATTTTGAAGAACTATTTAAAAAAAATTTTTTTTTTTGTTTTTAGTATTTCTAGATAAGTTTTTAGTATTTCTAGATAAGTAGAAAATTTGTTTGTTTTAAAGTTAATGTAGTAGTTCCAAGGCATACCTAGTTTCCTTGTGGGGCATTTGTTTGCCCAGTCATGTTAGACTTACTAAAAGAGATTAAAAAGCATGATTGTATCAATATATGAGTGCTGGTTGCGGTGGCTCACGCCTGTAATCCCAGCACTTTGGGAGGCCGAGGCGGGTGGATCACTTGAGGTCAGGAATTCAAGATCAGCCTGGACAACATGGTGAAACCCCATCTCTACTAAAAATACATAAATTAGCCTGGCGTGGTGGCGGGACCCTATAATCCCGCTACTCAGGAGGCTGAGGCAGGAGAATCATTTGAACCCAGGAGGCAGAGGTTTCAATGAGCCAAGATTGTGCCACTGCACTGCAGCCCAGGTGACAGCAAGACTGTGTCTCAAAAAAAAATAGCATATCTCCATAATCACACTTTGGAAGAATTCTTATATAACTGTTGTCTACAGAATTTTTAGAGTTACAGAAAGAAGGTGCCTTCTAGAGTTGCTAGGAATTTAAGTATTTCCTATAGGAAAACATCAGCTAATACAAGGAGGAGGTGGTAACATACCACCGAAACTGATATTTACAAAACAAGGATAGGCCGAGAGGGGTGGGTTTCTGGGTGGGACATTACAAAACAAAGGATATTTAGAAATTTTTAGCTATGATTTTCAAAAGCAAAATGTTAAAAAATAGCACTAATATTGGATCTGTTTATCCATCTCCTACATTTGCAAGGTTTTAACACTTTGGACTATTCCTACTATGAAGTGCTGTCATCCTCAGCATTTTCTCTAACCTCAAGAAAAATGGTTATAATTTTGTATGAAACCACACACCAGAGAAATAATTTATTATAACTGGTTGTTGAAACAAGTTTTCTCTACATTCATGACATTTAGCGTTTATTGCATCTCTCACCCCCTTATATGAAGTCTAGAGTCTGACCGTTCCCAGACCAAACTGAGAGTTGGGCTGCTATTTCTCATGGCCCAGTAATGAGATACAGATAAACTGGGGAGGAAAAGAGGTTCTATTTTCTGCAACCGGTTACAGGGAAGGCCTGGAAATTATTACCAGACCAACTCAAAATTACTAAGTTTTCCAAAGCTTGTATACCTTCTAAGCTATATATCTACATGTAAGTGTGTATTCGTCTATAGACATAAGTGATTCACTTCTTTTAATCTATAACTAAAGTGTAAGTCCCGAAGACCTTCCTCTGGAGCTTCAGTAAACTTATTTGTTCTAAATGGGTCCAGGTCCGGGATGATTACCCTTATCTTGTCTCCTGTTAAATCATGGAGGTTTGGGAGTTCCATCAGACCCCCCGTAAACTTGTTTGTGGAGGCCTGGGGAGTTTCTTCAGATCCCCAAAACAACTTGTTAATACTAACCAGGTCCTGATAAGAATTCCTTCATTATTTTGTCATGCTTTAAGGCCCAGGAAAGGCTTCGGCAAGACTCTTGGTGGGCTTTTGTCACATTCCAGCCTGTGTAAGGGCACTGGCTCTTTCAGCTTTTAATATTTAACTTAACTATTCAGTGAGTGCCAAAGCAGTTGTTATGGAGGCCTGCGTTAGTGAGACCTGGCCTGCCGCATAGCCTTGCCACTTAACACCATTGTAGTGATAACAGATGGCTCTGCATGTGTTTTACAAATTTTTACTTATAGTTTTCACATTCTAGATTAACCCTGGGATCCTTTGTCCTATATATCAGAAGTACTTTTTATAGTTTTATTGGCTCCTTATTTTCCAGCCTCTAATCTCAAGTATAATTTAGCAGTAGCCTGTCAATAAGTTATTGCTGAAGAGTGAACCTTGTATTTATTGGACTTTGCCATTGGTACTGATTTCACTATATTTCTTTAAAAAAAAAATCTTCCTTCTAACTCCTCCCCTCTTTAAAGTGGAGGTAGTCATGAAGAATGTGTAGTAAGATTAGAAAGTCAAGGAAGAAGAAACTATTTCTATAAGTGTTATACAGTCATCTTGTTCAGGCTGTGGTGGATAGGCAGCAAATGGTGCTCCTCGTTCCCTTCTGAGTTCAGAACACTGGAGTCAGATGGACATCAACACACTAGCTCTATCACAGACTCATGATAACTAATGGGAGGATGTGGCTCAGATGTGCAGCCATAGTATTTTATCCCAGATCAGGCACTAACCCACAGAGTTTTAAGTGGAGAAAACAAATGCTTGACACCCATCACAGGTGCATGCTGCTTACTGCAGAGATGACAGCAGACCTGAACTCATGTCACTGTGGGCAGACACATCTTTTGAAAGAGACCCTGAGCCAAGCAAGCACACTGTGTGCTTTGCCCAAATTCACCCATTAGGTAGATCTGATATCCTCTCAAGAGGAAGCTGTAAGTAGAGAGAGTCTAAGCCCTCACTTGAAACCTGAGGCCAGAGAAATGAAGCTTCTCCTATCATTTTTGGCTGGATTTAAGTGATAATTGAAATTAAGTCCATGTCTTGTACCAATTAATGATGAGAAGTTGGACAGACGTATACTAGATGGTAAAGAGAAATCTGTTTTGTGTTTTCAGTTTTTCTATAACTCACAACATGGATAATTGCCTTGTTGATTGATTTTCATAAACCAAGTCTTATTTGGAGGAGAATGAATAGTTATTTTAAGGAACAGTTTTCTCGATTTCTGGTTGCTTGGTTCAATTAAAGATTTTCTCCTTCAGGTTTTCTGCTCTGCAGTTTGAAAAATGTGTTCTTTATAAATTGAGTGTTTCGATTGGTACTAGCAGAAGTTATGATACTAATTGTTGTTTAAATTTTATTCATAACTTACCTTGGAGAGCTACTTTTTTTGTCTCATGCTTAAACATTAGAGAGCATCATGGCAGTTTATAGATACACTTTCTCTGAGTTTTTGTTGTTGTTGTTGTTGTTTTTTAAGACAGAGTCTCACTCTGTCACCCAGGCTGGAGTGCAGTGGCACAAGCTCTGCTCACTGCAACTTCCGCCTCCTGGGTTCCAGCGATTCTCCTGCCTCAGCCTCCTGAGTGGCTGGGACTACAGGCGTGCACCACCACGCCTGACTAGTTTTTATATTTTTAGTAGAGACAGGGTTTCACCATATTGGCCAGGCTGGTCTCAAACTCCTAACCTTGTGATCCACCCACTTCGGCCTTCCAAAGTGCTGGGATTACAGGCGTGAGCCACCACACCTGGCCTCTCTGAGTTATTTTTTTAAATCTGTATTTCTTTTCCAAACATGAAGGAAGCAGCTAGGGGCATAGAATAACTCCAAGCTCAGTGAAAGATCTGAAGCCACCCACTCCTAGCTTGTAACTAATTGGCTTTCTGACCTCAGGCAAGCTGCAGTCTCTCTGAGCCTGTTTTGTTTCTTATGTAAAATTAGGGACTTTGACTAAATCAGTGACATTCATACCTTTAAGTAAACTTTTTTTTTTTTTTTTTTTTTAAAGAATAGAACTTTTTAAGATTGCATGAAACCACTTTCTAGAAAGCAGAAGTAGTGCTGTCTGACTAAAGGAAGGATCAGTGCTCTGAAACCATGACTTTCTTATCCCTTAATCCTTCAGCATCCTCTGTGGAACCTTAGATTTCTGTGGGACATAGCTTGAAAAGGGTCATTTCTAAGAGAATCCTACTAATTAGCTAAAATATGCTGGTACTTACGTTCTCCCATGTATAATTTTCCCACCTACTTACATTTTTAATGAAAAAGTATAAATATATTTGCAGATGTGCTTGCATTGTTGATGTTGGACTTCTTCCACCGTCTGAGACATAATCCCCACCTGAAGATAAAGAGAAAGGCCATAGAGACAGGAGGAGCAATTTTATTAAAAAGTTTATGTATTTTACTCCATAAGGAGCTAGTGTAGCTTTTGATTTAGTATGTTGTATAAAGTGAAGATTAACAGTTTACTAAGCTTTTTTATATCCTCTGGTGATGTTCAGTTTCTCCTGAGCTATTGCTCTGCACACTACAAAAGCCATCGATGGCCCCTTGTCTCACTGAATAGGACAGTGATTAATGTCATCAAGACACTTTTCTCTCCTTTTCCCTTCTGTTAGCTGTGCCAGGCACTGTATTAAGTGGTTCAACGGGGGACAACAATTCTGAATTTCTGTGAAGGGAAATATGAGGAAAATGTGTGATTTAATGGCAAAGCAAAAATAAAATGAAAGGACTTTTTAAAAGTCGCTTAATATTTGCCTGTTTTTATTTCTGAAAATAGGTAAAGCCACCCCGGCCTTTAACTGGCCAGGAAAAAATTGGAACCATCAACACTCAAAACCCCTTTCCTAAGCTTTTGGTTCCCATCCCAGAGGCACTCCCTCCCTGTGTTCTGGGTCTGTCCTTTTTCCCTCTGCTTTTGCATCTGACCTGGGATCTCTTTCCCAAAGGCAGCTGCCCTCCACTGTCATTTATGTGGTGAAATATTCAAGGATCAGGGAATGGCTGGAAGAGAATTGATGTAGGGGAGTGAGCAGGGGTGCAGCGGTGTGATCAATCGTTGAGCAGGGGTGCAGCGGTGGGATCATCGTTGAGCAAGGGGTGCAGCGGTTGCGATCATCGTTGAACAGGGTGTGCAGCGGGTGCGATCATCATTGAACGGGGTGCAGCGGTGGCGATCATCATTGAACAGGGGTGGGTGCAGCGGTGCGATCATCATTGACGGGGTGCATGCGGTGGCGATCATCATTGAACAGGGTTGGCAGTGGTGTGAGTGTCGAGCAGGGGTGGGCAGCGGTGCAATCATCATTGAACAGGGGTGCAGCGGTGGGATCATCATTGAGCAGGGGTGGCAGCGGTGCGATCATCTTGAACAGGGGTGCAGTGCTGCGATCATCGCTCACTGCAGCTTGACCTCCTCAAGCAATCCTCCCGTGTCAGCCTCCCAGGTAGCTGGGACCACAGGCGTGTGCCACCACACCTGGCTAATTTTTACTTTTGTGTGTGTGTGTAGAGATGGGGGTCTCACTATGCTGCCCAGGCTGATCTCAAACTCCTGGCCTCAAGCGATCCTCCCACCTGAGCCTCCCAAGTAGCTGGGACGACAGGTGCACACCACCATGCTGGCCATTTTTCTACATTTCTTTCGTAGAGACGGGGTCTCACTGTGCTGCTCAGGCTGGTCTTAAACTCCTGGCCTCAAGCGATCCTCCCAGCTCAGCCTCCCAAAGTGCTGGGATCACAGGTGTGAGCCACCATGCCTGGCTCCACAGAAGATTCTAAAATGTATACGGAAACTCAAAGGACTTAGAAGAGCCAAAACAATTTTGAAAACCATGAACGAAGTTGGAGAAGTTTCATGACTAGGTTTCAAGATTTACTACAAAGCTGTGGTAATCAAGGTTGACTGGTATCAGCTTACGGGCAGACACAGCTAAACGGAACACAAGAGACCAGAAGCAGAGCCGCCTGGCTGGGGTTTGATGTTTGCTGAAGATGTCAGGGGCGTCAGTGGGGGAAATGAGAGATGGCACTGGACCCACTGATGTCCTTACAAACAACGGCCCTCAACCCTCGCCTCGGGCTCCAAACGCAAACTCCCAACCTCAGACCGGACCTCAGTGAGCTGAACACAAAGATGCCACAAGCTCATCCAGGAGGACATTCGTGATTACGGGGTAGGCAGAAGTTCTCAGGTAACACAGAGGCTCAAATCAGCAGAAGAAACAGATAAACCAGATACCATCAAAGCCAAATCTTCGGCTCCTTGAAAGAACCTGCAGAGAAAATGAAGAGATAATCCAGGCTGGGAGAAACCATTTGCAATACGTGCATTTCACTGAGGACGTACGTTCAGCGAACACTAAGAACCCTCAGCACCCATTAAGAAGAAGACAGGCAATGGGTTAAAAATGGGCGAGAGGTTGAAAACACTTCCTCAGACGTAAACGATTAGGTCGTGAAAACAGGCTCTACGTGACTGGTCATCGGTGAAATGAGCTTTCGGCGGGAACGTCCACCCAACAACCTCATCTTAACTTTGCATCTGCAAAGACCTTGTTTCCAAATAACGCCACATTCTGAGGTTGGGGGTGAGGACACCAACATATCTTTGTGGGGGGACACCATTGAGCCCACGACATTTTCACTCACTAGCACTTTAATCTTCTTTCTTGGGTGGCTAAGGTGGTGACGTTTTCATATCACCAACTCTGAGATTACGCCAGCATCTGAGTACGTCCCTGAAGTGCTGCGTGTGTGAACATGCACGGCGGGTGGAGAAACAGTGGCTGAGAACCTCGTCTCACGGTGGATCCCTTTAAAGCCCAAAGACTTTCTGCTTCTCGTCCATCCTGAGGAAGCCGGCTGGTTAAGACGGGCCCACGTCAGCACCGTGGTCCTCACCTGGGCTGATGTGCCCCCAGGAAACATGTGGCAATGTTTGGAGACGTTCTGGGCTGTCACACTGTGGGGGTGGGGGTGCTACGTGCACCTGTTTGTAGATTCCAGAGATGGAGAAGCAAAATTCTAACTGCAATGAAATGCCACTGCGCCCTCCAGGACTGTTACAATTTTAAGAACTGAAAATACTGCACAGTGACCCACACGTGCCATCCCAGTCCTTTGGGAGGCTGAGGCGGGAGAATCGCTTGAGCCCAGGACTATGAGACCAGACTGGGCAACTCTACAAAGAATAATAATAATAAATTAGCTGGGCATGGTGACGCTCGCCTGTAGGCCCAGCCACTCAGGAGGCTGAGGTGGGAGGGTCCTTTGAGCTCCGGAAGTCAAGGCTGCAGTGAGCTGTGATCGCACCATGGCACTCGCTCCAGCCTGGGCGACAGAGGGAGACCCTGTCTCTTAAAACATAAAAGTAAAAATAAAATAAACACTGACAACACCAAGTAAAAATCTCACATCATGCTGAAGGGAAGGAAAACAGCACAGCCATGTTGCAGAGCAGAGCAGGGTCTTAGAGGTAAACGCAGACTTCCACGCAGCCAGCCAGTCCTGTCCTGGACATGCACCCAAGAAAAACGCAGACACGTCCGTCCAGCACCGTCCATGTGTGTTCACGGCAGCTCCATGCACAGCAGCCCCAAATGTCCATCAACAGTGAACGGATAAGCCCTGTGGTGCCCGTACCGTGAGTCCAGTGGAGTCCTCACCAGCAACCCATGGAACAAACTGCCGGTCAGGGCAGCACGGATGTCTGTCAGCAACAGTGAAGGGAGGCAGTCACGCGTGCACACGGTGTGACTCCACTTACATGAAATCCAAAAAAGTGGGAATTCTAACCTAACCTGCAGGGACAGACGTCACACCTGTGGGCACCTAAGGCTGGGGGTGCCTGGGCCTGATGGCAAAGGCATAGCCTTAACATTTGTTTTGCTGGCCGGGCGCAGTGGCTCATGTCTGTCATCCCAGCACTTTCGGAGGCCAAGGCAGGCGGATCACCTGAGGTCAGGAGTTCAAGACCAGCCTGGCCAACAGGGAGAAACCCCATCTTTACTAAAAATACAAAATTAGCCAGGCATGGTGGCTCACATCTGTAATCCCAGCACTTTGGGAGGCTGAGGTTGGCGGATCACCTGAGGTCAGGAGTTCGAGACCAGCCGGGCCAACATGGTGAAACCCTGTCTCTACAGAAAATATAAAAATTGGTCGGGCGCAGTGGCAGGTGCCTGTAGTCCCAGCTACTTGGGAGGTTGAGGCAGGAGACTCACTTGAACCCAGGAGGCGGAGCTTGCAGCGAGTTGAGATTGAGCCACTGCACTCCAGCCTGGGTGACAGAGCGAGACTCCGTCTCAAAAAAAAACAAAAAATAAAAAAGAAAAGAAAATTTATTTTGTTTTGTTTTGAGACAGAGTCTCGCTCTGTTGCCCAGGCTGGAGTGCAGTGGCTCAATCTCTACTCACTGCAGCCTCAGCCTCCCAAGTAGCTGGGACTACAGGCGTTCACCACCACGCCTGGCTGATTTTTGTATTTTTAGTAGAGACAGGGTTTCGCTATGTTGCCCAGGCTGCTCTTGAACTCTTGGCCTCAAGTGATCCACCTGCCTCAGTCTCCTGAAGTGCTGGGATTACAGGCGTCAGCCGCTGCCCCGGCCTAAATAAAAATTTTAAAGCCCCCCCCCCCCCCCAGTGTGGTGGTGCACACGCCAGTGGTCCCAGCACGGAGGCTGAGGTGGCAGTTTGAGCCTCGCCTGAGGCCAGGAGTTTGAGGCTACAGTGTGCTGTGCTGACACCAGCCTGGGCAACATAGCAAGACCCCATCTTTTAATATATATATATATATATATATATTTATACAGAGTCTTGCTATTACCCAGGCTGGAGTGCAGTGGCGTGATCACAGCTCACTGCAGCCTCCACCTCCGCGGCTCAAGCGCTTCCTCCTGCCTCAGTCTCCTGAGAAGATGGGACTACAGGTGTGGACCAGCACAACTTGCTAATTTTGTATTTTTTGTTGAGATGGGGTTTCACCGTGTGCCCAGGCTGGTCTTGAACTCCTGAGCTCAAGCGATCCACCCACCTTGGCCTCCCAAAGCTGTGGGACTTTGGGCGTGAGTCACCGTGCCTGACCAAAAATTTTTTACAAAAATCTTTGTTATCACCAAGGAAACTCTCGGAATGAACGTTTTAAAATGAAATAACGCAGTTCCATGGGATAATTTTGAGCATCCTACATTTTGCACATCAAAGCTCTGGTGCCTCTGCGTTGTGATGGGCGGGTGCCTGCCAGACGGGTGGCCCCCTGGGACGTCAGGAAGAGCCCCGAGGGGTCCTGGAAGCCAGGCCAGCCAAGGCCACAGCACCTGGTGCCAGCTCCAGGCAGGGGGCTTGGCACGTCAGTGGATACCACACGGGCCCCAAGGCCCCTGAGAGGCTGCCGTTCCCAGCAAATGTGAAACATCTGCCCGGACAAACACAGCCTTTCCTCAACCATCAGAAAAACGGATTTCACGATTACAAAGCAACAAGTTAGCTTCCTGTTTCAACTTCTGCTTGCCAAAAAATCCAGAGGCATTTTCTGGCAGGTTTACTCTGCAGCCGGACACCTGGAGCTTCCGCCGTTTGCACGGTGGTGAGGCCGACCTGAGAAACCAAACCCAGGTCCTCTGAGCCCAGTGTGGCCGCGACGCGAGGCCCCTGCGCCCAGTGTGGCCGCGACGCGAGGCCCCTGCGCCCAGTGTGGCCGTGACGCGAGGCCCCTGCGCCCAGTGTGGCCGGTGACGCGAGGCCCCTGCGCCCAGTGTGGCCGGTGACGCGAGGCCCCTGCGCCCAGTGTGGCCGGTGACGCGAGGCCCCTGCGCCCAGTGTGGCCGGTGACGCGAGGCCCCTGCGCCCAGTGTGGCCGCGACGCGAGGCCCCTGCGCCCGGTGTGGCCGTGCCCTGGTCACATGTGGCCGAAGCCCCTGAGCCGTGGCAGGTCCTCACTGAGGTGGGCTGTGTGTGGGAATACACAGGGCATTCCGGAGACTTGGTATAAAACAAGAATGTAAAATATCACTGACAGGACATTCGGCTCACGGTTCTGGTTGGGGGAATGTCCAAGACTGGGCAGCTGCCTTTGGGAGGGCCTCAGGCTGCTTTAACCCAGGGTGGAGAGCGGAAGGGGTGTGGTGTGTGCAGAGAGCGCGTGGCAAGGGAGGATGCAGGAGAGAAATCGAGGCAGCGGGTCCGTTCCACAGCCCGGCCTCGTGGGGCGCAGTGTGTTCCTGCGAGGGCTCACCCGGCACGGCGGGAGGCGTTCATCTGTGTACGAGGGGTCCCCTTGAGACCCCAGCACCTCCCACACGGCCACGCTGGGGTCAAATGTCAACGTTTCTTGGGGACAAACCACAGCAATTACACCCAGGCCGGTCTGTGCTCATGGGACGCTTACACCGGACAGAACCACGCATCTGTCTGCAAACGACTCAGTCCATCCTTTAGTGAGACCCCGAAATGAGGGCACAAGGACGTGACAGACACTGCGAGGACAGAGCGGGGACGCGGGCTCCGCCGGCTCCAGGGAGGGGCTCGGTCAGCAGAGGGCACCAGGGGCTGCGCCTGGACCGCCAGGCGCCCGGCGAGTCCTCCAGGCACGGGCAAGCGCCGGAGTGGGGGCAGCTCCGTGGTGGTGATGGGGGCCTCTGAGTGGGAAACCAAGGTGAGGACCAGCAGAAACAGAGGCTGGGAAGGAGGCGTGGGGGCTACGCTGCCCTCCGTCCTGACCACACCACACTCCAGGGGCCAGAGGGACGTGGGGCTGTGGGCGGGAGGAAGGGGCTGGAGAGTTCTAGAACCCTCCCCTGAAAGAGGGGGCCCTGTGTCACGCACGGCACAGAGCTCTGATGCCTTTGTGTGCTCCCGCGGCCACCAGCGTGGGCAGGGCCATGTGCTCAGCCTTGGGGCCACCGCCCACTCACAGGCCCAGGCCTGGGGGTCACACTGGACAGGAAATGGAAGCACAGACACTGCACTGAGACCAAAGGAACTGAAAGGAGAAAACGGCAAATCCACAATGAAAGCTGGAGACGCCTTGATGGTCTGTTAATAGGAGGACACAAAGCAGACAGGACCCTGACGATTTAAAACACCTGTGACCATCTAGCTACACCTGCTAGTCGCAGAAGACCCAACCCAAACGGCAGAACAGCTATTCCCGTCCCGGGAGTGCGGCCCAGTCCGGCAGACAGACCACTCGAGGGGCCTGCCCAGTGGCCCAGTCCCCGGGGAACCAAGGCTCAGGGAATTCACCATAAACAGGTCCTGCCCCCACCCGACCGTGCCAGGCCTGCGACGACCGCGGTGTGAACTCGCACTGTGGGCAGGCGGCTCATGGCTGGGCTTGCAGGTGTCTGAGAGCAGGACCCCAGCCCCCTTCCCTAGCCCCGCACATGCTTCTGCCGACCACCCTCCCTGCCTGAGAGCAGGACCCCAGCCCCCTTCCCTAGCCCCGCACATGCTTCTGCCGACCACCCTCCTTGCCTGAGAGCAGGACCCCAGATCCCCTTCCCCAGCCCCGTACAAGCTTCTGCTGACCGCTCTCCCTGGCGCCAAACACCCTGGCCAGGCCTGTGCGCTTCCCCTCTGAAGCCGGAACAGAAAGGGCCACGACCAGTGACCCTCTGAAGGTGTTTGCAGGGCTCGGCAACCCCACAGAGCTGACTTTCAAGAGTGTCTGCAGCGAAACCAAGCCACCCTGTTGACTCAAAAACTGTGCTTTCGTTAGAGGAAGTGACCCCTGAGGAGAGAGCGGTTCGCACTTTAAAACATCGCCGGCAGACACAGGCCGGCCGAATGTGAGTCACTCTGCGGCAGGACGCGACGCAGGGCCGGGGGATGACCCGAGACACTTTGGGTGTCAATCACATGCCAGTGGCTACAGGGCCCTGGTTGGCGCAGCCCGGCCAGCACCACGTCCCCGCCCGCGAAGCCTCACTGGGCAGCACAGTGCTGCTGGGCCGTGATGTCCATGTCTTCTCTTGGTAGGAACCACTTCAGAGCTAGGCAAGCACAGCGCTGCTCAAAGCCCCGGGTGCTCCACGCACGCCCGGACCCCAGGGGCCTCCCGTGGCTCTGCCAGGCCGCCACTTTCTGTGCACACCGGGTGTAGGGGCCAGCCCGGCTCCAGGCACAGGGGTCAGGAGGTGACCACTTCCCTTGGCTGGGACAGGGCGTGCTGCCCGTGTGTGCATATGTCTGTGAGTGAGAGAGGAGGAGCGCGCCAACACACGCGGTGGGGGTGACGCAGAGAGAGGAAGAGTGCGTGCACACGCGGTGGGGGTGACGCAGACAGAGGAAGAGTGCGTGCACACAGCGGTGGGGGTGACGCAGAGAGAGGAAGAGTGGGTGCACACGCGGTGGGGGTGACACAGAGAGAGGAAGAGTGCGTGCACACAGCGGTGGGGGTGACGCAGAGAGAGGAAGAGTGGGTGCACACGCGGTGGGGGTGACACAGAGAGAGGAAGAGTGCGTGCACACGCGGTGGGGGTGACGCAGCTGCCTCCAGGCATGGGTACTGGGTCTGGTGCTGTGTGCAGTGTGTGTGTGCACGTGTGTGTGGGCAGCATGTGTGCATTCATGTGTGTGTACGTGTGTGCTTCTGCATGTACATGTGTGCCCATGTGTGCAGGCAGCGTGTGCGTGTGTGCGGGCCCGGGAATGGAACAGGACCCTTGACTCTCAACCCTCGACCGCCTCTCGGGCTGCCCGCGCTACCCTGCACGCGTGACCTCCCTACCACGAACTGGGGTTTCCTCCTCAACACTTGCCCTGAATCACCCCCGACACACTGGGGAAAGTCGGTGTTTCAGTTCTGGCTCCGACAGGAAGGGCCCTGGGTCTCGAGGTGGCTCGGAGGTGGCCAACAGTGCAGGGGCGCGGCCCGGCCAGCTCTGGGAAGGAGGGTGGGGTCCTGCCCTTGATTCCCCCCTTCCATCTCCAACCAAGGTCTAGTGAAACTCAAGTTAATTCTCAGCAAGCACTTTTTAATGATTAACTCCCAGGACTGGAAAATTTTAAAACAAATTAAAAACAGACAAGAAAAATCCTGTGAAAATCTTCCCTAAAGTGAGAGAATATGCACAAGACACAGCTTTTAACATGGTTTTTTTTTCACTTAAAATATCTGTCCTGATGGTAAACATATTTACATATTTTTTTCTCTTAAATACTTACTTCAAATAAATATAAAATATAAAGATTCCCCCAAACTATAATAGCCCTTGCAAAAAAGACACATTTGGCCTGGCGTGTGGCTCACGCCTGTAATCCCAGCACTTTGGGAGGCCGAGGTCAGGAGTTTGAGACCGGCCTGGCCAGCCTGGTGAAACCCCATCTTTACTAAAAATACAAAAATTATCCAGGCTTGGTGGTGTGCGTCTGTAATCCCAGCCACTCAGGGGGCTGAGGCAGGAGAATCGCTTGAACCCGGAAGGTGGAGGTTGCAGTGAGCCGAGACTGTGCCACTGCACTCAGCCTGGGTGACAGAGCGAGACTCCATCTCAAAAAAAGGAAGAAAGAAAGAAAAAGACTTATTTAGGGTTTTGCACACAGGACTGGGAAAAGGGAAGACACTGGGACACTTAGTGCAGATGCCATGGGGCGTGACGGGCATGTCCCGTTCTCGGTGGACTGGGCCGGGAAGGGAGGGCCCAGCCATGCCCTGCTGAGGAGCCAGGTTTCCGCTGCTGAGCCTTACTGCTGTTTGGGGGGCTGGAGAAAGCAGGGACCGTTCTCTCTGTGTTTACACTCAGCCCTGCAATGGCACAGCGCTCCAAGAAACACATGCGGCTGCCGCGGCCCTGCCAGTCTGCAGAGCATGGTGTCTTTTCTGCAGGACGAGGCCCAGGCCATGTGAATCTGAGCTCGTTTACATCAAGGATTTGAGCGTTGTGGATTTGGTATCTATGGGGAGTCCCGGAACCCATCCCAGGTGGATACTGAGGGACGACTGCACAAAAATTAACTGAGAATGAATCAAAGACCTAAAAACGAGCAGAAACTACAAAACTCTCAAAAAAACAGGCGTACGTGTTCTTCGGACATGACGTCAAGTGCACAAGCAGCCAAGGGAAAAAGAGTGTTAGGCGGGATGTCGCCAGGATGCAAACCTGGTGCTTCAGAGGGCATTCTCAGTACAGCAAAAAGCTGCCCACAGCACGAGAAAAAATATTTGCAAGTTATAGCTCTGATAGGGCTCTGGTATTCAGAATCTATAAAGAACTCCTACAACACAACAAATAAAAAAGACAAAAATCCAGTTTAAAAAAGGGCAAAAGCCGTGAATAGACAGCTCCCCAAAGACCACACACACACGGCCGAGGACATGGAACAGGCTCTGCGTCACGAGTCATCAGGGAGACGAAAACCAAGACACAGGAGACCCACTTCATGGGCATCAGGATGGCTATTATGAAAAACAAAACAAAAATCTACAAAGTAACACGTGTTGACCAGGATGTGGAGAGACGGGTCCCTTTGGGCACTGCTGGGGCGAAAGTGAAACGGGGCAGCTGCTGTGGAGATGGTTTGGCTGTTCCTCAAGACGCTGAATTACACACGGCCAGCAACTCTGCACAGGTCAACACCCAAGAGAACGGAGAAGACGGCTCAACAGAAAATACACAACAATGTTCACAGCAGTGCTGTTCACCACAAGGTAGAAATGGCCCAGCGTCTACCCAGATATGAACGGATCAACCACACAGACATGCATATGCACCTGCATGCGCACCCACACGCGCACCCGCCACACCCTCACGCGTACCCGCCACACCCTCACGCGTACCCGCCACACCCTCACGCGCACCCGCCACACCCTCACCTGCACGCACCCTCACGCGCACCCGCCACACCCTCACGCGCACCCGCCCACCCACACCTGCACGCACACCTCACGCGCACCCGCCCACACCTCACGCGCACCCGCCCACACCCTCACCTGCACGCACACCCTCACGCGCACCCGCCACACCCTCACGCGCACACCCGCCCACACCCTCACGCGCACCCGCCACACCCTCACGCGTACCCGCCACACCCACACCTGCACGCACACCCTCACGCCGCACCCGCACACCCTCACGCGCACCCGCCACACCCTCACGCGCACCCGCCACACCCTCACGCGCACCCGCCACACCACCTGCACGCACACCCTCACGCGTACCCGCCACACCCTCACGCGCACCCGCCACACCCTCACGCGTACCCGCCACACCCACACCTGCACGCACACCCTCACGCGCACCCGCCACACCCTCACGCGCACCCGCCACACCCTCACGCGTACCCGCCACACCCACACCTGCACGCACACCCTCACGCGCACCCGCCACACCCTCACGCGCACCCGCCACACCCTCACGCGTACCCGCCACACCCACACCTGCACGCACACCCTCACGCGCACCCGCCACCCTCACGCGCACCCGCCACACCCTCACGCGTACCCGCCACACCCACACTGCACGCACACCCTCACGCGCACCCGCCACACCCTCACGCGCACCCGCCACACCCTCACGCGCACCCGCCACACCCACACCTGCACGCACACCCACACGCACCCGCCACACCCTCACGCGCACCGCCACACCCCCACACCTGCACGCACACCCTCACGCGCACCCACCACACCCACACCTGCACGCACCACCCTCACGCGCACCCGCCACCACCCCTCACGCGCACCCGCCACACCCTCACGCGTACCCGCCACACCCACACCTGCACGCACACCCTCACGCGCACCCACCACACCCACACCTGCACGCACACCCTCACGCGCACCCGCCACACCCACACCTGCACGCACACCCTCACGCGCACCCGCCACACCCTCGCGCACCCGCCACACCCTCACGCGCCACCGCCACACCCACACCTGCACGCACACCCTCACGCGCACCCACCACACCCACACCTGCACGCACACCCTCACGCGCACCCACCACACCCACACGCGCACCCGCCACACCCTCACGCGCACCCGCCACACCCACACCTGCACGCACACCCTCACGCGCACCCACCACACCCACACCTGCACGCACCACCCTCACGCGCACCCGCCACACCTCACGCGCACCCGCCACACCCTCACGCGTACCCGCCACACCCACACCTGCACGCACACCCTCACGCGCACCCACCACACCCACACCTGCACGCACACCCTCACGCGCACCCGCCACACCCTCACGCACACCCGCCACACCCACACCTGCACGCACACCCTCACGCGCACCCACCACACCCACACCTGCACGCACACCCACACGCGCACCCGCCACACCCTCATGCACACCCGCCACACCCACACCTGCACGCACACCCTCACGCGCACCCACCACACCCTCACGCACACCCGCCACACCCACACCTGCACGCATACCCACACGCGCACCTGCCACACCCACACCTGCACGCACACCCACACGCGCACCCGCCAAACCCGCACACACCCTCACGCGCACCCACCACACCCACACACACCCCCACACACACCCTCACGCACACCTGCACACACACCCACACGTACACCCGCCACACCCACACGCACACACGCACACCTGCACACACACCCACACACCCACACGTGTGCAGTGGGATACTATTCAGTCACAAAAAGGATAAAGTCCATGTCACAACGGGGACGAACCCTGAGAAACGTGATGTTACGAGAACAAGGCCGACACAAAGGACAGATGTTTAATCCCACTTCTATGAAACACAGGACAGAGGCTACCAGCAAGGCAGGAGAACAGGGT
This sequence comes from Rhinopithecus roxellana, assembly GCF_007565055.1. Classification (NCBI taxonomy): domain Eukaryota; kingdom Metazoa; phylum Chordata; class Mammalia; order Primates; family Cercopithecidae; genus Rhinopithecus; species Rhinopithecus roxellana. Next base: position 38,095,832 of record NC_044567.1, read on the forward strand.
CAAGAGGCAAAGAACCCAAGGCTGATTCATGCTGACGTCCTAGGACAAAACCAAAAGGAAAACCCCCACCTTCCATACCTAAGCAACAAAAGGACCAGAGGCGACTCCCTTTGCAGCCTTTGCTTTCCACAACGAATCAGCCTGGGGCGGAGTCTTTGTTTGCACAGAAGTGTAACTTTGTAACCTCACTTCAGACTCTGGCTGTGGAAAGCGACCCATGGTCCCTTGCATAGGGTGTAACCCTTGCCACTTCACTTCAGCCTCTGATTTGTTGCTTTCTGCAAAAGGAAAGGAAGTTCTGGAAACCCAAGTGGTGGTTGTACAACATGTGACTGTTTAGCACCACTGGATTTTTAAATGGCCGAAACGATGAATTTAGTTGGGGTTATCTTACCACGATTAAAAATTGAGAGAAGAGGACATGACAACAGAAGCAGAAGTCGGGGCGACATGACTGAGAACTCGGGAACGCGGCAGCAGTGTCTGGAGCTGGAGGCAGGAAGGGACGCCCCCTCCACCACAGCCTCCAGGAGCCTTGCTATTGGCCCGAAGCCCACCTCAGACTCGGACCTCAGAACCGGAAGACAAGAGGTACACACCGTTGGAAGACAACGCTCAGCCACGTGGTCAGACCAGGATGCTGCTGCGGACGGTGAGGGAAGTGGGTGTCAGAGGAGCCAGCGGATGGAGCCCTTGCCTGCCAAGTCTCACTGTCTCTTTAGTGTGACTCTGCTCTGTGAAGCTCATTGTGGTCTGTGGGGTGATCACAGCACAGCACTCTCCTGGGCGACAGAGTGAGACCCTGTGTCTAAAGAAAGAACTCAAGCAACTGGCACAGGCCCTCACTTCACTGTTGGCCAAGCCCAGGCCCCAGCAGAGGGGGCTTTAGCCACAGATGACGTGTACGTCACACACGAGGACGTGGGACAGCGTCAGATCCCGCAGCGGAGCCAACGCAAACGTGAAAGGGAAGGCAGCTCAGCCAGCACTTCCTCTGAGAAGCTCCCTTCTCCACGGCAGGAACACGTGGCCTTCCCCACCGCGCCTGGGCTTGACGCTGAGCTGCTGGATGTGCACTGCCGGGAGCCCCAGGCACCCTCTCAGTGTGTGCCCCAACCCAGGGAAGGGCACTCTGGGGCCCCTTGCTTGATCCTTCCATCCCTCACAAGAGGCCTGACTGCAGCTGGTTCTGTCCCTCCTGGTGTCCCCAGCTACTCCGCGGACTGCTCCTTCCCTGGCCTGTTTCTGGAGGGTGGTTCCAGCCCCACCTCACGCACAGGTGGGACCCCCGGCCCACCCTACACCACCCTGTCTCGAGTTCCATGAGTGGCTCATGTCTGCCAGCATAAGAGAGTCAGTAGTTGGTTTACAATGGTATTTTTACGAATACTGTCTTCCCCTGGCCCTACTGAGCTTGAGGATATTTCACTGGAGACTATCTTCCTTCCTCTGAAGATAAAGTTTTGGACCATAAGGTATGTTTGTAGAGAAAGGCTCTCCGCATTAGGAGGGGGTGTTTAGCATGAGGAGGAGGCTCAGACGCCATCACCGTCCTGCACTGAATAGCAACGCTCCAGCCAACAACGGACACGTCGGTGACGGTGGCTCCCTAAGACCGTGATGGGGCTGAAACACTGCCCTTGCCCCGTGGGATCGTGGACGTCAGGACATCGGTGCAAGGCACTGCTCACGAGCGTGTGGGGATGCTGGTGTAGACAAACCTCCTGTACTGCCAGGGCATAAAGTCACACACGTCAATTATGTACACTATCTAATACCTGATAATAAACAGCTGTGTTACTGCTTTCTGTTTTTATGTACAGTGTGTATTTACTATACCACACTTTTTATTGTTATTTTAGAGTGTATTCCTCCTGCTTACTACAGAAAGTTGGCAGGGTGGGATGGCTCTTGCCTGTAATCCCAGCAACTCAGTAGGCAGGGGTGGGAAGATCACTTGAGCTCGGGAGTTCGAGACCCGCCCAGGCAACGGAGCAAAACCCTGTCTCTAAAAAAAGTTTAAAAACGTAGCCAGATGCGGTGGCGTGTGCCTGTAGCGGAAGTGGGAGGATCTCTTGAGCCCACTGGTTCGAGGCTGCCGGGAGCCATGATCACACCATGGCACCACAGCCTGGTGACAAAACGAGACCCTAACTGTAAAAAACAAACCAACCAGCCAGTTACTGAGGAAGAGCCTCAGGCTGGTCCTTCAGGAGGCATCGGGAGGAGGCACAGTTCTCACAGGAGATGACAGCTCCACGCGCGTTACTGCCCCTGAAGACCCGCCGGTGGGACGAGGTATGGAGGTGGGAGACGGCGATGCTGATTACCTGACCCTGTGTAGCCCGAGGCTAATGTGTATGTGTCTTAGTTTCTAACGAAGAGGTTTAGAAAGTAAAAAGGTACAAACAATTTTAAAAGCAGAAAAGAGCTTGTAGAATAAGGATATACAGAAAAAATATTTTTGTATGCCTGTACAGTGTGTTTGTGTTTTAAGCAAAGTGCTATTACAAAAGAGTCAAAAAGTTTAAAAAGTAAAAAGGTTACGACGTAAAAAAGCAATGAAAAGCTCAGGTTAACTTATTAAAGAAAGAAAAACTTTTTAAAAATAAATTTAGAGTACTCTAAGTGTACGGTGTTCACAGAGTCTCTGGGAGGGCACAGTAGCGTCTGAGGTCCTCACGCCCACTCCCTGCTCACTCGCTGACTCACCCAGAGCACCTTCCAGTCCCGCAGGCTCCATTCATGGTAAGTGTCCTACGCAGGTGACCACTGATCACATTTGTGCCATATTCTCACTGCACTTTTTCTTCTATGATTAGACGTACACTCACCCTTGTGTTACAGTTGCCCACAGCATTCAGGACAGTTGCCTGCGGCACGGGCGTGTAGCCTGGGAACACGAGACTCCACCATCCGGCCAGGTGTGCACCAGGCTCCACCATCCAGCCAGGTGTTCACTAGACTCCACTGTCCAGCCAGGTGTGCACTAGAATCTACCATCCGGCCAGGTGTGCAGTAGACTCTACCATCATCTGACCAGGTGTGCACCAGACTCTACCATCCGGCCAGGTGTTCACTAGACTCCACCGTCCAGCCAGGTGTGCACTGGCCTCTACCATCTGGCCAGGTGTTCCCTAGACACCACTATCTGACCAGGTGTGTGGTAGGCTACACTATCTCGGTTTGTGTAAGTTACTCTGTGATGTTCACATGATGATAAAATCACCAAAGATGCATTTTTCAGAATAGATTCTCATCGTTAAGCAACGCATGTCTGTATATAAAGTTTCAGGTTTGGTTCCCCTGCACCTATCCCAGGGCCTAATGGGATACCATCTGCTATGTGGGAGGACACGTGGGTAGGAGTGAGCAGCACACAGGGGAGAGGGAGCAGGCACAGGTGAGGGAGGAGGTGTAGGGAGGGAGGGAGCAGACAGAGGGGAGGGGGAGCAAGTGCAGGGAGAGGGGAGCAGGTGATGAGGGAGAAGGCGCAGGGGAGGGGGGAGCAGGCCGTGGGGGGGCAGGCAGAGGGGAGGGGGAACCACGTGGTGTGGGGAGCAGGCAGAGGGGAGTGGGGAGCAGGGAGCAGGGAGCAGGCACAGGGGAGGGGGGAACAGGCGCAGGGGACGGGGCAGGCAGAGGGGAGGGGAGAGCAGGCAGTAGGGGGCAGGCACAAGGGAGGGGGAGCTGGCACAGGGGACAGGGCTGCTGGAGGAGGGGGAGTCCTCCCGGGAGCACCTCGGCTTGTTCTTCCTAATGATCCCTATGGTCTCCTGACTGATTTCCGTCCCCTCTGTCACTGTGAGGCTGTCGCTCCCTTTCTGGAGAAACGAGAGAACCAGCTTCTGAGACTGTCTGTGGGTCCGGAGGGCCATGGACAAGGCTCACTGGCACGTGGCTCCTCCGTGGCTCCTCTGGGATTTGCTTTGGGAATCTTGCCTGTGTTTTGCCACTACTTTGCACAAATAAATTCTAAGGAACTTTAATGAAAGTTAGAAATCTACTCAAGTGCCTTGGGTGGTAAAAAAAATAAGGTGAAACGAATCCCACAGGTTATGAAGTCTCCCACCGAGGCACAGGGAGCCTCCCTCAGAGGCACCATCAAAGACAGAAGAATATTGATGCTCCCAGAACCTCGAAAAAAGACACGAGGATTACAGACTAACTCCACGTTTAATTTAGAAATGAAAAGCCCTGGAGTTAAAGAAAAAACAAAGTATGTAATGAAAGGTAGAGACCTCCTCAGCTATCTCTGACCAGAGGGTGAAACGGCCTCTTCTGAGGGAAAAGTGTGGCATCTACACAGCTCATTTCCAGATTCCTGCGGCTTCTACACCTTATTTCTAAATTCTAATTTTTTTTGAAGAATATCTTTAACGATGACAAATTTTCCAGTACAGTATTCTGATATTTTAACACCCTCACAGCAGTAAGAATAAACTCTTATGTGACATCCAAAACGATGACTTCTGGATTTAATAAAGATACAGATATTAACAAAGTTTCATTTCTCATTAATATGCTTAGAGCAAGTTAGTAAATACCCCTTTTTTAAGTCACCGAAACTCGCCAGCGTACAGGAATCTGTGCCACAGACACTGCGGAGAAACAGTACAGGTGAATCTGGTTTAGGACATGTGGGGTTTTTGATTTCATGATTGATAATTTATTAGAACGAGGTAAAAATCACTGAGCTTTGAAGGACAAACTTTTAAGGAAAAGAAACACTGAGATACGGAATTGACGACATTTCAGTCTTTCACACAGACCAGGGTCGGTTTTCACGGTCTTCCCGGGAGCAGATGAAACGCTTTTCCCAGCAGCACACGATGCCTGGCAGGACTGGAGGCCGGCTCTCACCTGGCACCTGGCCCTCGGGTGTCGGAGAGACAGGTGGGTTGCAGGGGGACTCAGCCTCTTCCTCCCCCTGGGACACAGGAGGAAACCCGGCGGAACCGAAGCCTACACCAAGGGAACCACACACTGAGTTCTGAGCCAGCTAAGAAGTTACCTGTGTGTAGTTGTACTAAGCATCAAACGAGCGGGCACAGAACGGCCAGCACCCTTGACTCTTACACACAGTCAGACTGGATCCCAGAGAAGTGACCCAAAGGGGACGGAGCTCGGGGGCTCTCAGGCAGTGGCCCCACAACGGTGCTTGGGCCGCTAAGAGATGCCCTAGGATTCGGCTCCTCTCCCGTGTGGACAGGAGAGGGTGGTAGAGACCCAGGCATGCCCCATGTACCCGTGTGTTCCTGCCCTGCCTGCCACTGACCAGCAAACAGCCCAGACACTTGCCCCGTGGGGCGTGTTTCCCCATGGGTCCAGGGGCGTCGCGGGGCAGCACTCCACGCTCCGTGGACGACTGCCGCTGCAGCGCTGTTTCTGACCCTCGAGGTGCCTGGTTCTCGTGCCCCTCAGGCCTCTCTGCCTCCAGTCTTGGCCGGTTCCAGGCCGTCCTCTACGGAGTCGGCAGAAAGTCCCACTTCCACTCCCCTCCTCCCTGGGTCCTCATCAACCCTCGGCACCGAGCGTGCGGCCCCACTGGTTTGGGGAACTCCGTGCTGACTGAGGTCGCCCAGGTGGCCAGCACTGACAAGCTGACTCTGGACACCGTGCGTGCGAACCACACGGGCCCCTGAGGTGAAGGACCAGCTTGGCTGGACGCTGACCACCCCGAGCAGAGGCCCAGGGCCCAGAGGTGGCTCAGTCTGGCAGAACAGATCTGCCCTCAGGAGCGGCCCACAAAGGAGCCAGCAGACTCAGGTGTGCCGGGGTCAGGGCGGACTTGGTGCTTCCCCAAGGGGTCAGGCAGAGCTGCGTCCCTTTGTGAGGGACAGGAGTGAGCTCAGGCTGTAAATGACCCTCTGACTGCTTGTGTGTGGGGATCCACCCCGGGTCTAAACAGCACATTCACACCCCACAGCGGGGTGTCCCTGGCCCCACATCAAGGCTGAGGGTGTGGGGGCCACATTCCCTTCTAGTCTGAACTGGGCCCTAGGGGTCACTGGGTTCCCCCACAGTTTGGAACAGCGGCATGAGGCACAGGTAGGCTGGGAACCAGTGTCCACACCGTGCGGACAGGCACAGGTGGAAGTAGGCAAAGAAGGTGGGGCTGGGACAGAGCCTGACTCCATTCTCCCAGGGACAGGAGGCTACTGTGGGGGAACCAGGGCCCCGGGACAGAGCCCGACTCCATCCTCCCAGGGGCCGGAGGCCACTATGGAGAGTCAGGGCCCCAGGCAGGGAGGCCAGAAGACGGTCCTGCTGACCCGCAGTGCCCACCTGGAAGGCCACGGCAGGGGAGAAACGACGTAAGCCAAACGCTGGCCACTGAGCGGACGGAGCCAAATGGACACTTAGAAACATATTCTCGATTAGAACGGAAGCTCGAGGACACCCAGGAACAGAGGCCTGAGACAAGAGGAAAGAGGCGTACAGGCCGCGGCGTCGGAATCTGCGTGAATAAGGATAGACGTGGCGCCCCCACGCGGACTGTGTGTGCACCCGACTTTAAAACGGCGTGAGGATGGAACCCCACAAAAAGTAACACCCCCACACTGGAGCATTCCGGAGCGACTGAGGTCGGGTCTGGGGTCGCTTCGAAGGACTCCGGCGTGCTCCGGGCTGTGAGGGACGTGAGAGCTGTTACGTGACAGTGTCTCTACCCCTCTGTGGACTTAGCCTTTTCAATTCTAAAAAAACTTTCCTTTGTTTGAAAGCACTCGGGGGATCCGGAACGCAGCTACGTGGGGAGCGAGCAACGCCCAACTCTCAGGCTCTCCGGGGGGTCTGGGGTGTAACTCAAAACCCCCCACCGGTGAATCCCATTTCTGGTCACCGCGAAAGAGCTGGACCCCCTCCCTCCACAGACAACTGGGAAATCAGACAGAGGGGTGAAACGGCGGTGCTCAGGCACCGGACTCCAGGCAGGACGGTGACCCCCGAGAGGAGAAGCCGGCAGATGCCAGCCTGGGGCCGAGCGGGGTGGAGGGAGCCAGGCCTCGGACAGCCTCGTCTTCACGCTGCCTGCGTCACACACGAGGACGGAAACATATGCTCTGGTACTTCCTCCGGCTTCTGTCTTCCCATCACCGGGGTTGGGCGCCCCGTGTTTCCGTCCATCCCAACCGCCGTCCGCCCGTTTTTCCATTTCCCAAGCTCCTCCTGCTCCGGGGCTTGGCTGGAGGTTCCCACAGGTGGCAGCAGTGGGCAGTCATCACACGACCCGGGCCACCTCTGGCTACGTGGGCGGTGGGCAGTCATCACACGACCCGGGCCACCTCCGGCTACGTGGGCGGTGGGCGGCCATCATGCGACCCCAGCCACCTCTGGCTACGTGGAGGGCATCAGGTGTTTTCCGCTGCTCCCCGAGTAATTCCGTAATTTTAAAAAACCACATGCTGTTTGTACCTAAAATCCTTTATTTCCATAAAAACAAGCCATGCGTGGCCTTTCCTTTCCCGGCTCCCAGGGCAGAACTCCCCTGCCTCCTCTCGGGGTCCCCTCTGCTTCTCCCCAGGCTGCAAGCACGTGAGCCCCATCTCACGCCTTCCTCAATTTGCTTCCTAATTGTAGGGACTGGCTCCAGCAAATCCCTGAGGAAGGTTTTATCGGAGATGGATCTTGTGAACCCGAATACGAAAAGGTTCTTATGTCCCTGCACGTGACTGACACTTTGGTGGGGCATAGAATTCTTAGTTCCAGCTCCTTTCTGTGAGAAATCTGAAAGGAGCGTCCTCGTGTCTCCTGGATTCCACTGCCGTAAGCGAGGAATTCCGGGCACTTCGATGCCTGCTCCTGGGTGTTTCTCCCTCCGACTGTGCCGGGCTCTGAAGCATCCTGACCACGAACCTGGACACAGGCCTCATTTCCTGCACGCAACACCAGGTCAGCCCTTCTAATCAGGTCACTCACACTTTTTGGTTCTAGGAAATTTTTCTGTATTCTTCTTAATTTACTTCCTTCTATTTTTTAAAAACTCTGATTTTGCTACGTCAGACCAGCTGAAGCTGGGAGAGAAGCTTCTCAGAATGTCCTTCTCAGGAAGAATCCAGGTTGAGTCTGGAGACGAGGAGGAAGACGCCATTGCCCCCGCATGTCAAGGGCCTATTCTGTCTTCTCCACCGACCCCAACGGTCAGCAGCAGCCCCACCCATTTCCCAATAATCCACGGGCCACAGAGGAAGTCTCCAGAGAAATCTAAAACGTATTGACCGAAATGAAAATGGAAGCATGTTGAAAACCTGTACAATGCGGCTAATGGAAAGGGAAGTTGGTGGCTCCACATGCTACGTAAAAAGAGAAGAGAGGTCTGAGGATAAAAAACTCAGCTTCCACATTAAAAAAACTGCAAAGGAAGAACAAAATGACACCCAAAGCAAGCAGAGGAAAGGAAATAATAAAGGCAGAAACGAATGAAATCGAAAACAGAAAATCAATAGAGAAAAGTCAAACCAAAAGCTGGTTCTCTGAAGAGATTAATAAAATTGATAATAAACCAAGACTGATTAAAAAAGTGAGAAGACCCAAATAACTAATATCAAAAATGAAAGGGGATATGACTACAGACCTCACAGATATTAAACACATCGTAAAGAATACTATCAAATAACTGAACACACAAATTGGACAATTCAGAGGAAGTGGATCAATTCCTCAAAAATCGCAAGCTGCCAAAACTGTGAGTTTCATTATACCAAGAGAAAATAGAGTCTGAACAGTCCTGTAACTTTTAGGTCTCTGTTTCTGTAAGGTAGCAGTGGACAATTAGAAAACAAAATTAAACACACAGTAGCATGTATAATTGCCTAACCCAACAAACCCAGAAATACTCAGGTATAAATCTAGCAGCTGTACAGGACTTGTACACCAAAAACTACAACATGCGAAGGAAGGAAGTCGAGGAAAATGTCAATAAATGGAGGCAGGGACAAATTGTGAATTGGGAAACTTTATAGTAAAGATGTCAATTCTATACAAATTGGCTTATACGTTTAACTCACTATCAAAATCACAGCTACATTCTTTGTAAATGTAGGCAAGCTGATTCTAAAATTTATATACAGAGGCAAAAATGCTAGAAGAGCCAAAAAAAAAAAAAGTTGAAAAACAAGAATAAAGTTAGAGGAATCACATGAACCCATTTTTAGACTTGCTCATCAAGACAGTGGTAGTGGGTTTGACAAAGGTCCGAAAGCAACCAGTGGAAGAAGGATTTCCAGCAAAATCAGTGTAGAAACAAGTGGGCATTATTCAGCCAAAACACACACACACACAAACAAACAAAAAACCTTGACTTAAACCTCACACGAACTTACACAAAATCAGCCTACAAGGGCATAGCTCTAAATGTAAAATGTAGAACTATAAAACGTTTAGAAGAAAATCCTTATGTCCTAGGGTTAGGTGAAGTAGTCTTGGGTGTTGACACTCAAAGCACATGAAAAAAAAAATACATCAACAAAATTAATTAACTGGACTTCATCAAAATGAAAGTCTTTTGTTCTGTGAAAGATTCTACACGGATGAAAAGAGAAGCTGCCATGTAGAAAAAGGCTGTTTTTCCTCTGCTCTCCCACCACAATGTGTGGGTCTGTTCTCCGGACACCAAGCAAGCCATCAGTTCTGCAGCAGACACCAGTCAGGCATCCTCTCACTCAATCCCAACACCACCTACCTGAAGCCAGCGTCAGACCCCCGGGGAGAGTGCTCAGTCCCCGCGACCCCTCCCCTTCACCTCCCAATGCCAGCTGAAGTCTCAGGCTGTTAGACCCTCCAGCTATAAACCGGGATTCCCACGGCCTCTTCCTTGGATTCAATTAATTTTCTGGAGGGACCCACAGAACTCAGGCAAACACGTACTTACATCTACCAGTTTATTAAAAAGAATGTTCTTCAAGGATACAGATGAAGACATGACGGGGAAAGGGGTGTAGACGGTCTAGGTCCTCTTGGGCATGGCCAATACCCTCCAGGACCCTCCACGTGTTCAGCCATCTGGAAGTCCCCGAGGCTCATCCCTTTGGGTTACTATAGGAGTTTATGAGGTAGATGTGGTTGCTTAGATCCTGGGCCATTGCTGACCGCCCTAAGCCCCAGTCCCTCTCCCTCCCTGGAGGTTCTGACCCTCTGAGCACATGGCTGGCTCCCCTGGCAACCAGCCCCTCATCCTACGGTATCTAGGCGTGTTCCAAAAATGCCTCATTAACATACACTCAGGTGTGCTGGAAGGGACTTGTAAACAAAAGACTCTTTCAGCTTTAGAAGCTACTTCACAAACCGAGGACAAAAGGCCCAACACTTTAACAGATATTCTTACTGCTCCATTGACTTAGGAAACAGCCACAGGGGATCAGAGTCAGGGATCCTGGACCAAACACCAAATCCATGATCCCAGCACCAGTCACAGATCAGGAGAAATGCAGTTGGCCCCTTAGCAATACAGGGTTTAGGGTCACCAGCTCCCCATGCAGCCGAAAATCTGTGTATAACTTTTGACTCCCCCAAAACTTAACCACTGAGGAAGAAAAGTGGTTCAGAGCAGTTGGAGACATGAGGTTTTCACCAGCCCCAGAGCCGCGAGGGTGAGACCTCCATCATGCCTGCCCCACCACACCCACACCGCGGCCAGCTGTTTAAAGGCATTTTGTCTTCCTTTCCTTCCCTGTCGTGTCCAGGCTGGCTGAAAAATCACAAAAAATGTTACACAAGTTACACAATGTGACCTTCAGCCATTATCTTCACGTTCCTGGAAACTGACACAGAGAACCCTCGACGGCCAGTCAATAGCTTACGTTATTTTAATGAACCCGTGTGGGAACTGCCCCTTCTTTTTTTCTTTAAAACCTACTCGTAACTGCTGCTAACTGGAGCGTATGTTCAGAGCCACCTGAGTCTACGTCCCCCAGGATGCAGCCCTCAAACGTGGCCCAAACAAACCCTCCACGTGTATGGACTTTGCCTCAATGTCTTTCTTTAGGTTGACACGGCTGAGAGCCTGCTGTTGACCGGATGCCTTACCAACAACATACACCGGTGATCAACATGTATTCTGTATGCTCTGTGTATTACGTGTGTTATATTCTGTATGCTTTGTGTAATATATTATATTCTTACGATAAAGTAAGCTGGAGAAAAGAAAGTGTTACTAAGACAATCATAAGGAAGAGAAAACACATCGACTGTTCATTACACGGAAGTGGATCATCACAAAGGCCTTCATCCTCCTCACCTTCATGGTGAGTGGGGCCGAACGGGTGGGGAAGGGGGTTCTTGCTGTCTTGGGTGTCACTTCGTCTGCGAGTTTTTTCAAATTGTCATAAATCTCCAAAACATTTTCCAACATATTTATTTTTGAAACTCTGTGTAAGTGGACTCCCAGTTCACACTCTGTTATTCAAGGATCAAATGTACTTGCAAGTTTTATATGCAATGGAGGTTTTACGTCCTGAAGAAAACTCTCAAATTCAACAGTAACAAAACAAGTAACGTAATTGGAAAATGAGCAAAAAAGCCAGGCATGGTGGCACATGCCTATAGTCCCAGCGACTAAGGAGGCTGAGGCAGGAGGATTGCTTAAGCCCAGGGGTTTGAGGGTGCTGTGTGCTACGATCAGGCCTGTGAATAGTCACTGTGCTCTGGCCTGGCAACACAGTGAGACCCTGTCTCTAAAAAACAAAGAGGAAGAAAATGGGCAAAATATTTGAACACATTTTTGACCAAAGAGAATATATGGGTGGCAAATAAACATGTGAAAGGATATCCAACATTGTCAGTCAGTAGGGAAAGTCAAATTAAAGCAACAATGAGATCCTACACAACCACTAGGATGGCTCAAGTTAAAAATACTGGTAATACCAAGGGCTGGGGAGGATGAAGGAGCCGGAGGCCTCACTCACTGCTGGTGGGAACGCGGAACAGTACAGCCACTCAGGGAAACAATTCGGCCATTTCTCGTAAAACATACACTTACCATGCAACCCGGCAATTCCACGCCCAAGTATTTATGCCAGAGACATAAACACTGATGTTCACACAAAAACACACAAATGTTCACAGCAGCTTCATTAGTTCTAGTCCAAACATGGAAACATCCCAGTAGTCCTTCAACAGATGCGTCGTTTACAAATGGTGGTTCACCCACACAACAGAACAATACGTGGCAATAAAGAGGAATTAGCTACTGACAGGTGCCAGAACACAGATGGACCTCGGAGGCCGTGCTGAGTGAAGAAAGCTATGCCGTATGGGTCCATTTTTATAACTTTCTCAAGGGACACAATTACATGAAGAGAAATAGATAAGTCACTGCCCGAGACTAGAATGCTTGTGTACCCCCAAATTCAGACCACGGCACAGCTCTAACCCCCAAGGTCAAAGGGTCACATCTAATCTCCAAGGTGACAGTGTGAAGTGGTGGGGCCTTTGGGTGGTGATGAGGTCAGGAAGGTTCACCCCACGTGAATGGGATTAGAGCCCACAAAAGGCCCCACGGAGATCCTCGTCCCTCCCACGTGAATGGGCTTAGCGCCCATGAAAGGGCCCCACGGAAATCCTCGTCCCTCCCACCACGTGAGGACATGTAAGAACCACGAATCAGGCCTCATCCAGACCAAATCTGCTGGTGCCTTGATCTGGGACTCCAGCTTCCAAAATGGGGGAAATAGATGTTCATAGTTTATAAGTCACCTGACTTATGGTATTTTTGTAGTAGCAGCCAGAACAGACTAGGGCAGGTCAGGAGAAAACGTGGCTCTAAAGGCAGTTTCTCCGGGTGATGGGACCCACGATGTCCTGATTGTTGTGTTGATCCAGAAACACAGGGGACGTCTCACAGAACTCCCTCCACCGGGAGTAACCGGGGGACGTCTCACGGAACTTCCACCACCCGGAGTAACCGGGGGACATCTCACAGAACTCCCTCCGCCTGGAGTAACCACGGACATCTCACAGAAGTCCCTCCACCAAGAACACGTGGACTGCATGGGGTCTGTGGCTGCCACATCCAACCCATGTGGAGTTTCTGGGTCCTTGTTCTCTGATTATATACGATGTTAGGAGCTGGGAAGAGGGGATGTGGGGGGGTACATAGGAACTCTCTGTACTATTAATATTTATGCAACTTTTTGGCTGGGCGCAGTGTCTCACACCTGTAATCCCAGGACTTTGGGAGGCCAAGGCAGGTGGATCACCCGAAGTCAGGAGTTCGAGACCAGCCTGGCCAACATACTGAAACCTGGTCACTACAAAAACACAAAAATAAGCCAGGCATGATGGCGCGCGGCTGTAATCCCAGCTACTCGGGAGGCTGGGGCAGGAGAATTGCTTGAACCCAGAAGGCGGAGGTTGCAGTGAGCCAAGATCATGCCATTGCACTCCAGCCTGGGCGAAAGAGCGAGACTCCATCTGAAAATATAGTATGTTTTAGTTCTGCAATTTTTATGTGAGTCTAAAATTACTTCAAAATACAACATTTTTTAATTGGGTAGACTTTGTCAAAACGACTCTACCATCCTGGGGAGAAGCAGTTTTTCGTGCAGATTTTGCCTGAAGCCTGACCTCCATGTGGACTTGGTGCGACACATTCTCAGAGTCCATTAAATACATTCAGGCACGCGTTAGAGACGCACATTCCCAGCCCCACCAGAACCACGAGATCAGAAACTACGAAGAGTGGATCGCATTTCTCTCACTTCTCATGCCTGCCAACACGTGGCAGGTGCCGTTCAGACGCTGGGGGAAGGAAACGAACAGCTCCGCAATGGCGACAGGACGGGCATCGCCAGGAACAGCACAGCAGACGCTCCATGGGGGCAGCAGCTCCCGTTGTGCAGTCCCAGAGCGGGCAGGGGCACCAGGCAGGGGCATCAGGCAGGGCAGGGACCCCAGGGGCCGAGGAGGGTGTCCAAGTGCTGAGGACTGAACCGTGTGCCTCCGACGAACGGGTTGAAGCCCTAACTCCAATGTCACTGTATTTGGAGACAGGGCTTTTAAGGAGGTAGCTAAGGTTACATGAGTCCCAAGAGTAGGGCCCTGGACGGTTGTTCTTATAAGAAGAGGAAGAGACACCAGGAGTGAGCACACAGAGAAGAGGCCACATGATCATGCAGGAGAGAGGCCACGTGAGCACAAGGGGGAAAGGCCACGTGAGGATGTGGGGAGAGGCCACGTGAGGACACAGGGGAGAGGCCACATGAGGACGTGGGGAGAGGCCATGTGAGGACACGGGGGAGAGGCCACATGAGGATGCAGGAGAGAGGCCATGTGAGCATGCAGGGGAGAGGCCATGTGAGCACAAGGGGGAGAGGCCATGTGAGGACACGGGGGGAGAGGCCACATGAGGATGCAGGGAGAGGCCACGTGAGGACATGTGAGATGCCAGGTGAGGACGTGGGGGAGAGGCAATATGAGCACGGAGGGGAGAGGCCACATGATCACGCAGGGGAGAGGCCACGTGAGCACACAGGGAGAGGCTACATGAGCACGCAGGGGAGAGGCCACATGATCACGCAGGGGAGAGGCCACGTGAGCACACAGGGAGAGGCCACGTGATCATGCAGGGGAGAGGCCACATGATCACGCAGGGGAGAGGCCACGTGAGCACACAGGGAGAGGCTACATGAGCACGCAGGGAGAGGGCGCCATCTGTGAGCCACAGAGAGGCCTGAGGAGGAACCCACCCTGCCGGCAGCCTGAGCTCGGATGTCCAGACTCCAGAACTTTGAGAATATAAATGTCTGTTGTTGAAGCCGCCCTGTCTGTAGTATTCCTTTTTGGGGGCCTGAGCTGGGAGGGCGGGGAGCAGGGATCCCCCAGGAGACGTGCAGGGCAGCAGGGGTCTGCGTCACACCGCTGTGTGCCTTCCTTTCTTGGTGAGGGCAGCCCACTCCGGGTGGCTGGAGCAGGAGCATGCATCTCAGCCCTGTCCACTTCCTTCAAGCTGCCAGGACCTCTGAGGCCCCTTCATGGCCCTGCTGGGACCCCCTCCCTCAAGTTTCCAGAAGGGATCAAGCCAACCTGGGAAGCTGGGCGGGGGTTCTACCCATGCCTCCCCTTTGGGCCTCCTTGGAATCAGGAGACGCGGCCCCTGGGGAAGGGCACGGGAAGTGTGAAGAAGGCCTGTCTCAGACGGGTGCATTCAGGGAGGCACCACCCCGGGCCATTGGCATAGACAACTTTCCACCTTTCAGTTTGCTTGGAATTAGCGGAGTGTTAATCTTATGCAGCTCTGATTTAACGTTGTATGTGGTGAATATCCCACCGGGCATGTCAAGGAGACACATCAAAAGTCAAATCAAAATATGCCGCTTCCCACATCGCAGATGTGACTCAAGACAGTGAACATAAACCTTGACTTGGTGGCTGAGTTACCTTATTAAAACAGTTGGCAGTGATTTCTGTAACAGCTGAGAAATGGTTTAAATCAGCCATCCCTTCTTTGAACTTCACACTTTAATTCCACTAACTTGCTAAAGGAAAACCCTATCTAAGGGGACCCTACCTGATGTATTTGTTATGACTGGGTCTTCCTGTTACCCCTTGATTCGGAGCATGAATCTCTGGCTGAAAGTGTGCCTGCTCCACTTCAGTTACATCCTCGGTGTTCAGCGGCGTCGTGTTCACGTGACTCATTCTACCTGAGAATCTAAAGCAGCGTAAGTCCCGCTCAGCAGGTCCCCACGCCCCCCACTGCTCTAATACGTGGGACTGAATCTCCAAAGAGGAAAACCTGAAATCAGGAGCCCAGGGGGAATTGGAGGCCAAAAGCTTCCACAATGAATACGGAATTTTTACTTCCCAGTTAAGAAGAAGAGAGGCCTTACAAGGTTTTCCGTTTCCCTGCCCCGTGAGACAGCTGGCATTCTTTAAGAAAAGCATTAAAAATCATCGTGTATTCCAGGAAAGTGTGGGTCCCTGAAGAAGTCGCACATCCCAGAATCTCTGAACTCTGGTGATGGGAGGACCTAGGAAGGCTCCTCGGGAGGGTCCAGGCCTGTTTTCCAAGCACTCCAAGCGTTGAGTGCCTGGAATCAAAGCCCTCACGCTGTGTCTTCAGGAGCCCTGCTCAGAAATCTGACACCGGGCCAGGAGCTCAGGGCGACGGACTGTGCACACCCTTTCACGTGGGGGACCCTCTCTGCTTCGTAGCCAGGAAGCTGCACCAGGCACTCACAAAGGTGACTTTGTGCCCGTGAACTCGGCTGCAGCCCACAATTTGGGCTTGCTGCTGCCAGTGCAGACAGGAAATAGCTGCTCTGCGGCAGCCCGACCCTGTGGCCACAGAGCGCCCTCTGTTCCTCGGTAATCGTCAACATCTGGCGGGCACCTCCACGCCCCTCCACCCCCACCCCACGCTGCTGGCTGGAGGCTCCCGTGCAATGCCAGGTGTGTTGGGAGAGGCCAGGCTAGACCCACAGGCTGGGTTGGAAGTGAGGAAATTGCTTTAAAAGCAGGGAAAAAAATTCACTTCCCCATGCTTTAACCACTTGTACCTGTAAAAGGCCATCAGTGGAATATTCATCTTCTCAAAATGTAAAAAGTAAATCTAAATGGAAGAAGGTCTTTTTCTGCCCCTGCTTTTCCGTGTGACGCAGGATGTTATGGAATAGACCCTGAAAGCTGGCAAAGCAGATTTGATGCTGAAAGCAAAGCCCACCAGGAAACCCTGTTCACTGCCAACTCACTTGATGGAATCCTTGACTCCATCATCATACACAACACCAACTTCAGAAGCCAATGATCCTGATATCAAGGTTTCAGTTTTACTGCAGATCAAAATTACATTTTCAAAATTCAGCAAGTATTTCATTACATGGTAGGATCACAAGAAATCCGTAACATTGGGGCGTATTACTCCCACAACCTCAGTATTACAGGCAGACATCCTGGCACCTCTCATGGGGTAGAGAGCACCTTTCTCCTCCTGGACTAAGGTGTGCAGCTGGCTGCCCCCGCTCCTCCCTGTCCCACTAACCTGACCATACCCCCACCAGGCAGAGCGCCTTTCTCCTGCCCTGGGGTGGGGCTGGCACAGTCCCGAACACCATAATCCAGGATTTTGAAATCCTGAAAGATCAAAATCCCTAAAGTCTAAAATCCCCCAAATCACAATCCTGAAAAATGTAGTTCTTGAAAAAATAATTTTAAAAAATCTTTACCCTATTTACCCTAATATAGTTATACTTTGCATGCCTGTATCAAAATATCTCGTGTACTCCATAGTTATATACACCTACTATGTGTGCATTAAAAAGTTTTAAATTCTTTATCTCAACGTCAGGAAGAAAAACGAAAAAACAAACAATTATTTGAAAGACATGTGCTTACAATTTTAAAAAGAGGACTTATTTGAGAAATGTATAAAAACATGACGGAATGCGAATAGGCCACTTTATGCAATAAAACAGATAATACTAACACACACACTTTTGCAAGCATAAACACTCAAGTATACTAATGACAGTCACATAGGTATAACATTTAATGAGCAGATGAACCCTATTCATAAAGAAATAGCTCCTGTCATCTGAAATACCATGTTGGACAACCTAAGTCTTTTGACAAGATCCATCAAAAACCATGATGGTTGTATACGTGTGGTCTTATATCTGAGATCTCTATTCTGTTCTGTTGGCCTATGTGTCTATTTTGATACCAGTACCATGCTGTTTTGGTTACTGTAGCCTTGTAGTATAGTTTGAAGTCAGGGAATGTGATATCTCCAGCTTTGTTCTTTTTGCTTAGGATTGTCTTGGCTATACAGGCTCTTTTTCAGTTCCACATGAATTTTAAAGTAGTTTTTTTCTAATTCTGTGAGGAATGTCAATGGTAATTTAATGGGAATAGCATTGAATCTATAAGTTACTTTGGGCAGTGCGGCCATTTTCATGATATTGATTCTTCCTATCTATGCGCATGGAATATTTTCCCATTTGTTTGTGTCCTCTCTTATTTCCTTGAGCAGTGGTTTGTATTTCTCCTTGAAGAGATCCTTCACCTCCCTTGTTAGCTGTATTCCTAGGTATTTTATTCTCTTTGTAGCAATTGTGAACGGAAGTTCATTCATGATTTGGCACTCTGCTTGTCTACTGTTGGTATATAGGAATGCTTGTGATTTTTGCACATTGATTTTGTATCCTGAGACTTTGCTGAAGTTGCTTATCAGCCTAAGGAGCTTCTGGGCTGAGACGATGAAGTTTTCTAAATATAGGATCATGTTGTCTGCAAACAGAGCTTCAACAAACCTGAAAAAAACAAGTAATGGGGAAAGGATTCCCTATTTAATAAATGGTACAAGGAAAACTGTCTAGCCATATGCAGAAAACTGAAACTGGAGCCCTTCTTTATATCTTATACAAAAATTAACTCAAGATAGATTAAAGACTTAAACGTAAAACCCAAAACTACAAAAACCCTACAAGAAAATCTAGGCAATACCATTCAGGACATAGGCACAGGAAAAGATTACATGACAAAAACATCAAAAGCAATTACAACAAAAGCAAAATTTGACAAATGGGACCTAATTAAACTAAAGAGCTTTTCACAGCAAAAGAAACTATCATCAAGTGAACAGACAAGCTACAGAATGGGTAAAAATTTTTGCAATCTGTCCATATGACAAAGGTCTAATATCTGGAATCTGCAAGGAACTTAAACAATTTTACAAGAAAAAACAAACAACCCCATCAAAAAGTGGGCAAAGGACATAAACAGACACTTCTCAAAAGAAGACATTTAGGCAGCAACAAACATATGAAAAAACCTCAACATCACTGATCATCAGAGAAATGAAAATCAAAACCACAATGAGATACCATCTCACGCCAGTCAGAATGGCGATTTTTAAAAAATCAAGAAACAATAGATGCTGGCAAGGCTGTGGAGAAGTAGCAATGTTTTTACACTGTTGGTGGGAATGTAAATTAGTCCAAACATTGTGGAAGACAGTGTGGCAATTCCTCAAGGATCTACAACCAGAAATGCCATTTGACCCAGCAATCCCACTACCGGTACACACCCACAGGAATACAAATCATTCTATTATAAAGGTACATGCACGCGTAATGTTCATTGCGGCACCATTCACAATAGCAAAGATGTGTAATCAACCCAGATGCCCATCAATGATAGACTGGATAAAGAAAATGTGGTGTATATATACACTATGGAATACTATGTAGTCATAAAAATGAATGAGATCATGTACTTTGCAGGGACATGGATGGAGCTGGAAGCCATTATCCTCAGCAAACCAAAACAGGAACAGAAAACCAAACACTGCATGTTCTCACTCATAACTGGGAGCTGAACAATGAGAACACATGGACACGGGGGGTACAGCACACACTGGGGCCTGTTGTGGAGGTGGGGGGAGGGAGGGCATCAGGAAAAATAGCTAATGCATGCAGGGCTTAATACCTAGGCGATGGGTTGATGGGTACAGCAAACCACCATGGCTCCTGTTTGCCTGTGTAACAAATGTACCCATCCTGAACATGTATCCTGGAACTTAAAAAAAAAAAAAAAATGTTTACCACTGCATACACAGTCACCCCAAAAGCCAAGATCTCAAGAAATTTCATCTTTCATAAATGCAGACATACAAAAAGGACATCTCTTCATTTACCGAGGAAGTTTCAATGTTTTTACGGACACACACGATGCTTACAAAGTCAACACTGTTGAGAGTGCACCTTTGTGGAGTCGAATTTGCAAAAGATGCATGAATGAATTAGAGCTCTGTAAAAGAAATGATGCAAAGGTGAAACACAGAGCATAGTGATTGTAAAACATAATGCTGACAATTCAAAATCATGAGAAAAAAACAAAAATAGAAAAAATTAAAAACAATAAAACACTAAACAGAAAATCTGCTTTATGAAAAAGTATACCACAGGGGTGTATTACGGGCAATTGCACAGAAACAGTCCCTAAGAGCTGGCTGACCTTCACAGTCATTAAGTGTATTTTGAAGGTTTGCATTGCAATGGATAACTGGTTTTTTTTTCTTTTAGGACATGGCTTCCTTGGAGAATGAGCTCACATTCATCTTCTCCGTGGCACTGCTCTTTTTGAAGCTCCTCTGTGATTTGACACACACCAGGACGAGCATTCTCCTTACATTTTCCCGTCTTCCATGCTGTGCTTCTGTGTTGTTTGGGTACGTGGATATGCATTCTGCATGCCCTCTTGTACAGACCACAGGTTTAATACAAACAATACTGGTGATGGAACAGAACACTGTTGTGCAAGTGTCTTCTTATTCTACTACACACACCATTATCTGGAAGTAGTCAGTACTTTGCTGGCTTCTTTGGGCAAATGTGGCCATGATTCCCTAAAAGCTCCTGGAGTGTCATCTGCTGGGAAGAACGCCAGTGCAGGCAAGAGACTCAACTAATTTTTATTTATTTATTTATTTATTTATTTATTTATTATTATTATTTTTTTTTGGAGACGGAGTCTTGCTTTGTTGCCCAGGCTGGAGTGCAGTGGCCGGATCTCAGCTCACTGCAAGCTCCTGCCTCCCGGGTTCACGCCATTCTCCTGCCTCAGCCTCCCGAGTAGCTGGGACTACAGGCGCCCGCCACCTCGCCCGGCTAGGTTTTGTATTTTTTTTAGTAGAGACGGGGTTTCACCATTTTGGCCAGGATGGTCTCGATCTCCTGACCTCGTGATCTGCCCGTCTCGGCCTCCCAAAGTGCTGGAATTACAGGTTTGAGCCACCGCGCCCAGCCCTCAACTCATTTTTAAATGGAAGTTTCTGTCACTGCCCTATCACGTGGCCAATCCACCCATCTGAATTTTCCACCAGATGCATTGGACTGAATGGAAAAAACAAACTTTATTGGTAACAACTTGAAATTCACTTATAGAAGACTTGATGGCACCTAATTCCAAATCCATCATTATAGTTTGGGGATTCGATTAGATGTTAAGAATTTTAGGCTCAGGGATTTTGATCTTTAGGGATTTCAAACTTCAGAATTACAGCATTGGAGGTTCTGTCTTCCAGGACTGTGACAGGCACTGGTTGAAGCCCTAACCCCCTACTTGAGGTATTGCGGAAATGGTGCCTCTGTGAGATGATTAGATTTCATGTGAGGGTGGGGATCTACTGGGATCAGTGTCTTTACAGTAAGAGACACCAGCGAACCTGCTCTCTCTCCCTCTGTCTCTGCCATATCAGGGTCCACAGAAAAGGTGGGTGTCTGCAAGCCAGGAAGAGCCACATCACAAAGCAAGCCCTGCCAGGTCTTGATCTAAGACTTTCCAGCTTCCAGAATTGTGAGAAAATAAATTTCTGTTGTTTAAGCCACCTAACCTCTGGCATTTTGTTATGGCAGCCTGAGCTGATTAAGATAATAACCCAGATCATAGACCAAAATTAACTAAAAAATGGATTCTAGATTTGTATGTAAAACCCAAAACTATACTTTTCAGAAGAAAACAGGAGGAAAACTTTTGTGAACTGAGTTAGCCAAAGATTTCTTAGACAGAACATCAAAACCACACCCATGGGTGGGGAGTGGGGAGCAAGGTGGCTGATATGGTTTGGCAGTGTCCCCACCCAAATCTCATCTTGAATTGTACTCCCGTAATTCCCACGTGGTGTGGGAGGGGCCCAGTGGGAGATGATTGAATCATGGGAGCAGTTTCCCCCACACTGTTCTCATGGTAGTGAGTAAGTCTCACAAGATCTGATGGTTTTATCCGGGGTTTCTGCTTTTGCTTCCCTCTCATTCTCTCTCTGCTGCTGCCATTCACGTAAGACGTGACTTGCTCCTCCTTGCCTTCTGCCATGATTGCGAGGCCTCCCCAACCACGTGGAATGCAGATGCAGCTTAGATCACAACACTCAAGTCCTTTTGACTACCTGGAAAGCCTTCCCAAGAAGGACAGGTATGAACAAACCCAGACTGCAAAGACTATATGACAAATACCCCTCTCTTCAATGCCCAGACACAGATGAACATCCGTAAGCATCAAGACCATCCAGGAAAACATGACCTTACCAAATGGACTACATGAGGCACCAGGGACCAACCCTGGAGAAACAGAGATATGTGACCTTTCAGTCAGAGAATTCAAAATAGCTATTCTGAGGAAACTCAGAGAAATTCAAGATAAGACAGAAGGATTCAGGCTGAAAAATGAAGTTGACATACTAAATAATGCATCAGAATCTTTTTTTTTTTTTTGAGGCGGAGTCTCGCTCTGTCACCCAGGCTGGAGTGCAGTGGTGCTATCTCGGCTCACTGCAAGCTCCGCCTTCCGGGTTCACGCCATCCTCCTGCCTCAGCCTCCTGAGTAGCTGGGACTACAGGTGCCGCCACCTTGCCCGGCTATTTTTTATATTTTCAGTAGAGACGGGGTTTCACCATGTTAGCCAGGATGGTCTTGATCTCCTGACCTCGTGATCCACCTGCCTCGGCCTCCCAGAGTGCTGGGATTACAGGCATGAGCCACCGCGCCCGGCCATCAGAACCTTTTAATAGCAGAATTAATCAAGCAGAAGAATTAGTGAGCTTGAAGACAGGCTATTTGATAATATAGTCAGAGAAGACAAAAGAAAAAAGAATAAACAATAATGAAGCATGCCTACATCTAGAAAATCACCTCAAAAGGGCAAATCTAAGAGTTATTGGCCCTAAAAAGGAGGTAGAGAGATGGGGTAGAAAATTCAGAGAATTTCCCAAACCTAGAGAAAGCTAGAGAAAGCTAGAGAAAGCTATCCCATGTTGTATGTGGGAAACACAACATACCGAAACCTATGGGATACAGCAAAAACAGTACTAAGGAGGAAGTCTTAAAGAGGTATAAGTGTCTACATCAAAAAAGAAGAAAATCTTCAAATAAACAACCTAACAATGCATCTTAAACAACTAGAAAAGCAAGAGCAAACAAACCCAAAATTAGAAGAAAATAAATAACAAAAATCAGAGCAGAAATAAATGAATTTGACATAAATACAAAAGATCAATGAAACAAAAAGTTGGTTCTTTGAAAAGACGAACAAAATTGATAAACTTTTAGCCACAGTAAGAAAAAAAAAGAGAGAACACCCAAATAAAATCAGGGATGAAAAGGGAGACATTACAACTGATACCGGAGAAATTCAAAGGAATTAGTGGCTAGTATGAGCAACTATACTGCCAATAAATTGGAAAATCTAGAGGGAAAATCTAGAGGAAAAATCTAGGAAAATCTAGAAATAAATCTAGGGGGAAAGATCTAGAAAATCTAGGGAAAAAAATCAAAATTCCTAGACACATACAGCCTACCAAGACTGAACCATGAAAAATTCCAAAAACTAAATAGACAGTAACAAGTAACAGGATCAAAGCCATAATAAAAAGTCTAGCAAAGAAAAGCCTGGGACCCGATGGCTTCACTGCTGACATCTACCAAACATTTAAAGAACTAATACCAATCCCACCGAAATTATTCCAAAAAATAGAGGAGGAGGGAATACTTCCAAACTCACTCTACAAGACCACTTTTACCCTGATAGCAAAACCAGACAAAGACACATAAAAAAAATTAAAACTATAGGCCAATATCACCGAAACCACTGAAATCCTCAACAAAATACTAGCAAACCGAATTCAACAACACATTAAAAAGATCATTCATCATGACCAAGTGGGATTTATTCCAGGGATGCAAAGATAGTTCAGCATATGCAAATCAATTAATGTGATACATCATGTCAACAGAATGAAGGACAAAAACCATACGATCATTTCAATTGATGCTGGAAAAGCATTTGGTAACACTCAACATCTCTTCATGATTAAAAATCCTAAAAAACTAGGTACAGAAGGAACATACCTCAACATAATAAAAGCCATATAACAAAAGACCCACAACTGGCCGGGCGCGGTGGCTCACGCCTGTAATCCCAGCACTTTGGGAGGCCGAGGCGGGCGGATCACGAGGTCAGGAGATCGAGACCATCCTGGCTAACATGGTGAAACCCCGTCTCTACTAAAAATACAAAAAATTAGCCGGGCGAGGTGGCAGGCGCCTGTAGTCCCAGCTACTTGGGAGGCTGAGGCAGGAGAATGGTGAGAACCCGGGAGGCGGAGCTTGCAGTGAGCCGAGATCGCACCACTGCACTCCAGCCTGGGCAACAGAGTGAGACTCTGCCTCAAAAAAAAAAACCCCAAAAAAACCAAAAACAAAAACCCACAATTAGTATCATATTGAATGGAGAAAAACTGAAAGCCTCTCCTCTGAGATTGGGAACATGACAAGAATGCCCTGCTGTCAGCACTGTCATTCGACATTGTACTGAAAGTCCTGGCTAAAGCAATCAGGCAAGAGAAATAAAGTCATCCAAATTGGAAAGGAAAAAGTCAAATTATCTATGTTTGCAGATGATATAATCTTACATTTTAAAAAACCTAAAGACTCCACCAAACAACTATTAGACCTGATAAACAAACTCAGTAAAGTTTCAGGATACAAAACCAACACACAAAAATCAGTAGCATTTCTTTTTCTTTTCTTTTCTTTTTTTTTTTTGAGATGGAGTCTCACCCTGTCACCCAGGCTGGAGTACAGCGGCGTGATCTCGGCTCACTGCAACTTCTGCTTCCCGGGTTCAAGCAATTCTCCTGCCTCAACCTCCCAGGTAGCTGGAATTACAGGCATGCACCACCACGCCTGGCTAATTTCTTATATTTTATATTTGGGAGGCCAAGGCGGGTGGATCATGAGGTCAGGAGTTCGAGACCAGCCTGGCCAATATGGTGAAACCCCATCTCCATTAAAAATACAAAATTAGCTGGGTGTGGTGGTGCGCGCCTGTAGTCCCAGCTGCTCGGCAAGCTGAGGCAGGAGAGTTGCTGGAACCTGGGAGGTGGAGGTTGCAGTAAGCCGAGATCATGCGACTGCACTCCAGCCTGGGAAACAGGGCGAGACTCCACCTCAAAAAAAAAAAAAAGAAAACAATCCTAAAACTTATATGAAACCACAAAGACCCAGAATACCCCCAGCTCTCCTAAGCAAGAGCAACAAAATTGGAGGAATCACATCACCTGAGTTAGACTACAGAGCTACAGCAATCAAAACAGCATGGCACTCGCATACAAACAGACACAGAGATCAGTGGAACAGAGGACCCACAGATAAATCCACACATCTACAGTGAACTCACTTCTGACAAACATGCCACGAACTTCCATTGGGAAAGAGATGGCCTCTTCAATAAACGGTGCTGGGAAAATTGGATATCCACATGCAAAAGAAGGAAACTAGACCCTAGCTTTCTCCATATACAAAAATCAAATCAAAATGGAGTAAAGACTTACATTTAAGACTCCAAACTATGGAAACTACTGAAAGAAAACATTGGGGAAACTCTCCAGGACGTTGGACTGGGCAACGATATTTTTGAGTAAGACCCCACAAGCACAGGCAACCAAAGCAAAAATGGGCAGACGGGATCACATCAAGTTAAAAGGCTTCTGTGCAGCAAAGGAAACTATCAACAAAGTGAAGAGACAACCCACGGAATGGGAGAAAATATCTGTAAACTACCCATCTGACAAGGGATTAATAACCAGAATATACAAGGAGCTCAAACAACTCTAGGAAAAATAGAATAATCCGATTAAATGTGTGCAAAAGATCTGAACAGACACTTCTCAAAAGAAGACAAACAGCAAACACTACCATACGAAGCAGCCCTTCCACTTCTAAGTATTTTCCCAAGAGAAAAGGCCAGACATAGGTTCACTGTCATGCACACACAAAGGCTTGTACACAAATGTGCAGCTTTACTTATCATAGCAAGGAACTGAAACAACTCAAGTGTCCATCTGCAGCTAAGTGGGTAAACAAATTGTACATCCACACCACAGAACACAGTTGATCCCTCAACAAGGCGGGGGTTAGGGGTGCTGACCCCCTGCACAGCTGAAAATCCATGTATCCGTTTTATTTTTTGTTTTTTTATTTTTTTATTACTAGACTTTAAGTTCTAGGGTACATGTGCATAACGTGCAGGTTTGTTACATATATATACTTGTGCCATGTTGGTGTGCTGCACCCATCAACTCATCATTTACATCAGGTACAACTCCCAATGCAATCCCTCCCCGCTCCCCCTCCCCATAATAGGCCCTGGTGTGTGATGTTCCGCTTCCCCATATATCAGTTTTAACTGCCCAAAAACGTAACCACTAATACCTTCCTGTTGATAGGAAGCCTTACTGATAACATCAACGGTTGGTTAACACATATTTTGTATGTTATATGTACTATATGCTGTATTTTTACAATAAAGTAAGCTAGAGGAAAGAAAAGGTTATTAAGAAAATCACAAGGAAGAGAAAATACATTTATAGTGCTGTATTTATGGATACCCTAAGTTCACGTCGTCTGTTAACTAGAAGAATCACCTGTCTGAAATGGCGGCGACCGCCGCTGCAGCCCTCAGTCTACAGCACATAGCAAGCAATTCAGCTTCTTCTTGTAGTGTCACGACTCTTCTCTGCTGTTTGGGACACCTCCTGCGTCACCAGTGGCACTGTGCATGGGTCCCAGGCTGTCATGCAGGGTTTATAGGATCACCTTAAACATGATTACAACTGTGTGAGAACTGTGAGAGGCCACTGTTTTTTCCTGTTGGTTTTTTTTTTTTTTTTTTTTGAGATGGAGTCTTGCTCCATCGCCCAGGCTGGAGTGCAGTGGCACAATCTAAGCTCACTGCAACCTCTGCCTACCGGGTTCAAGCGATTCTCCTGCCTCAGCCTCTCGAGTGGCTGGGATTACAGGCACCTGTCACTGTGCCTGGCTAATTTTTGTATTTTTAGTAGAGACTGGGTTTCACCATCTTGGCCAGGCTGTGAACTCCTGACCTCGTGATCCACCTGCCTCAGCCTCCCAGAGTGCTGGGATTCCGGGCGTGAGCCACTGCGCCCATCCAAGAGATCACTTTTTACTGTGATTTGTATTTTACTGGAGGGAGGAGCCGTGCATGTGGAGATGATCAGCCTCACCCACGTTTTCAGCACTCGCAGCACCTGAGCTCACGGCTGTGCCGGCAGGAGGGGCCTGTAAAATATCGCAGTTGTGCAGTACGCACTGCAGTGAGTTTTGTGCAGCTGTGATTAATTTCTGCATTCCTACAGTTGTTCAATTTCTCTAAATTGTGAAAGACCACACATATGGTCTATAAGTGTTTGTGTGCACATAAGTTTTGATAAATTTTAACTTTTCATAATAGATTTGTGTATAATTTTTGGTATTACATGATTTAAAAACACTAGCATCTCTATATATTTTATGTATTTATGAGACATCTTTTTGTTGGTGTTTTCGGTATTCCTAGGCCATGCCGTTTGTCTGAAAGCTTTTTCAAATTGTTACACATCTCCAAAAACTTCTCCAACACACTTGCTGAGAAAAACCCACATGTACGTGGCCTGTGCGGTTCCAACACGCTGTTGGAGGAAGCCACGTGTGCGGACCGCACAGTAATCATGCTGAGTGAAGGCGGCCAGATCAATGAAGCACACAGCACACAACTGCATTTACCTGAAACTCCAGCAAACGTAAAACTGCTGAGCAGGCAGGAAGGGGGTGGGGGTTGTGTGGTGTGGGGACGGCTCCAGGGTGGACAGGAGGAAACGTGGGGTGTTGGATAAATATGTTCACCATGTTGACTGTGGTGGCTCATCGGGGTACAGACGCATGTTAAAACCGATCAAACTGCACATTTGAAATAGGGGCCATTTGCTGTATGCCAGTTATACATCAACAAAGCTATACATCAGCAAGACAATGAACAAATCACTGTAAATCCCATAAAGGCTCTAGCTCTAAATACTGCTTTGCAGGAGCTCCAGGGACAGAGGAATTTGTTGAATGGGACCAGGGAGACGCAACCCGCAGAAGTCTGACTGCTGAAAGCACCGACGGCAAATCACTCAACATCAAACACAACATAGTCAAGGAAAAGGATGACGGAGGAATCTGGATATTTAAAGACATTTATCAACAACTGCAATGTACGGACCTTCCTTGGATCTCAATTCAAACCAGCAAACTGTAAAGAAAAAGGAAGAAGAAGATGAGAAAGTGGACAAGGAGGAGAAAACAGAACTTCATGAAACAGAAAGTCCCGGGATGGAACACTTCAGCATCCTTCAAGTCAACACAGGGTGTAGGACTCCATTTACATAAAAATCCGGAAACCGTAACCGGCCTATGGTCACAGAAAGCAGAGGGGCAGGCGGGGTGGGGACGGGAGCCCCTCTAGGTGCTGGGTGTGTGACCTGCACACAGAGACATCTGAGAGGAACAAGGGGTGGGTTTGTAGTAACATCGTTTTTTCTTTGTAATTTTTTATATCGCTTGACTTTATAAAACAGTGAAGCAAAACTTTGACAAATGCAATAAAGTTTTTCGTTTTTTCAAGCCTGTAATCCCAGCACTTTGGGAGGCCGAGACGGGCGGATCATGAGGTCAGGAGATTGAGACCATCCTGGCTAATATGGTGAAATCCCGTCTCTACTAAAAAATACAAAAAAAAAACTAGCCGGGCGACGAGGCGGGCGCCTGTAGTCCCAGCTACTCGGGAGGCTGAGACAGGAGAATGGCGTGAACCTGGGAGGCGGAGCTTGCAGTGAGCTGAGAGCCGGCCACTGCACTCCAGCCTGGGCGGCAGAGCAAGACTCTGTCTCAAAAAAAAAAAAAAAAAAAAAGTTTTTCGTTTTCTTTTTTTGAGACAGGGTCTGTTGCCCAGGCTGGAGGGTGGAGGCACAATCACGGCTCATGGCGGCCTTGACCTCCTGGGCTCAAGCGATCCTCCCACCTCAGCCTCCCATGTAACTGGGGCTAAAGGTGTGAACCACTGCACCCAGATAATTTTTCACAGAGACAGGGTCTCACTATACTGCCCAGACTGGTCTCAAATCCCCGGGCTCTAGTGATCCTCCTGCCTCGGCCTCTCCAAGTGCTGGGATTACAGGCGTGAGCCACTACGCCCAGCCTTTCGCTTTTTTTAATTTCCCACACTACACTGACACAATGGTCTATCTTAAAATTGTTTTAAGTGAATACAGTATGTAACTGAAAAAGGAACATTTGTTTCTTTTAATTAAAAAACATGAAAATTAAAAAAAATTTGGCATCAAACCTAACACTCAGGACAAAGCCTGACCCCCACGGGGCAGCTCACTGCCGTGGCCTCCGGGGAACCGGCTCTCGGGGAACAGCGCTCTGACCGCGGTCAGAGCTGGGCTGAAACTCAACACGTGTCCAGATTCCTGCAGTTCAGAACCAGCCTGGCAACGCCAAACCGCATTCCGGTTTGCACGAGGTGCATGTTACTTAGAAAAGCAGCCTCAGTCTACCTGAGGTCCTGTTTTAAGTATTTTCACAAGTTCACTGAAAAGCACGTCAACTCATTCACAGTGTGCCACCTAGTAACCAGGACACCCGCCCTCGGCCGCTTGCACAGGGAAGGGTTGTCATGACGTGACCACAAGATGGTCTCTGCCTCCCCCAGCGGCACCAATGGCCCCACAGAGGATGGCAGGGACAAGCCACCCGTGCGGCAACGGCCATGTCCCCTCTCTCAGATGGCAGCCGCTCATACCCGAGGGGGTGCCGCAGGAGGCCCCGAGTCTAGTCTCACACCAGCACAGTCCACTGCCGAGGACACCCGGTTGTCCACATCGCAAGCAGCAGCCTGGTTCTAGGAAGTGCTGGGGGCACACGGGACACGGAGACTCTGAAACACTGGCTGTGTGATTTCTGAGCTCGCCCTCCCACCCTCTGCAGTCCACGTATAAGTGGACCTGGGCCGTCGGGTTTCCCAGCTCAGAACTCGAACCAGCCTGAACTGCCGGCCTGAGACCAGCCTAGCGTGTGTGCCTGCTTGGGCCACCCTCACCTCCCACTCCGTGTGATCGACAGCATGTGAGTGAAGGTGAGGACAGAAGGACCACGGCCCACGATGGCGCAGACACAAGAGACCACAGCATAATGCAGGAGACGGCGCCCAGAGGCGACCTGCGCACCTGCCCCAGGCAAGGCGCCAGGCGAGGTACCTGGGTCAGGAGCTGCTCGGGCGTCAGCTGGTTGATCCAACGTGTGTATCGTTCGGTGGAGTTAGGGGGATCTCTCCTCACTCGGCAACCGACGATCTGTGAAAAACAACGACAAACAGAGCTCAAAACACGTCAGGTGCGCAGGTGTGTGCACACCTGTGTGCATTCATCTCACGTGTTTTACGCAGAGATGTCCAGACAGGAAACCGAAATGCCGCGAATCTGGGTCAGGCAAACACTGGGAGCCGAGGGTGAGGAAGAGGAGGGCGAGGAGGAGGGCAAGGAGGAGGAGGGAAGAAGAGGAGGAGGAGAGGAAGAGGAGGAGGGCGAGGAGGAGGAGGGAGAAGAGGAGGAGGGAGAAGAGGAGGAGGAGAGGAGGAGGGCGAGGAGGAAGAGGAGGAGGGAGGAGGAGGGTGAGAAGGAGGAAGAGAGAAGGGTGAGGAGGAGGGAGAGGAGGAGGAGGGAGAGGAGGAGGAGGGAGAGGAGGAGGAAAGGAGGGAGAGGAGGAGGGGAGAGGAGAGGAGGAGGAGGAGAGGAGGGGGAAAGGAGGGAGAGGAGGAGGGAGAGGAGGAGGAGGAGGGAGAGGAGGAGGAAGGAGGAGGGTGAGAAGGAGGGGGGAGAGGAGGGGGAAAGGAGGGGAGGAGGAGGGAAGGAGGGAGAGGAGAAGGGAGAGGAGGAGGAGGAGGGAGAGGAGCAGGAGGAGGGAGAGGAGCAGGAGGAGGGAGAGGAGGGGGAAAGGAGGGAGAGGAGGAGGAGAGGAGGAGGAGGAGAGGAGGGGGGGGAGGAGGAGGAGGGGGGGAGGAGGGGGAGGAGAGGAGGAGGGGAGAGGAGGAGGAGGGAGAGGGGAGGAGGGAGAGGAGGAGGGGGAGAGGAGGGGAGGGAGGGAGAGGAGGAGAAGGGAGAGGACGAGGAGGAGGGAGGAGGGGAGGAGGGAGAGGAGAAGAGGGTGAGGAGGAGGAGGGAGAGGACGAGGAGGAGGGCGAGGAGGAGGGAGAGGAGGAGGAGGAGAGGAGGGAGAGGAGGAGGGAGAGGAGGAGGGAGAGAGGAGGAGGGAGAGAGGAGGAGGGAGAGGAGGAGGAGGGAGAGGAGGAGGAGGAAAGAACGAGGAGGAGGGCGAGGAGGAGGGAGAGGAGGAGGAGGAGAGGAGGAGGAGGGAGAGGAGGAGGAGGGAGAGGAGGAGGAGGAGGGAGAGGAGGAGGAGGGATTCCTGCTCTTGTTTGGGGACAGCAGAGCGATGACGGGTGCTATAGCAGACGGCCCCAGACGCGCGTCTCGGCGGTGAACCGCAGAGCTGCCCTAGGCTGGACTAAGAATATGTCGCAGATGACATTTCCCCTTAATGAACTCAAATCAAATGGCCCATATGCAAGGTGAGTTATTGCTAAGAACTCACTTCTTGAATCACACGCAAAGTGGATGTGAGGAAACCGCTGGCCTGGCCGCAGGCCACCCATCCAAACCCACTCCGTTCAGCTCAGGGAAGCAGCGTCCCTAAGTGGAGAAGAGCCCTGCCACCAGCCGGCTTCCTCCAGGGCCGACGACCCTCTCCCCGGGCCACCAGGCCAGCAGCCCTGCCTCAGGTGACGTCCTGTCAGTGGCCTTGACCCCTTCCCGGCCCCTGCAGAGCCTCAGAGCATCACTTGCCTCAGCCTTTCTCAGTGCTCCCCACCCCACCCTCCGCCCCGCCCGGCCCCCTCCTGCCTGACCTCTGCCCCAGAGTGAGCTCCCAGCGCTGAGCCCTGGCTCTGTTCTGCTCCTGAGATCCAGAGGTAGGAGGGTAGGTCCTTCAGGGCTCACACTCACCTTGCAGCGGCAGGAGCTGGCGGGAGAGGGGGCACCTGGGTGCGTCTGCAGGAAATAGCACCCCCCCCCAAGTGAGGGCCCAGGGCCAGCAGAGCCGCCCGAGTGGACGTTCTCACACACAGCCCACAAGTCCCAGCGGACGGGGCTGATTCTGCCTCACCCTGGACCAACAAGGAGACAACAGTGAAACGGTAACCATGGTCCAAAGGCAGTACCAGTGAGCCAGTCTCCGTATCTGAGGTCCCCGGATCTGCCTCCACCTTGTGTAGCCTCGATACGTCGTCAGTGACTCGTTGCCACCAATGCAGTTAATTGCGTTTGTTGCTTTTTTTTGTAATTAAACTTACTTTGAGAAAAGTGTAAATTCACGTCGCCGCTGTAAGAAACAACTGTACAGACCCTCCGTGCCCTTCACCGCTTCCTGGTGGAAACGTCATGAGGACTCAAGGTCAACGTCGCACCAAGAAAGGGACACAGATGGAGTCAAGATCCAGATGTCCCAGGGCACGAGGACCTGAGGCGCCCCTCACAGCCACTGGCAGCCCCTCAGCGGCAGCCGCTGTGCTATCCTGACGCCGTGGCGTGCTCCCGAGCGCGTGATCCCAGAACGTGCGGGAGGCGGCCTTCTGTGCCCAGCTTTCGCGCTGCTCCTCAGCTTCCAGGACAGGCTTCCGGTCGCTGCATATAACATAGTCAGTTCCTGTACTGGCGACCCCAAACATGCAGGTTCAGGCTTTTCTGTGAACAGTCTTCGATCCACTGGAATAAACGCCTAGGAGGGTAACTGCCAGGTCACAGAACAGTGACAGGTTTAGTTTTTAAAGAAACTTCCAAACGGTCTCCGGAGCTGCTGCGCCGTCTCACACCCTCAGCGACGTGTGAGGACCCAGCCTCTCTGCCTCTCGCCAGCACCGGGTGTCTTGGTTTTCACTCCGTTCTGACGGCACCTCGCTTTGACACAGGCTCCCTGAGGCTGGCGAGCAGCACCCTCTCATGCGGTTCTTTGCTGTCCGCACACCCTCCCTGGTGAAATGTCTTTTCATGTGTTTTGCTCATTTTCTAATTGGAACGAACGCGCTCGGCCATGGCTGTGTAATTCCTTTCATATGCTGCTGAATTCTGTCTGTGAACCTTTCCTGTCTCTCTCCTAAAGCACACGCCAAAAACAGTTGTGAATTAGGACAGCTCTGGAACTGCCGCCCTGCCTTGCGAGGAGGTTCCCCCACAAACAATCTGACCAAGACGCATTTCTAAACGGCTCCGTGTGCCTGTCTCTGTCCATCGTGCACAGCATCCACCTGTCTACCACTGCATCTGCTTTCCGGTCTTGTCTGCACTGTCTCACGTTTGACCGCTGAACAGAAAAGATTTTGAGGGGAGACAAAGAAAAATGTTGATCAAAAGCTGGAGGCAGAAGTCCTCTGTTCTGAAACGTGAAGACAGAGAGCCCAGCACCTACACACAAACACCGAGACCCTGCGGCCAGCACTGCCGGGTCCTGTGAGGCAGCCGTGGGCGGCAGGTGGTGTGAGCACACACCAGCCCACTCCCGAGGGCCTGGATCCCACCAGGGCACAAGAGGCACCTCTCGGACGGGGGCCGACGGACGGCTGCTTCCACTGTGCGTGCCCGACTCCTCCCCACAACTCCCCCAGCTTCAGGCTTCCGAGGAAAGGCAGAGCCATGCTGGGTGGGGTCTCTCACCAAGAGTGAGGATGGGGTGGGGGATCTCGTGAAAGTAGAACCCCGAGGCTGGCAATTCCTGTGGCTTTAATTAACCGCGAGCCACGAGCACTGGTCTACAAACGGAGGAGGGGAGAGGGTCCTTTTTGGCCTCAACATGTTTTAACCGTGGAAGAAGGCAGCAAGCTCTCTCCAGTGCCACCGCATCGAAACAGCAGGAGGAAGGCGTGGATTCCAGAGACCAACCCCTCCCTCCTGGGCACCACAGCGCCCAGCTGCCGGCATCTTGCCGGCAGGAGACCTCGCGCTCTTGAGAGGAGGCGCAGGGAAGAGGGGCGCTCTGAGCTTAATCCTGCACCGAGACGGCAGATTCTCAGGGCAGGAACTTTTGTGGGCACCGCGCCCAGCACAGGGCCTGGACCCAGTGAGCGGATGTGAATGAGAGGGCCTGAGAGGCTGGCTAACTTCCTCCAGGTTCCTAGAAGAAGCCACTTTCAAGGCTCTCGAGAAACGTTGTGAGCTAGTTCATCTGAAAGCCTCCGTGCCAACAGGCAGAGCAGAAAGCGCAGGCTGCTGGAGTCGATCCCGACAAGCAATCTTGGAACTCTTTCTGAATTTATATGGGGACCACCAGGATCTGGCAATTCCACTGAAAAAAAGTCGGAATGTTGAAAGGATGGGCTACTGACAGACGGGAGGTGCAGGGGGACCCGGGGGGCTGTGTTCCCCGAGTTGCCCACCACAGTCCCTCCCTGCCTGCCCTCCTCACATGGCCATCAACCCTCAGGCACTGAGAGGTGAGGTCTGTGCTCCCTCCCCTCAAATCTGGGGTCAGCATCACACCATGTGACACTGTGCCCTGAGGCTACATTGTCGAAGGCAACGCAGCTTCCAGCAGGCTCTCCTGGACACTCGTTCTTGCAGCCACCGTGCATGGAGAGAGAGTGCACAGCCAGGATCCCTGCTCTGAGCGAGTGTGCAGGCTCCAGATGACCCCAGCCCGGCAGTCCAGAAGGTGAGGACGCTCGCGAATGTAGACAAGCTGCCCCTCCTGACCGACCAAGACAGAAACTCAGACTTGCAAGGTGAACCCATCACAGAGAAGGAAACTCACACCCCCAGGTGAGCCTCCAACATAGGAACTCACACCCTCGAGGTGAGTCCCCCAACATAAAACGTAACTCAGGGCCGGGCGCCGTGGCTCTCGCCTGTAATCCCAGCACTTTGGGAGGCAGAGGTGGGCGGATCACAAGGTCAGGAGTTCGAGACCAGCCTGACCAACGTGGTGAAACTCCGTCCCTACAAAAAATACAAAAAAATTAGCCGGGCGTGGTGGCACATGCCTGTAATCCCAGGTACTCAGGAGACTGAGGCAGGAGAATCGCTTGAACCCGG
The DNA here is from genome assembly GCF_007565055.1 of Rhinopithecus roxellana. Classification (NCBI taxonomy): domain Eukaryota; kingdom Metazoa; phylum Chordata; class Mammalia; order Primates; family Cercopithecidae; genus Rhinopithecus; species Rhinopithecus roxellana. The sequence continues at coordinate 38,130,787 of NC_044567.1, forward strand.
GAGGCGGAGCTTGCAGTGAGCTGAGATCACGCCACTGCACTCCAGGCTGGGTGACAGAGCAAGACTCCATCTCAAAAAAGAAAAAAAAAAAGTAACTCCAATTCACCAGGTAAGACCCCCACACAGAAAGGAACTCAGACCCACGAGGTGAGTCCCCCCACTGCATGGCCTGACAGAGTTTGCAGGGCACTTGGCTCTAAAGACGGTGGCAAGAAGGCCAGGGCTCCTAGGGCCGCAGCTCAGGCTCCCTGTGGACTCGCCGTGGAGGCTGAGTCCTGAAGGCAGGAAAGGGGCAAGGCCTTCGATGGGCAGCGCAGGAGGGTAAAGTGCGTCTGGGTGAACCCGCGTGAGGCAACCTCAGTGCAGGGTGCCGGGTGCGAGGGAGGAAGGAGGGGCTGGGCTGAGGCGGGAGGCAAAGCATTACAAACGCAGCAAGAGCTCAGAATGGCTCCTTCCCAGAAAGACACGTTTCTGGAATGGACTCGAGAAGTCAGCTTCTAAATTACACTGAAGGAAAGAACAACTGCATTTTTGACACTAACATCAACTCTCTGGGGCCACTGCTTTGGAGTGAATGACTTGACGTCCTCTGCTGGGAGGGCCCCTGGTGGGGGTGGCTGGGGGGGTCCCTGGTGTGGGGAGCTGTGGGGGGGGTCCCTGGTGTGGGGAGCTGGGGGGGGTCCCTGGTGTGGGGAGCTGTGGGGGACCCTGGTGTGGGGAGCTGGGGGGGTCCCTGGTGTGGGGAGCTGGGGGGTCCCTGGTGTGGGGAGCTGGGGGGGTCCCTGGTGTGGGGAGCTGGGGGGGTCCCTGGTGTGGGGAGCTGGGGGGGACCCTGGTGTGGGGAGCTGGGGGGGACCCTGGTGTGGGGAGCTGGGGGGGTCGCTGGTGTGGGGAGCTGTGGGGGGGCCCCTGGTGTAGGCGGCTGCTGGGGGTCCCTGGTGTAGGGGCTGCAGGCAGCTGGGGGTGCACGGGGAGCTCACCCAAACACCAGACAGACGGCTCTCCCCCAGCACTGCTGCTGCTGAGCCAGGCCCCAGGGTCCAGAGTCACCAGCACTGGGGGCTTCGGCTGCTACTCCTGAGCAGCGATGGTGAAGACGAAGGTGAAGGAGGAACGCCCAGGGCCGACAGCCTGAACTACAGCCCAGCAGAGCCCTGAGGCACCCGTCCAATGGGACCCTGCCACTCCCTGCCTCCAGGAGCAAAGAGCACTGTCAGAGAAGAGCCCGTAAGCACTCTGGGCCTTCAAGAGCTAAGAGTCAGTCACTGCAACAGCTTCTGCCTCTCCAAGGCCTGGTCTGGCATGTTCTGACCCCTTCCTGCTGGGGAAGTCACCCACCGGTCTGGGCACAGGCTCACAGGGCTGGGGCTGTGGCCCTCCTAGGCTGCGTGTGCAGAGGGGCTGACGCTCCAGCCCTGCGCTCCGGGACCTCCTCGGACAAAGGCTGCAAAGTGCAAGGCGGACTTCATGTAAACAGAACATCTGGAAGTCCTGTTTATTTAAGTTAACATGCAGCTTCTTGTGGGGGCAGAAGTAGGAGCAGGGAGAGTCGGCTGCCGTGCCGTCCAGATGATTATGGGTTGGCATAGGCAGGGGGCAGGGGACAGTGCCAGAGGATGCAGAGTACGGCGGCTCCACCCATTCCCTGACAGGCAAGCTGTGGCTCAGGCTGCTTCACAGGAACCCTCCTGTCTTTGTTCCTTCGCTTCGCTTCCCTAAACCTCCCTGCATGCTCCATCCCAGCGGACGAGGGTGGGTGAGGCTGTACCCTAAGGTGGAGTGCCCGCCCTCACCAGGAGGATGAGGGCGCACGGGGTTGTGCCCTGAGGACTGGTCTTGGACACTGGGAACAGAGATCAGTTCTGGAAAGGAGCTGGGCGGAGCCAGGGCAGCCTCCGTGTTTGGTCTGGGGTGGTCTAGAGGTGACCACGAATGCCGGCTTTCCTCTCCGGGGTCTCCTGAGCACAGGCACAGAGGCGGGTGAATCCCTGTGCATCAGGAATCCAAGGGTCAGCCGGGGCAAAAGCACGAGGGCCGCCTGGCCCTCAGGAGCAGGGCATGTTACAGGGCGCACTGCGGCATTCCCTGTTCTTGCTAACCTTGCATCACGATGCCCTAATGCAGGGTTCCTGAGGTTCTGCAGTGATTTATTTATATGCAAATGCATGATTTATGAAAGCTGTCATCAAAGGTCCTTCCTAATTAGATGGTTTCTTGTAAAAGACCTTAAGAAAAGAACGACCGAGCACAAGTATGCACTCAGCATTTACTTCACTCTCTCAGGACAAACTACACAATGTAATTCATGCAACCACTAACCAGCAACTGCAAATTAAGATTTTTGTAGGTCATGATTTCTAAAAAATGCAGCCACGCAATAACAGCCTTTCCAAAGCTGACTTTGTTTCAGTGAAACAAAACTATGATGATATCCCTAAGTTTCCTGCAAAAGAGCTTCCACGTGGAGACACGGTGTGGACGCTCCACCCAGCCACGCCATTGGGAGAAGAGGAGGCACCTGGGGTGGCAGCTTCTCTCCCACGTGCACGACAGAGCATCAGCGAAGGCAGTGAGAAGAGTAGTGAGAAAGAGGTTTAAAATCATCGATGAAAATGCAAATCAAGGTTGTCTTATTACAATTAAGACAAACTGGGCACGTGCATTTTCTCCACATTCCTGTGTATCCCGAAGTATCCCAGCTCGTTTAAACACCTGCCACGAAGAACTGCCAAAAGCAACTCCATTAATGAAGCCAGTCTGGCCTTGTTTTTCAGGATGGAAATGAAAACACGTCTGAAAGTATCTCCTCCACTAAAATGTCAACACTCATTACCAAATTCCTTAGACGTTTGCATGACCTTATTCTAAATACCTGGCAACTATCGTTTCTAGTTGTGTAAAAATCGCTGGGTGAAAGACGTGGCACCTCACATAAGGACGGCTCAGTCCAGCCACGGTTTCCACCTCACAGGCCAGCACAGGGTCTGCCCCACCTTGCAGTCCACAGGACCACACAGCTGCAAGAGCAGGGACACAAAGGGAGCCGTCGGGCAGCTAACGTGGCAGGGATGCCCCTTTCCTCTCCAGCCTCCACGTGTGATATCTCACACCTCACAGTGAAGGGCCCTCCTGGAAACCCCAGACTCTGCACTTTCCTTTACATAAACTGTCCACAGAAGTCCATCCTGAAGGGCATTTTCCCTCCATTTTCCCCTGTTCCCCACAAAGGAACCAGCCCAGAAAAACCGTCTCTGTGACTCCTCTGTTTCCACGTGACTGAAACCCCACAGCACCTGTGGCTGGGGTAGAAATCACCCCTAATCCCTAGATCCCCCATCCCGCCCGACATGCAGACTCTCCTGGACGTCTCTCCCAGGTAGTCCATGCCTGCAAACTTCCAGAAATCGACTTCTGGAGCCTGTGGCACCGATTGCCATGGATATGCTAAGTCATACTCACACATACTTGTGGTTGCTACAGAGAAATATATTCAGACATATTTGTGGTTCCTAAACTTTGCAAACACGTGACCCTTTTAAGAATCTGGTGCAAGCGACAGAGCTCTCTCCTGCCCTCATGGATAACGTGCCCCCACAGAAGGCCCTGCAGCCACGCTGGGGCCAGCTGAGCCCCAGGACCTGACACACCCCCAAAGGAGGCAACCGTGTGGGTCCCTCTGCACTCGAGAAGGTGGCCTGTGTCTCAGTCTGTCTCCTGCCTGCGTCTGCACACGTGAGACGCAAACCTCCCTGCAGCCGGCTGCACCCCCAGCACCGCCCACTCCCAGTGCACCAGCCCTGCTCCATCTCAGCCCCTCCCCCTCAATGCTGTCCCCCCCATACCCCCACACCCCTCCCCCTCCCAACACCCTCCGGTTCCCCCAGCACCCAGGCCCTCCCCTTCAGACGGCCCCAGCACACCAGTCCTGCCCTTGCCCCCTGCCCCGACCCCCCAACAACCTTCCCCCACCCTAAGCTCCCCTCGCCCAACAATTACAACTCAGGGAATAAGAATCCTGTTTCAAACTCAAGCCGGGAAAACAGCACCTGCTCCATGAAAAGGAAGACACGGCAGCACCTTCAGGAGGAGGCAGGCGCGGGGCGGGTGGGGCGAGTCCGGGAGATTCACGCACGGAAAGGGCAGGTGGGGCGAGTCCGGGAGATTCACGCACTGGGGACTGGGAAGCGGGGAAGGCCATACATGGTGCTAAACTTCTTAAGAGCAGAAAGTAAGTGGCTAAATTCGGAGCACCCTAAATAAAGCCGATGGGAAGAAAATGACTCGCGTTGGGCGAACAAAAGTCCTTCCCACGAGCGCATCTCAGGAGCCATTTCTGTGGAAAACACCCGGGTAAACGGTCACCAGCACCTGCCCTGTGGGGAGCCGGGCTCCCAGCGCTGCGTGGGACAGACCCTGCTGTGACCTGGCCGGGATGTGACCAGAGCCGTGTGGTGACCCAGCCGCACATGTGCCCATGACACACAGCCCCGCGGGGGGAGGGCAGAGGGGCCTGTCCAGGGTGAGCACCAAACTGCCCAGGGGCAGACACCGCGGGCGCTGGACAGTTATGGATCCCTCGGTGTTAAAACCCCACTTCTTGGCCAGGCGCGGTGGCTCACGCCTGTAATCCTAGCACTTTGGGAGGCCGAGGCAGGCGGATCACAAGGTCAGGAGATCAAGACCACGGTGAAACCCCATCTCTACTAAAAATACAAAAAATTAGCCGGGTGCGGTGGCGGGCGCCTGTAGTCCCAGATACTCAGGAGGCTGAGGCAGGAGAATGGCGTGAACCCAGGAGGCAGAGCTTGCAGTGAGCCAAGATCGCGCCACTGCACTCCAGCCAGGGGGACAGAGCCAGACTCCGTCTCAAAAAAAAAAAAAAAAAAAAACCCCACTTCTAAAACCTTGAGCGAGGTCTCTGAGGACCGAGTCACCTTCCCTGAAGCCGGCAGGAGCCTCGGGTGGCTGCGACACCAGCTCCAGGGATCCCTGGGCCATGTGCCCCACCATCTGCGGTGGGGCTCGGTGCTTCCTCCCGCTGGGCAGAGGAGCCCACGGGGCACTGCTGGGCTCAGGAGGGGCCCGAGGAAGCCTGGCCTTGGAGGGGCAACTGAGAAGCCGTTCTAAAGATCAAAACCATCATTTCAGGTTGTCTAAATAAGAAAAACGTCTAACTGCGAACACGGGATCGCTCTCAGCCTGTGTTCTCATGTCTAAGGTGCTCAGCTTCTAAAATGCTGATTAAAAACAAACAACACAACCACCTTTGCACCCTGTAAAAATAACTGGAGAAAAAATCAGGGGCGTGTTTTTCTCCCACGGAAAACATCCTCGAGGGCTCAGAGACCTGCCGGCCACAGATCCCGCTCCAGATCCCGCCCCGGATCCCGCCATGGATCCCGCTCCGGATCCCGCTCCGTGACTGGCAGTCGCACCAGAGCCTGATTCTTTCCACCCCTAGGACAACTCTTTATTTAAAAAGCCACAGTGCTAACTTCATTAAAGGTAGTAACGACACTAAGGAGGCCAGTACTTACGCTCGACGGGTGCTGAACAGCAGCCTGGTGTTGCAGCCTCACCCGCTGGGGCATCATGACGTCATCCTGCAGTAAAGAACACACTTTCTGTTTGTTTGTTTGCACTGACTGATGATGGGCTACTGCGGTCCCGCTTTATTGCCCAGGCTGGAGCGCAGCGGCACCATCACGGCTCACTGCAGCCTCAAACTGCCGGCCTCAACTGATCCTCTCGCCTCAGCCTCCAAACAGTTGGGATTACAGGCTTGAGCCACCATGCCCAGCCCCAAGAACGTATTTTAAACTCACGTAAAGCAATTCCTACTAGCAAGTAAGAAAACGATAGAAAATCCAACAGCAAGGCAGGCAAGGACCTTGAACAGGCCAAGCAAGAGGATTTCCAGTGGACCAAAACCTTACCAGCCACCAGAGAAATGCAATGAATTATGCAATGGAGAGAGAAAAATAAAAAACGCTGACAATTCCAAGTGTACTTGATTAGGCAGGACGAGAGCTCCTATGCACTGCTGGCTGCGGCGAGGACCTGCCACCACCGTGGAGGGGACCGTCTGAGGCGAGGACCTGCCACCACCGTGGAGGGGACTGTCTGAGGTGAGGACCTGCCACCACCGTGGAGGGGACCGTCTGGTATCTCCCAGCAAAGCAGAAGACAAGCTTCCCTAAGACCCTGATGTCTGACTACTTGGGTAGGAAAAGCCCCACTCACACGCACAGACGTGCTGATGGCAGCTCGTTCACATGTGGAAAGAACCCAACGGCGAGAATCGCAGGTAAATGAATTGTGCACGTTAGTTTTAAATGCCGTTCAGCCGCTGAACACACCATCAATTTCACAAGCCTAATGTTCAGTGACAGAAGCAAGACACAAGAATATACATGGTATTTTCCACTTGTTTGAATTCAAAACCCAGCCAAATAAACCATATTACTTAAGAAATGCACACACAGTGTGCACCAGGGGTCCCAACCCCCGGGCAGTGGGCTGGTACCGGGCCATGGACCAGGCCACACAGCAGGAGTGAGCGGCGGCCGGGCGAGCGTCAGATCCTGAGCTCATCGTCCTGTCAGAGCAGCGGCTGCCTTAGACCCTCATAGCAGCTCCAACTCCACCGGGAACTGCGCACGTGAAGAATCCAGGTTGCAGGAGTGAGTGCTGGCTGGACAAGCATCACGGCCTGAGCTGCCCTCCTGTCAGAGCAGCGGCTGCGTTAGACCCTCATAGCAGCTCCAACTCCACCGGGAACTGTGCACGTGAGGAATCCAGGTTGCAGGAGTGAGCGGTGGCTGGACAAGCATCACGGCCTGAGCTGCCCTCCTGTCAGAGCAGCGGCTGCGTTAGACCCTCACAGGAGCTCAACCTCCGCTGTGAACTGCACACATGAGGAATCCAGTTCACAGATGCCTTACGAGAATCTAATGCACGCCGACGGCCTGAGGTGGACCCACTTCATCCCGAAACCACACCCCCACCACGGGTCTGTGAAAACATCGTCTTCCACAAAACCTGTCCCTGGGGCCGAAAAGGCCGGGGACCACGGATATAAACCACAAAAGCAACAACATTATAACCCTGAAGATCAGAAGAGCGGTCACTTTTTGAGGGGAAGTCGAGGTGGGGGCGTGGATGGGACAGTCCCCCTAAGGTGCCGGCAATAAGCATTGACTGATCGAGTGGTAGCTACACAAATATCTGCTTCATAATTAACTTGTAAAGTGGATATTTATGTTTTGTGCGTTTTTCTGTGGGTACATTCTATCTCATGATAAAAAAACATTTTAAGTGGAAGAACAGCAAAGTAGTCATTTAAAGGCACAAATATACTCAATAGAAGAAATAAGAATAATGTCATTGGGAGGATATTTGTTTTTAACCTGAACACTAAGATGAACTAAAAGACCCATATTTATGTCTCTTATTCCAGCAAAATGGCCTTAGAACATTCAGATCATCCAACAAACCTGAGGGAAGTTGAGAGGAACCTAGTGGGGCTGAAGAGGAGGGTGGGGACGGACGGGAAGTGGGAGGAGGGCGGAGAGAAGAGAATAAAGGAGGGTGGAGAGTGGAGGAGGGAGGAGGAGGGATGGAGGGAGGAGGGAAGAAGACAGAAGAGGAGGGGGTAGGAGGGAGGAGGGATGGAGGGAGGGAGGAGGAAGGAAGAGAAGAGGAGGATGGAGGGGGAGGAGGGAAGATGACAGAAGAGGGGGAGGAGAGAGGAGGGATGGAGGGAGGGAGGAGGAAGGAACAGAAGAGGAGGATGGAGGGGGAGGAGGGAAGATGACAGAAGAGGAGGGGGAGGAGAGAGGAGGGATGGAAGGAGAAGGGAGGAGGGAAGAGGACAGAAGAGGAGGGTGGAGAAGGGAGGAGGGTGAGGGGAGGAGGGAGGAGAGATGGAGGAGGGAGGAGGGAAGAGAACAGAAGAGGAGGATGGAGAGTGGAGGAGGGAGGAGGGAAGAGGACAGAAGAAGGGGGGGAGAAGGGAGGTGGAGGGGGGAGGGAAGTGGGGGTTTGGGGAGAGAGAATAGAGGAGGGAGGGTGGAGGAGGGAGGAGGAGGGAAGGAGGATGAAGGTAGAGAAGGGAGGAGGGAGGAGGGAGGAAAGAGGAGGACAAGGGGGAAGGCTAAAAACCTGCGTATGACCCTGACAGGTATTTCAAAAAGAAGAGCTGAGGAGGCTCAAAGGAACTGCAGGCCCCACCTAAGGGGCACGTCTGCCCACCTTCAAACACAGGGGAGCCTCAAACCTTCTGACCCCTGCCTGGTCCAGGCACCTAATCACCCATGCCCCAAGCCCAGGCTGAAATGTCCTGTGGGAAGGTCTCTTGCACCTTCTAGAACCAGGGCCGGACCCGTTCCTCTATGGAGCTGGCCCTCAAAAATATCTGTAAGACACGGAGGCCACTATGTTCAGTGAAGCGTCCAGACACAGAACGACAAATGCCGGTGTTTCCACCCATGCACGGGAGCTGAGGAGACGATCTCACGGAGGTAGGACGACGGCGCTCGCCAGAGGCCGGGAAGGGCAGCGGCGGGAGGATGAAGGGGGTTGGTTAATGGACACAAAACTACAGTCAGGTAAAAGGAGTAGTTCTAGTGTTCGATAGCACAATAGGGTGGCTATAGTTAACCGTAAGTTATTGTATATTTCACAATAGCTAGAAGACTTTTATGGCCAGGCGCAGTGGCTCACGCCTGTAATCCCAGCACTTTGGGAGGCCAAGGCAGGAGGATTACTTGAGGTCAGGAGTTTGAGACTAGACTGGCCAACATGGTGAAACTCCGTCTCTACCAAAAAAAAAAAAAAAAAAAAAAATTCGCCGGGTACGGAGCTGCACACCTGTAGTCCCAGCTACTCAGGAGGCCATGTAACTTGAACCTGGAGGTGGAGGCTGCAGTGAGCTGAGATCGCACCACTGCACTCCAGCCTGGGTGACAGACAGACTGCATCTCAAAAAACAAAACAAAATAGCTAGAAGATCTGGAATGTTCCCAACACAAATGATAAATGTTTGAGGTGATGGATGGTCCAGTTACCCTGACTTGATCATGACACATGGCGTGCCCGTCCCGGGTACCACGTGTGCCCTGCGAACATGGCGTGCCCGTCCCGGGTACCACGCGTGCCCCACGAACATGGCGTGCCCGTACCGGGTACCACGTGTGCTCTGTGAACATGTACAACGATCCCTAAAAATTTCAAAAATATATTTGTAGAACAAATGAATGGGTCTTTAATGCGCCTCAGCATTTACAAAACACTCACATACACATTTTATTGATATTTATCACACTCTTCTGTGGTTGGAGACAGAACAGCTAATATTGTCTCTATTTTGTAGCCAAGAAAACGGAGGTTTGGAAAGGGTATGTAACTCACCCAAAGTCTCGTAGCAATTACATGTCAGGGTTAAAACTGGACAGAATGCCTCATCCAACATCATGGTTTTCCACAGAACTTTGCTTCTGACCAAGGAACTCACTTAACAGCCAAAGAAGGGCCGCAACGGGCCGGGCTCCTGGAATTAACTTACCTCACACGTCCCTACCATCTTGAAGCCATGGGTCGGATAGAGGTGGGGCAGCCTTTGGGGGTCCGGCTACGGCACCATTCAGCGGCGACGCTGGCAGGGCCGGGGCGAGGCCCTCCAGAGGCCGCGTTGGCTCCGAATGAGCCTCCAGGACATGGAGCTGTTTCTCCCCAGCCAGGGCTCACGGGGCCAGGAATTGAGGGGCGGACGTGGGAGTGGCACTCACCGTCACCCCAGGGATGCACTGGGGAGCTCCTCTTCCTGTTCCCTGACGTACGGTCCACAGGCCCAGAGGCCTGAGTCCCAGGGAGGAACACAGCCACCAGGAGACACACGATGACGCCGCAGATGGAAGCTGAGACCGCCCCCGGCCCCTCTGGGCTCCTCATGCCTGAGTCCACACCCAGAAAGGGATTCTCTGTGCTGGCCTGGGGATTGATCTGACCTCCCAGGGGGAATTGGCTACGTCGCCACAGCAGAGGCAGGACAGCATCTGCGATGCAGGAGAACCCTTGGGCGTCAAATTACTCCACAGAGAACGGTTCGAATAAAGTGGCCAGTATGCAAAGACAGCCAGGCATGTAAGTAAAAATAGACAAAATACCAGACAACAAAAGACTTGATATATTCAAATTATCACACACAAAATATTTTTAAAATCTATGCAAATGGTATTTAAAAAACTAAAAGATACAAGACATGAGCCAGTCATAAAAGGCTCAATATTGTCACAAGAGGTCCCTGAGCACAGCCAAAGTCATGGAGACGGGACGGAGGCGGGTGGGAGCCAGAGGCTGGGGCAGGCTGGGCTGTTCGATGGGGACAGAGCTTCAGTTCGGGAAGACGGAAAAGATCTGGAGACGGGGGTGGTGGAGGCTGCACAGCAACGTGACTGCACTGAACGCCACTGAACTAGCACTTAAAAATGGTTACAGTGGTAAATTTTATGTTATACACATTTTACCACACACAAAAACTAAAGGACAAACTTGAACAACAGAACTTTTTTTTTTTTTTTGAGTCGGAGTTTTGCTCATTACCCAGGCTGGGGTGCAATGGCGCAATCTCGGCTCACTGCAACCTCCTTCTCCCGGGTTCAAGCAATTTTCCTGCCTCAACCTCCCGAGTAGCTGGGATTACAGGTGCCCAGGACCACGCCCGGCTAATATTCACATTTTTAGTAGAGACGGGTTTCACCATGTTGGCCAGGCTGGTCTCAAACTCCTGACCTCCGGTGATCCGCCCGCCTTGGCTCCCAAAGTGCCGGGATTATAGGTGTGAGCCACCACACCCGGTCAAGAATAGAACTATTAGAACTAAAATACAAAGCCCAATTAAGCATAACACAGACAAATTTAACAGCAAAACAGATTTTCTAAAGAGATAATCAGCGAATTTGAACATAAAAATAAATTATTCAGAATTCAGCATGAAAAGACCAGAAGATGGAAAACAGAGAAAAAAAAAAGAAAAGAAAAGAAAAACCAAAGAGCTATAAAGCGTAATAGGGTCCCAGAAAGAGAGGGAGAAAAGCGCACTGGAAATGAGCAAGCTTTGAAGAAATGATGACTGAGAAATTTCCGAGACCCATAAGGACACCAGCACACACTTTTACAAAGCCCAGGCCAGGCAAGGCACGGACACTCCAGGTGCTGAGTCCACTTCCCGGAACAGGATGACTAAGTTGCTTCAGAACAATATTCTCCATAGAATAGCTAGAAAAATACTAAAACAAAACAAAATGCCTGTTGAAAGGCACTGCAGAACCACACGGCCACAAGGACCAAAGACCGAGGTCTGGAGCCGGAAAGCCCAGAGAGGCGAGCAGGGCACCCTGGGGAGGCCACGGGGCCCGGACCACCAGCTCACCAGCCTACCCACCGGCCCACCGGCCCACCGGCCCACCTGCCCACCAGACCACCGGCCCACCTGCCCACCAGACCACTGGCCCACCTGCCCACCGGTCCACCTGCCCACCTGCCCACCGGCCCACCTGCCCACCGGCCCACCGGCCCACCGGCCCACCAGACCACTGGCCCACCTGCCCACCTACCCACCTGCCCACCGGCCCCACCGGCCCACCTGCCCACCAGACCACTGGCCCACCTGCCCACCGGTCCACCTGCCCACCTGCCCACCGGCCCACCTGCCCACCGGCCCACCGGCCCACCGGCCCACCAGACCACTGGCCCACCTGCCCACCTACCCACCTGCCCCACCGGCCCCACCGGCCCACCTGCCCCACCAGACCACTGGCCCACCTGCCCACCGGTCCACCTGCCCACCTGCCCACCGGCCCACCTGCCCACCGGCCCACCGGCCCACCGGCCCACCAGACCACTGGCCCACCTGCCCACCTACCCACCTGCCCACCGGCCCCACCGGCCCACCTGCCCACCAGACCACTGGCCCACCTGCCCACCGGCCCACCTGCCCACCTACCCACCGGCCCACTGGCCCATCTGCCCACCTGCCCACCGGCCCACCTGTCCAGTGGCCCACCTGCCCATCGGCCCACCTGCCCAGCGGCCCACCTGCCCACAGGCCCACCGGCCCACCGGCCCAACAGGAGCCAAAATCAGCCCCAGGGGAGGTGATGGTCATCCCGACCATCCAGTTATTTCTAAAACCAGCGTCTCAAAGAGTTACTGATTCTGAGCGCAGTGGGGGAGAGGCCACAGCCACGTGACGCTTCTGCCGCTCCCAGGGCTGGAAGGAAACACGGGATTCGGGGACCTGTGAGGATGGGGACTGGGAAACACCCCGCGTTTTTGGCTGGGACCCATGAGAACCACCTGCATTTAATGTGGGGAAGACAGAAAAAGAGGCCACTGGGAAGGGGCAAGAAAGGGGCTTCCGAGGTGGTTATTTTCGATGGTGGCCACACAGATATTTGCTTTATGATACTTTAATGACACTTTATGGACATTTGTGTTTTGTGCTCTTCTCTGTATGTGTTTTTCTTCATAATGAAAATGATGAAACAAACAAGAATTTTGAGCATGAGGTTGTTGCTAGAAGCACTTGCTGTTTAACATTGTACTGGAGGGTCCTAGTCAGTATCACGAACTGAACCAAGAACGCGGAATACGGAAGATTGGAATAGACATTGGAGAGGGGTAAAAGGATCCTTATTCACAGGTGACATAATCATTGCATAGTAAATTGTAAAGAATATGCAAAAAAAACCTCTACTAGAATAAGCTAATGTAGCATATTTATAGCAATAAAACTTAGAAATGAATTAATACCACTTTTCAATAGCACTGAAACCCACAAAATACTTAAAGATATATTTTATTACATTTATGTTGAAGACCCATATCCTAAAAACTACAAAACATTCTGGAGAGAAATGTAAGAAGGCCTAAATACATGGAGAGATGTACTATGTTTACGGATTACAAGACTCAATACTAAGATCCTAAATACATGGAGAGAGATACTATGTTTACAGATTACAAGACTCAATACTAAGATCCTCAAGTAGATTTATAGATTCAATGTAATCCCAATAAAAATCAGCAGGCTTGACAAGTTCACTCTAAAATTTTGCCAAATTCAAAGGACCTAAAAAAAAAAAAAAAAAAAGACAAAAACCAACACAACCATTTTGAGAGCAGGAAGAACAAAGCTGGAAGACTTACAATCCCAGATTCTGAGACTTACTATAAAGCTATGCTGTAGCTTTATTCCTGCAGCTGCTAGAATAATCATGTAATAGTAACCAAGACAGGGTGGAATTGGTATAAAGAGGAATATAAAGATCAGTGGAACAGAACAGAGTAGAGAAACAGATCAAATAGATCTATGCTTTTTTTGAGTCCATTGATTTTCAACAAGGGTGCCAAGATAATTCCACAGAGAAAGAACAGGAATATTGGAAAAACTGGACATCATCAGTGAAAAACAATCCACAGCCCCCACATACACCATCTTCAAAAACTAACCTGAAATGCACCACAGGTCTCAGTGTGAAAGACAGAAACAGAAGACAACTGGGAGAAAATGAAGAAAACCTTGGGGCAGACAAAGGCTTCTTAGGTTCTTAGACAGAACACAAAAAGTGCAAATGTTATTTTTTTAAGTGATAAAATGGTCATTATCAAAATTTAAAACTTCTGGTTCATCAAAAGACACTTTTAAGAAAATGAAAAAAAAAATAAATAAATAAAGACTAGCCGTAGACTGGAAGATAGAACTTGTATACAGATTTTTTTTTAATCTTAAAACTCAACACTAAGAAGACAAAACAACTTTAAAGAAAAAGTCAAAAGATCTGAGCAGACGCTTCACACAGGAAGGTGCATGCATGAGCGATACACACCTAAGTAAACCCTCACACATTCAGTCAGCAGGAAAATGCAAACTGAAGCCACAGAGAGACAGAGCTACGAACACACTGCAAAGGGCCACAGGAAAAAGACAATTCCAGGTCTTGATAAGAGTGTGGAACTCTGGTAAAATGGTTCAACCTTTCCAGAAACCAGTTTTGGGGGGTGGTCTTACAAAGTTAAATGTACACATACTGTATCATCCAGCAGGTCTACTTCCAGGTATTTATTTACCCAGGAGAAACAAAAGCACAGGTCCACAAATTTCATCGCATCTTTACTCATAATAGCCAAATGCCGGCGCGGATGCGGGCACCTGTAGTCCCAGCTACTCGGGAGGCTGAGGCAGGAGAATGGCGTGAACCTGGGAGGCAGAGCTTGCCGTGAGCGGAGATTGCACCACTGCACTCCAGCCTGGGAGACAGAGTGAGACTCTGTCTAAAAAAATAATAATAAAAAATAAAAACATACCCAAGACTTGGTAATTTAAAAAGGAAAGAGGCTTAATTGGCTCACATCTCCACATGGCTGGGGAGGCCTCAGGAACCTTACAATCATGGCGGAAGGGGAAGCAGGCCGTCTTACAACGTGGCAGGTGAGAGGGAAGATGGAGGAGTTCCTTATAAAACCATCAGATCTTGAGAGAGAACAGCCTGGGGGGAGCCGCCCCCATGACCCAATCACCTCCCAGCAGCTTCCTCCCTCAACACGTGGGGATTACGGAGAATACCGTGTGAGGTGAGACTGGGTGGGGACACAGAGGTTACCGTGCGAGGTGAGACTGGGGACACAGAGCCAGACCATATCGCTGCACAAGCTCCACAAAAAATATCAGAAATGTTCAGTTTCACATAACATCACCGTGCCCCAAATGCAGTTTCCACGGCTCTAAGGTCTCTTCCAGTCCCTAACCACAGTTAGAAGAACATGGCCTTTTCCAGAGTGGTAGTGGTGGCATAAGAAGAAAACAAAGTAATCAGACTTGCATGCAAATCCATCATCTCAGTACATACAGATCCATCATCTCGATACATACAGATCCACCATCGTCTCGGTACATACAGACCCACCATCGTCTCGGTACATACAGACCCACCATCATCTCAATACATACAAATGCAAGTCGCGTACCTCCCCTTCTGACAGCACCCCCAGCAGACCCCAGAATCAAGTGCTGTCCGAGGCCTGCCCCCTCCCCAGCTGAGGCTCTGCCCTGGCTTCTTGCTCTGCCCTGAAGGGTGTGGAGAAAGGAATTCCTTTGAATTGGGAGAGAGGACAAGAAGAATTTCCTTTGGCCAGCAGACAATTCCAATGGGAAGCGGGATGAACAAAGAAACTGGGGTTGTAGCTTCCTAAGCTGGAAGACGCCACCTGCCCTTTCCTGGGTCTCATATCAGGGGACTGGAGATGGGCCCCGGGCCACACACAGAGAGCCCCTTTCCCCGGGAAGGTCATCTCTCCTCTGGAGGATGGAGCCAACCACACAACAGCAGGGCCTCAGCCAGGCGTCCTAAAAACTGGGCCCCTCCGCTCTGTGCCCGGGGACCCCAGTCTGGCATGACCCCTCCGTACCCACTGACGGCTGCATAAATCCAGAGCCACCCACACCAACGGGCGGCAGGAGCCGTGGGGTTTGTTCCCGTCTTCCAAACGGACCAGCGGCCTAGAACACGCCATTCCCTGTCAAGCATGGGTGGCCTGGCCAGCAGCGGGCCATGGGCTCTCCACGTGTTGCAGAGAAAGAAGAAGGGGTCTACCTAAGGTACTGAGTTTCCTCCTTGGGCTTCCCAGCAAGATCAGAGAGGTCTGTAGCTCCCCTTCCCCGTCCTCCTCTCTGCACCTCCACGCCAGCAGCCCAGCAGCCCACACTCGTCCTCTTCAGCCAGGCAATTTTACTTAGAGATTTTGCCACAAGATAATTTTCTTCCTGGAGCTTTCACGTTACCTGCACACCCCACATGCGGTACCTGTCCTGAATGGACCCACTGCTGTTCATCTGGCCAACGAATACGAGGGCGAACCTGAGGCATGTGAACCTGCAAATGTCTGGCCACTTTCAAAGTAAAAAACAGTAGCATTACTGGGTCCCAACTTTGAACTAGGTCCTAGGGATACAAAGAGAGACAGCAGCACTCCGGTTTCATTGAGCCCACTCTAACAGGGTAGAGGCACAGAGAGAGAGACAGTGAGTGAGAGAGAGAGAGAGAGGAATGAGGAAGGGGGGCAGCCCCAGT
This sequence comes from Rhinopithecus roxellana, assembly GCF_007565055.1. Classification (NCBI taxonomy): domain Eukaryota; kingdom Metazoa; phylum Chordata; class Mammalia; order Primates; family Cercopithecidae; genus Rhinopithecus; species Rhinopithecus roxellana. The sequence goes on from NC_044567.1 coordinate 38,146,917, forward strand.
CAGTGGCAGGAACGAAAAAGGTGGACAGAGCACCGAAGATGATGCACAGAGACAGGAAGAGTGGGGACCCGCAGGTGAGGTGGGGACAGTGGGGACCCGCAGGTGAGGTGGGGACAGTGAGGACCTGCAGGTGAGGCTCTGGCAGGACAGGTAAGGAGTGGACAGTGAGGACCCACAGGACAGGTGAGTTGGGGACAGTGAGGACTCGCAGGACAGGTGAGGTGGGGACAGTGAGGACCCACAGGACAGGTAAGGAGGGGACAGTGAGGACTCGCAGGACAGGTGAGGTGGGGACAGTGAGGACCCACAGGTGAGGCTCCGGCAGGACAGGCAGAGGTGAGAAAAGTGAGGACTCGGGGGTGAGGCTCCAGCTCACCCTTCATGAGACAAAGTCCCCATCTGAGCATCTCGGGACACACAGCTCGGAGCACTGTCTTACAAACGCACTCAGAAGGGCAACTGTTTCTCAGCTTTTGGGTAAGAACTGGGGCTCCTAAGGCAGCCCATGTGCCACCCAGTCCAGCACTGGCTGTAAAAGTATCACTCGGAAGCTCCAAAAACACCAGAGTCCGCCTGTGAGACCCGGAGCGTGTGCCTCGCCATGGTCACTCCCTGTCAGTGGGTTTCGGAGCCAGCGCCCTGGAGAAGCCACAATGCCCCGGTCACTCCCCTTCGCGAAGCCTTAACACGAACACACTCTGCCTAAACAGAGATATTTCAAAATCTCCCACTGTCTGGGGCACGAGCGCCTTAAGCAAATACCAAGTCCAGTGGCTTTCGGGAGCTGCAGGCTGCCAAGGATAACACGTTACGGTGCCGAGGAACACAGGCGGGTAAATATGCGGCCTAGCGATGGCGCCTTTGAAACATGGAGGCTGCAGCAGCCAGGTGGGCCCTCCCCAGGGCTATTTTCCTGCTTTTCCTCTGTTCAGGACCACCCTTCGTGAACATCAGGGCTAAGAAAGGAACAGCTCTTCTCGCAGAGGGCAGAAGTAGGGGTGGGGGCGTCTACACAGGCAGGGCTTTGCTGATTTGCAGCTTCCCGTTCAGAGAGGGACCTTCTGGCTCAGGGATCAAGGGCGTCCTCTGCTTTGCCATCAACCCTACTCAGCCTTTTTGGGGTCAGCCGCCACTGAAATCACATGGCCCCTGAACCAGCTACAACCACGCCGGGCCTTGGGTCTAAAACACAAGCCCACAATTTTTGCCTTAGGAATGAAAAGAAGAAGACAAATACAGCAGAAAGGAAGGGAGTGGTGTGTTTGGAGCGGGAGCACAGGCACCGTGGCACCCGCACCGCCCCCTGCAGCTGTCAGGGGAGCACAGGCACCGTGGCACCCGCGCCGCCCCCTGCAGCTGTCAGGGGGGCACAGGCACCGTGGCACCCGCGCCGCCCCCTGCAGCTGTCAGGGGGGCACAGGCACCGTGGCACCCGCGCCGCCCCCTGCAGCTGTCAGGGGGTCACAGGCACCGTGGCACCCGCGCCGCCCCTGCAGCTGTCAGGGGGCACAGGCACCGTGGCACCCGCGCCGCCCCCTGCAGCTGTCAGGGGGGCACAGGCACCGTGGCACCCGCGCCGCCCCCTGCAGCTGTCAGGGGGGCACAGGCACCGTGGCACCCGCGCCGCCCCCTGCAGCTGTCAGGGGGGCACAGGCACCGTGGCACCCGCGCCGCCCCCTGCAGCTGTCAGGGGGGCACAGGCACCGTGGCACCCGCGCCGCCCCCTGCAGCTGTCAGGGGGGCACAGGCACCGTGGCACCCGCGCCGCCCCCTGCAGCTGTCAGGGGGGCACAGGCACCGTGGCACCCGCGCCGCCCCCTGCAGCTGTCAGGGGGGCACAGGCACCGTGGCACCCGCGCCGCCCCCTGCAGCTGTCAGGGGGGCACAGGCACCGTGGCACCCGCGCCGCCCCCTGTAGCTGTCAGGGGGGCACAGGCACCGTGGCACCCGCGCTGCCCCCTGTAGCTGTCAGGGTTCCCTGCAGGGACCGGACTCATAGGAGAGACGTGCAGACGAAGGGAGTTTGTTAGGAACACCGACTCACACGATCGCGAGGGGAAGTTCCACAGCAGGCGTGTGCAGGCCGAGGAGCAAGGAGGCCAACAGCGCCACCTTCGTTCTGCAGCCCGAGGCTGGGGAGCCCCTGGCAAACCACGGCTGTGAGTCCGCGTCCAAAAGCTGCAGAACTTGGAGTCCGATGTTCGAGGGCAGGAAGCCTCCAGCCTGGGAGGAAGGTGAGGCTGGAAGACTCAGCCAGTCTCCCCTTCCACGTTCCTCTGCCTGCTTGTACCCTGGCTGCACTGTCCCCGCCCCGTCTACACCAGCGTGAACCCACATTACCTCAGCCCTGTCCCCGCCCCACCTACACCAGTGTGAACTCACATTACCTCAGCCCTGTCCCCGCCCCGTCTACACCAGCGTGAACACATTACCTCAGCCCTGTCCCCGCTCCGTCTACACCAGCGTGAACCCACATTACCTCAGCCCTGTCCCCGCTCCGTCTACACCAGCACGAACCCACATTACCTCAGCCCTGTCCCCGCTCCGTCTACACCAGCACGAACCCACATTACCTCAGCCCTGTCCCCGCTCCGTCTACACCAGCACGAACCCACATTACCTCAGCCCTGTCCCCGCTCCGTCTACACCAGCACGAACCCACATTACCTCAGCCCTGTCCCCGCTCCGTCTACACCAGCACGAACCCACATTACCTCAGCCCTGTCCCCGCTCCGTCTACACCAGCACGAACCCACATTACCTCAGCCCTGTCCCCGCTCCGTCTACACCAGCACGAACCCACATTACCTCAGCCCTGTCCCCGCTCCGTCTACACCAGCACGAACCCACATTACCTCAGCCCTGTCCCCGCTCCGTCTACACCAGCGTGAACCCACATTACCTCAGCCCTGTCCCCGCCCCGTCTACACCAGCGTGAACCCACATTACCTCAGCCCTGTCCCCGCCCCACCTACACCAGCGTGAACCCACATTACCTCAGCCCTGTCCCCGCCCCGTCTACACCAGCGTGAACCCACATTACCTCAGCCCTGTCCCCGCCCCACCTACACCAGCGTGAACCCACATTACCTCAGCCCTGTCCCCGCCCCACCTACACCAGTGTGAACACATTACCTCAGCCCTGTCCCCGCCCCGTCTACACCAGCGTGAACCCACATTACCTCAGCCCTGTCCCCACCCCGTCTACACCAGCGTGAACCCACATTACCTCAGCCCTGTCCCCGCCCCGTCTACACCAGCGTGAACCCACATTACCTCAGCCCTGTCCCCGCCCCGTCTACACCAGCGTGAACCCACATTACCTCAGCCCTGTCCCCGCTCCGTCTACACCAGCGTGAACCCACATTACCTCAGCCCTGTCCCCGCTCCGTCTACACCAGCGTGAACCCACATTACCTCAGCCCTGTCCCCGCTCCGTCTACACCAGCGTGAACCCACATTACCTCAGCCCTGTCCCCGCTCCGTCTACACCAGCGTGAACCCACATTACCTCAGCCCTGTCCCCGCTCCGTCTACACCAGCGTGAACCCACATTACCTCAGCCCTGTCCCCGCTCCGTCTACACCAGCGTGAACCCACATTACCTCAGCCCTGTCCCCGCTCCGTCTACACCAGCGTGAACCCACATTACCTCAGCCCTGTCCCCGCTCCGTCTACACCAGCGTGAACCCACATTACCTCAGCCCTGTCCCCGCTCCGTCTACACCAGCGTGAACCCACATTACCTCAGCCCTGTCCCCGCTCCGTCTACACCAGCGTGAACCCACATTACCTCAGCCCTGTCCCCGCTCCGTCTACACCAGCGTGAACCCACATTACCTCAGCCCTGTCCCCGCTCCGTCTACACCAGCGTGAACCCACATTACCTCAGCCCTGTCCCCGCTCCGTCTACACCAGCGTGAACCCACATTACCTCAGCCCTGTCCCCGCTCCGTCTACACCAGCGTGAACCCACATTACCTCAGCCCTGTCCCCGCTCCGTCTACACCAGCGTGAACCCACATTACCTCAGCCCTGTCCCCGCTCCGTCTACACCAGCGTGAACCCACATTACCTCAGCCCTGTCCCCGCTCCGTCTACACCAGCGTGAACCCACATTACCTCAGCCCTGTCCCCGCTCCGTCTACACCAGCGTGAACCCACATTACCTCAGCCCTGTCCCCGCTCCGTCTACACCAGCGTGAACCCACATTACCTCAGCCCTGTCCCCGCTCCGTCTACACCAGCGTGAACCCACATTACCTCAGCCCTGTCCCCGCTCCGTCTACACCAGCGTGAACCCACATTACCTCAGCCCTGTCCCCGCTCCGTCTACACCAGCGTGAACCCACATTACCTCAGCCCTGTCCCCGCTCCGTCTACACCAGCGTGAACCCACATTACCTCAGCCCTGTCTCCGCTCCGTCTACACCAGCGTGAACCCACATTACCTCAGCCCTGTCCCCGCTCCGTCTACACCAGCGTGAACCCACATTACCTCAGCCCTGTCTCCGCTCCGTCTACACCAGCGTGAACCCACATTACCTTAGCCCTGTCTCCGCTCCGTCTACACCAGCGTGAACCCACATTACCTTAGCCCTGTCCCTGCCCCACCTACACCAGCGTGAACGGACACTGGCTCCTCTCCGCTATTTTCTAAGTTGCAGCAGATTCCACACAGCTGATACCAACACTCTTTTCTCAACAATTCCAGGCTAGAGCCGACAAGTCAAATATAGAAGTCAGGTGGCCTGTGATGAAGAGATGAGGAAAAACACACTTCCTCACTCAGCTAGCTACATCTGCATTTAATTAGTTACTGACCAGCGTGTCATTCTAAATATAGGGAAAATAGCACGATTCAGGAATCTCTTGGTCACCACCAAGCTCTGTGGTGAAATGCTTTGCTCTCAAAACCACCCAAGACAAAGCACGTGGCCTCGTGTCCCCTTTCTGTTAAATGCATGCTGGGAGGCGCCCCTTCTCCTTCCTCCCACCCCCACGTCTCCCGACCTCCCGTTCTCCTTCCTCCCACCCCCACGTCTCCCGACCTCCCGTTCTCCTTCCTCCCACCCCCACGTCTCCCGACCTCCCGCAGCTGCAGCGAAGAGCTGGAAGGGAAAGTGGAAACCTCTTCATGGGTGAAATGGGCCCATGCTTCTACAGCCCTCGGTAGCCGTGGGACACGGTGGGACAAAATGTTTCATCACAAAGGAGGTTGAATTGCCTTTCTCGATCTTCTGCAAATTAGTAATTTAAAAGTGCTTCCTCCCCTACTGACTCTGCGCTGGTTCCTGCTGCCTCACCAGAGAAAACACCTGACCGTGTTCTCTAACCCTGGAGATGCTGGAGGGCACCGTGTGGGGAGGACTCGCCTGATACGAGGTCCTGTGTCCCCACACTTCCTGTTGGACCTAAAGGCTAAACAGGGGTGAACGTACAAGAGGCTCCAGGTGTCCACTCCTGGAGGCAGCGTCCCTGATGTGCTGAGGCAGCAGAGCAGCCCTCCTGGTCGTCTGCACAGGAGCGCCCAGTGCAGGCCTCAGGTGGTCCCGGCCGCAGCAGGTGGCCACCTCAGCAGCAGCCTCTGCACGGGGTCCTGCAGGCTGGCGGGCCCTGCTTCTAAATTCAGCATCAACTCCCTGCGGGAGGTGGTGCTCCGTCGCTTTCTGAATAGTTTCCTGAATTGGATATCAAGTCTGCTCCAAGACCACACGGCAGTTCGGACGGAGTTCGCCAGACCACGCGAAAGACACGCACGGATGTGGCCAGCAGAGTCCTCTCACGCGCCTCCAGTCTCCAAATGAGGTGGGTTTCATCGGGGGCCCCAACTGTTGAGGGATAAATATCTGTGTCCTGTGTAGAGACCGGGCTCTCAGTGTGGAGGGAAAAGCTGGGAACCGTGCAGGGCCCCAGCCCCACCAGGAAAAGAGGACTCTGGCCCAGAGGCGAACCCACGCGTGTTAACACGTCCCCGGGGCTGAGCCTGCGGAAGCTGCGGGGGCCTGGTGTGGGTCAGGCCTGGGTAAGGGGCCTGAGGTCCATGATGCCCTCGACACTTGGCCTGCCCTGGACCACGTTCTGCAGCTGGACGGGCGACACTGTGATGCTGTGGATGGTCCAGAACGCCGTAGCCGCAGCCAGGGGGCCGGGCCGTGCCGCTCAGGGGTACAAAGCGCTCCAACCCCCCCAGACACCTTGCTGGACACATCGGCCAGCACAGAGGGCAGCAAACGGCCACCGCTGTCCAGGATCTCCAGAGCAGAGAGCAGCCAGCAGCCGCAAGACCACTGTCCCCGTTCCAGGAGCAAGATGTCCTCCAGGGTCATGGGGCCTAGTCAAAGGGCACGGAGGCCAGTCTGAAAGGTTTCTCGCTGGCCAAATAGTGACAGTAAGTGACAGTAACTACTGATAACTCAAATAAAACAGACACTGCGGAGTCCACACACCCATAGAAACCGTGAAGTCCACACACAGACACCGCGAAGCCCCCCCACTCCCCCCCACACACACCATGGAGTCCACACACACACAGACCCCGTGGAGCCTGCACACACACACCGACACCACGGAGTCCACACACACGTAAAGAAGTGCAGGTGCCCACTGCAAGCCTGATGAGGAGCAGGATGTGTGCTTGTCCTCACCTTTCCACACAACAGGTGCAACCTGCCCCAGGTGCTAGAGCCAAGCCCCCTCAGCAAAGAGGCAAATCAAAACCACACGCGCGAGGGAGGCAGCAAGAAGGCCGTGTCACCTCCAAGATATGTCGGAGAGAGCTGCACGGCCTAACCTCACTGTGAGGAAACACAGACAGCACAGGTGTCAAGGTGTTCCACAAAGAAAGTGCCTCAGAACCTTCAAAATATCAAGAAGAGCAGCGTCAAGGTGGGGCTGAGGGTATTCCAGGCGGAGGAGATTACAGAGACAGGGCAACTAAACGCAGCGCGATTCTGAGCAGGGGCTTCTCCCACGGCACCACTGGGACGGCCTGGCCCAGCACCAGGTGTGAGTTGTGTCCCAGTGAGCACATTCCTGTCGTGAGGGGAGGCCTGGGCTGCAGGAGAACGTACTCGGGATGACACGCATGAGGCTGGTGGCCTATGCCAATGGCTCAGGGAGAACAAAAAGTTCTTTGCAGTATCCTTGAAACCTTCCATGAGTTCTGGTGGTTTCAAGGGGGAAAGAGAAATGGGCAAAAAGATGCAAACACTTTTCACAGAAAAGGAAACCCACACGGCCAAGAACAGAAGACGATGCTCACCGTAACCCGTGACCAGCAAGTGCAAATCCAGGCGCGGTGAGGCCCCCTTGACTCCTGCCAGGAAAGTGAACCCCCTGGAATTCTAAGTGCTGGAGAGCCAGCAAGAGTGCCGGTGTCTGCAGGTATCTCTCTTCCGTGCCCTTGGAGCTGGCAATTCCACTTTCAGGTACAAACCTAAGAGGAACACACGTGCACAGCCAGAGGTTTGTGCACGGGCGACGGCAGCACCATTCCTGAAAGCAAAAACCAGGCGGCAGCCCAAAAGCCCGTCCACAGGAGGACAGGTGGATGCACGCAGCAGGTTTGCTCAGCAGAGAAACCAAACGAACTGCAAACGACAGATACACAGAGCGGGGCAGGGAGCCCGCGGACAAACCCACCCTCGACAGACACGCAGAGCAGGGCAGGGAGCCCACAGACAAACCCACCCTCGACAGACACACAGAGCGGGGCAGGGAGCCCGCGGACAAACCCACCCTCGACAGACACGCAGAGCGGGGCAGGGAGCCCACAGACAAACCCACCCTCGACAGACAAGCAGAGCGGGGCAGGGAGCCCGCGGACAAACCCACCCTCGACAGACACGCAGAGCGGGGCAGGGAGCCCGCGGACAAACCCACCCTCGACAGACACGCAGAGCGGGGCAGGGAGCCCGCGGACAAACCCACCCTCGACAGACACGCAGAGCGGGGCAGGGAGCCCGCGGACAAACCCACCCTCGACAGACACGCAGAGCGGGGCAGGGAGCCCGCGGACAAACCCACCCTCGACAGACACGCAGAGCGGGGCAGGGAGCCCGCGGACAAACCCACCCTCGACAGACACGCAGAGCGGGGCAGGGAGCCCGCGGACAAACCCACCCTCGACAGACACGCAGAGCGGGGCAGGGAGCCCGCGGACAAACCCAACCTCACATGGCCAAGTGATTTTCAACAAAGGCTTCAGCACAATTCCATGGAGAAAAGAAAGGTCTTCAACAAATAATGCTGGGACTGAATAGCCACATGAAAAAAAACTAACCTTGACATTTACTGCACGCCACATACAGAAATTAACTAGAGACGGACAAGAGACGCTGACAGGAAAGTCAAAACTAGAAGCTACCAGAGAAATGCAACTTCTCCTTCGGGGTAAGCAAAGGTTTCTTAGGAAAAAATTTAACTAGAAAACAGTAAATAAGTTGGACTTCACTGATATTAAACACTTCTGCTCATAAAGACACCATTAAAACATGAAGAGGGGCCAGGCACGGTGGATCATGCCTGTAATCCCTGTGTTTTGAGAGGCTGAGACAGGAGGACTGCTTGAGCCTCAGAGGCTGAGGCTACAATGAGCCGAGATTGGGCCACCGCACTCCAGCCTGGGTGACAGAGTGAGACTCTCTCAAAAAAAAAAAAAAAAAAGCCACTTACAGGGAAAAAATATCCACAATCCATACACCTGACGGAGGACTTGTATCCAGAGTATGTCACAAAACTCTTTAACTCATTACTAGTAAGATAAACAGGCCAGGTGTCGTGGCTCACGCCTGTAATCGTAGCATGTCGGGAGGCCAAGGCGGGTGGATCGCCTGAGCTCAGGAGTTTGAGACCAGCCTTGGCAACACGGGGAAACCCCATCTCTACTAAAATACAAAAAATCAGCTGGTGTGGTGGTGGGCACCTGGAGTCCCAGCTACTTGGGAGGCTGAGGCAGAATTGCTTGAACCTGGGAGGCGGTGGCTGCAGTGAGCCAAGACTGTGTCACTGCACTCCAGCCTGGGTGACAGAGAAAGACTTCATCTCAAAAAAAAAAAAAAAAGGTAACTCAATTTTATGAAAGGTGAGATTAGGGCATTTCACGAAAGGAGATTTATGAATGGCCCAATAAACCCACAAAAAGGTGCTCACCATCATCACCAGCCATCAGGAAATGTCAGACCACAGTGAGACACAGCTCGGGGCCACGAGAATCATGAAATGAAGGCCGATGGTGTCAACGCTGCAGAGCCCGCACCTGCTGACGGGAAGGCAGAACAGCACGGACGCCGGAAAACTTCCGCAGATTCCTTTAAGGTAAAAATACCTTTCCCTGTGGTGTGCCAATTCCACCCCTAGGTAGTTCCCAAGAGAAACGGAAAGGTACATCCACAGACAGACAGACAGGAATGGTAACGGCGCCTTTCTTCCAGTAACCCGAGCTGGAGACTACAGCATCGAAACAATCATGGGTCCGTCACACGAGGATGAGGAAACAGTACGGAGCCAGCAATACGAAGGCTGGAACACACGATCATTCGGCCGAGTGGAAAGAGAAACGCAAGAGCACAGCCGTGTGGTTTCACGTACGTGTGAAATTCAAGGGCTGGCAACAGAAGCCCTGGGGCTCCAAGTCGGGCCAGTGGCTGCCGCGGGGACCGGAGCCGGGAGCGCGCAGGGTCCTTCCAAGGGACAGGTCTCTGCACTTGACTGGGGTGTTAGTTACACAGGCATGCGAGCTGTCAGACATCGCAGATTATCCATGTTGTGCACAAATTTCACACGGAAATCTTGTACTTTGCTGCACGTAAATTCTGCCGCAATTTTCAAAAGCTGGATAAACTATAATGAGATGCAACTACATGGATGGACCTTAACAACAGCAAGGTTTAAAAGTTCCAAAATACTACGTACAGTGATACCCATTGTATAAAGTTAAAAAGGACTGAAGTTAAAATTTTTTTTTCAGATTTGTATAGATACCAAATACTTATTTTAAAAGGAGAACAAGGGGGGAGGAGCAGAGAATTTGGGCGGAAGGAGGCAGGGGATACGCGTGGTCACCTGCGAGACGTGAGAGGACTGAGCTGGCTCTTGTTTTAGGTGGCAGGTCCATGGGTGTTTGTAACACTATGAAAATAAAAAATGTAGGTGTGGAGTCCTAATGAGGGAAAAGAAGTCAGGCTCGGGGGAGCTGGGGAAGCAAAAAGAAAAAGATTGGCTGTACGTCTGTCTGCCTTTCCTCATGGTCCAGGACACACAGCGTTTCTGCACAAATAACTCACCTAACTCACAATCTTCCTCTGCCCAACTTATCAGCAGACCATCGGCTGAGAGAAAAATACAGCTTAGCTCCCTGCAACCTCAGTGTTACCAGCACTGCTCGTGGCCCTCTCCAGCACAAGCACCGCCTTTAAAACCCCGGCAAGGCTCTGTCTCCGGCCAGTCAGCTCCTCTCTGCTGATGTGCCCGTTGCTTTCTTGCAACCTATCTTCGTGCTTTCTCTCTCTTTTTTTTTTTTTTTGAGATGGAGTCTCGCTCTGTAGCCCAGGCTGGAGTGCAGTGGCCGGATCTCAGCTCACTGCAAGCTCCCCCTCCCAGGTTCATGCCATTCTCCTGCCTCAGTCTCCCAAGTAGCTGCGACTACAGGTGCCCGCCACCTCGCCCGGCTAGTTTTTTTGTATTTTTTTTTTTACTAGAGATGGGGTTTCACCGTGTTAGCCAGGATGGTCTCGATCTCCTGACCTCGTGATCCACCCGTCTCGGCCTCCCAAAGTGCCGGGATTACAGGCTTGAGCCACCGCGCCCCGTGCTTTCTCAAATAAAACTGCCTTTCTTGACCTACAGCTGTCTTGGTAAATTCCTTTACCACCTGCACCACTGGCCTTGGTTAGTCGCTACCCAGGAAGAAGGTACCGTTATAATCACAGAGATGAATAAAACGGGCCGTGCTTGAACAAATGATGAGAATGTGTCCTGAACCAAGGGGCATGATTAATTTGATTCTGGGCTCCTGAGATCCTAAGATGTAAATTTAAAAAGAAGAAAAAGAGGCCGGACGCAGTGGCTCACGCCTGTAATCCCAGCACTTTGGGAGGCCGAGGCGGGCGGATCACAAGGTCAAAAGATCGAGACCATCCTGGCCAACACGGTGAAACCCCGTCTCTACTAAAAATACAAAAATTAGCCAGGCGAGGTGGTGGCACCTGTAGTCCCAGCTCCTCAGGAGGCTGAGGCAGGAGAATCGCTTGAACCGAGGAGGCGGAGGTTGCCATGAGCCGAGATCGCACCCCTGCACTCCAGCCTGGGCGACAGAGTGAGACTCCATCTCAAAAAAAAAAGAAAAAAAAAGAAGAAATCATAATGGAAATTAGAAAACGTAACTGAATAATAACTAGAGCTTTATATTCAAATTTACGGACACCCCTACGTACTAACTTCTCCATAACAGGAAAACCAGTTGCTTAAATCTTACATTAGAAAACAAAAGCCTGGAGAGGAAGGGCCCAGCTCAAGGGTTAGGAACACAGCAGAAGAATGAGCGCAAATAAAGCAGATGCAAAACCACAGGTGGGAAAGTAAAGAAATAAAGGGACTTAGTGGAGAAGGAGGCCGAGGGCAGCCATAGGGGTGGAAAGGAGAACAACCTCCGAGGCGGGATGGGCCTGGGGCGCCACAGGCCATGCTCAGAGCGCCTGGCGGCTGCGAGGGTTCTGGATGGCGCTGCTGCTCGGGGTCTGGGGCCCGGCTACCGCTGCATCCCTGTCCCCTCGGTTCAAGGACTGGCAGCGAGGATGAGAACGGCCAGGCTTGTCTAACCCTCCCCACAGCCTCGGGGTTGCCACAACAACACTGCAGAGCTGGCTAAGTGGAGGCAGAGCCTTTGGGCTGTCCCTGTCTGCAGCGCCCGCCCCGCCTCGGCCCTTCTCACCCCAGCCACACGTGTCCCTCTCCTCTCACCTGAAGCCCCAGTTCAGAGGCCTCGGGGCAGTTCCAGGAAGGCCACGTGGCTTCCTGTGCATGTGGACAGCCACGCGGCAGCTCCCCAGCGAGGACGGGAGTCGGGGGACGCGGCCGGTTCCCCAGCGAGGATGGGAGTCAGGGGACAGGAGGGGGCAGACAGAGGCTCTCCACCCTGAAACCCTGAATGGCGAAAGGAAAAGAAAACCTGGCCAGCTCAGAAGCAGGCAGTGCTCTAAGAACCACTGGACCCCTGGGTGGAGCTGCTCTGCAGACCTTGTCATAGACATTTCGTTTGAACATTTCTAAGAGGCCTGGAACCCAAATCATTGTAATGAACGAGATGTTTAAAGTCTATTTTCTTTAAAAGCCAGGCTTCTTGTTTTCTTTGTTTTATTCTGCTGAAGTTTCCAAGAACACAAACAACCGAGACGAGAACATGCAGAGTGTGCCAGGAGGAAACGCCGCGTCAGGCACTGATCGATCAGAGGCCGGCGGGGAAGGGCATAAACTGAGTGACGGCTGCCTGAGCACCCACGGGTCCCTCGCAGGACAGCGCCACGTTTAGACAGGGCTCTGTGAGGACTCACCCCTGCCCCTTAGGAACCTGGCCACGGGACAGTCACGGGGGAGGCCTTCCACAGCCTTTCCGGACACCTGAGCCCACCTAATAGGCTGGAGGACAAGCCGTCTAGGCGCTGTCACGTGACGAGAACGGTGTGCAGTGAGGCTCCACTCTTGACAGCAGTGGGTGTGGGGCGGGTCCCAGGGAGGATGGAGACACTTCATGAGCAAAAGGTGAAGATCTGTTTAAACTGTCCTCAGTTGCCAACCCTAGAGGTCAGGAACCGTATCTGCCCCGCTCTAACGCCCTCTGCACATACTGGATCCAGAGTGAGTTTCAGGTGACGTTCATACTGGTCAGCCGGGCAAAACCCCGGCGTCCTTCCAGGATGTTCACCTCTCGTCCTCATCAACTCCACAGGGCAGCCAGCACCTGGGAAGCTGCCCACAGGCCCAGCCTCACAGCATCTGCAGACCTGCTCCTAAGCCAGGCACAGGGGCTGGACGACGTGTCAGACCAGGCCCAGCCTCCGACCCAGACCGAGCTCGGGGGCCGGACGACGGGTCAGACCAGGCCCGGCCTCCGACCCAGACCGAGCTCGGGGGCCGGACGACGGGTCAGACCAGGCCCGGCCTCCGACCCAGACCGAGCTCGGGGGCCGGACGACGGGTCAGACCAGGCCCGGCCTCCGACCCAGACCGAGCTCGGGGGCCGGACGACGGGTCAGACCAGGCCCGGCCTCCGACCCAGACCGAGCTCGGGGTCCCAGCACGCTCTTGTTCCCAGGCCTCCCTCCCGCTGTGGGGGCTTCATCATGTTGATGCTTCAATGCACCTTCAATATGAAACAAAGACACCCCTGCGGCAGGGAGTCAAACCCCTGAATACAAGGAAACCCGTTTTTGATGATGTTCTCTCTAGACGCTGACAAACGAGACCACGGATCTGTAAAAATGTCTCTTTGGAACCAAGAGGACATGAGTTAGCCTGTCCTCAAATTTACACAGCTTAATCTCCCTGCCTCATAAATTCGTCTGTCTTTCTACTTTTTCTGCTTTTCTCAGGGTCCTTCCTCTTCTGTCGTGGTTTTGGTTTTTGGTTTCTGAACTATGAAGACCAAATCTAAACTCTGTGATAAAGTCTGAAGAGCCAGGGCAGTATCTGTGTGTCCCACACTGAACCCCAAATAAAGCAGAGGTTCTGTGCCCTGTTTGTTCCCTCCCAGACACCCCACCAGTCACCAGGAGGGCAAGCGTGCCACGGCCAGCTGGTCTTACGTATCCCAATGCAACTGGCTGCTGCCCACAGCGTATCAAAGGTTTTTGCTGTTGTTTTTGAGATGGAGTCTCACTCTGAGGCCCAGGGAGGGCAGTGGCGCGATCTCAGCTCACTACAAGCTCCGCCTTCCAGTTCAAGCAATTCTCCTGCCTCAGCCTCCTGAGTAGCTGGGACTACAGGTGCATGTCACCGCACCCGGCTAATTTTTGTCGTTTTAGCAGAGACAGAGTTTTGCCATGTTGGCCAGGCTGGTCTCGAACTCTCCTGACCTCAAGTGATCCGCCCACCTCGGCCTCCCAAAGTGCTGGGATTACAGGCGTGAGCCACCGCACCGGCCCCAAAGCTTACCAAAGTTTTATCTTAGCACTATTCCATGATTTATTTAAACTAAACCCTGAGAACAATTCAGGTCCCTAGTGTTGGGAGCAAGGCTTCCCCAGGTCAGACTTCTGCACCACGGTCTTTCTCGGACACCCCTGGCATCAGTGGGCTTCCGCTCCCAGCACACCCTCCCTGTTGCTCTCCCAGTCCCATGGTGGCCTAGACTGACAGAGCTGGACATCGATCCACTCTCATCTCTCCTGTCCTCTCTCCCGGACAGCTAAAAGGCATTTCGAGGGCCCGATTCCCCACTTCTTCCCGTCTTTCACGCTGTTCCTGCTGCTGAGCTCGCTGATGAGATCCCAGCACTGCCCTGTCAGGCGACTCCCGGGCCTCGCTCTCCTGCTCTGTCCCGGCTCCCGGCTTCTGAGGGCCCACCAAGCTTCTCTCCTGGATCTCCCATACCTCCGTGAACCTTTTCCTTCCCACCCTTCGGTGAACATAAGAAAGCTACAAAGGGGACAGAGGAGGGAAGGGGATGACCAGCATTTTCTCTTTTCTCCTGGGGCAAGATGGAAACGAAGTTGTCCCAGCTGGGATCTGTGTCCTGCGGAGAGTTTAAGATGCTGCAAGGACAAGGAGGTTCTCATCTCCTGCCAGTCGCCAGCTGGAACCTTGCTGCTGCTGCTGTCGCTGGAGAAAACATACGATCGCCACAAAATACTTCAGGAAGAACAATTTTAAACCGAAAACGAAGATTACCACAAGCCTGTCACCCAAAGACAACAAAGCACCACTTTCCGTGTGGTGGGCTGAGCTGTCCTTGGTGGACACTGTCTCAGCGAGGAAAACACTGGATGGACCATCTGAGCATAAAAACATGAGCCCAGGGAAGGGTCAGGAGAGAGGGCTGAAGGTTCTGCGTAAGAAAACGGGAGAAATCTGAGGCGTTTTGGTCTAAGAAGAAAAGAGACGAGAAGAAAGAGATCCAGGCACCAGGACAGGGGCCGCAGCAGCGGGTGCCGCCTGGGGGTTCTGCCTTCCCGGGCCGGCCGGTGATCCTCAGTTCTACCCCGTCCGTGCGGGCACGCCTCTCCCAAACCTCCTTCCCGGGCCGGCCGGTGATCCTCAGTTCTACCCCGTCTGTGCGGGCACGTCTCTCCCAAACCTCCTTCCCGGGCTGGCCGGTGATCCTCAGTTCTACCCCGTCTGTGCGCGCACGTCTCTCCCAAACCTCCTTCCCGGGCTGGCCGGTGATCCTCAGTTCTACCCCGTCTGTGTGGGCATGCCTCTCTCAAACCTCCTTCCCGGGCCGGCCGGTGATCCTCAGTTCTACCATCTGTGCGGGCATGCCTCTCTCAAACCTCCTTCCCGGGCCGGCCGGTGATCCTCAGTTCTACCCCGTCTGTGCGGGCATGCCTCTCTCAAACCTCCTTCCCGGGCCGGCCGGTGATCCTCAGTTCTACCCCATCTGTGCGGGCACGTCTCTCCCAAACCTCCTTCCCGGGCTGGCCGGTGATCCTCAGTTCTACCCCGTCTGTGCGGGCATGTCTCTCCCAAACCTCCTTCCCGGGCCGGCCGGTGATCCTCAGTTCTACCATCTGTGCGGGCATGCCTCTCTCAAACCTCCTTCCCGGGCCGGCCGGTGATCCTCAGTTCTACCCCGTCTGTGCGGGCACGCCTCTCTCAAACCTCCACGTGTACCAAGACCTTGTGCAGAGGCTTCTGGTGATCAAGGAAAAGAGCTGGGTCAGGAGGCGAGGAACAGGCGGGTCCTGCGTGAATCCCTGCATAGGCAGGAGCCTGGGCCAGGGTGGCCTGGAGACGCTGAGCGGCACCCCAGGAACGCACAGAAGCCCAGGAACCCGGCCGCAGAGAAGGGACAAATACAGATAAATGTTCTTAAAGTTTATTTTAAAGTAATTTTTAAAATATCTATAGTCGAGTGTAGACTCTACAAGCAACCACCTGTTATTCAGTCATTTGTTCTGCTGTTTTTGAAAAGTCTTTATAAACAGTGACCCCCACGGAGACCCGCCGGAAACTTCTCCACCGTGACCCTCCTGTCCCACATTAACGTTTCTATTCTCCATCATAGTCAACGACCTGAAGCTTCTTTGTATCCAAATTGTTCTCAGAGAGGCCGAGAAGGAAAGCTGAGGAGTGAAGGACACTCTTCAGGCTCTTGATAGAAAATGCAAAGTGACGCTGACAAGATGGCATCAATTTAGACTGTCCACAATACTAAGTTATCTCCTTTTTTTTTTTTTTTTTGAGATGGAGTCTCGCTCTGTCCCCCAGGCTGGAGTGCAGTGGCCGGATCTCAGCTCACTGCAAGCTCTGCCTCCCGGGTTCACGCCATTCTCCTGCCTCAGCCCCCCAAGCAGCTGGGACTACAGGCGCCTCCACCGCGCCCGGCTATTTTTTTTGTATTTTTTAGTAGAGACGGAGTTTCACCATGTTAGCCAGGATAGTCTCGATCTCATGACCTCGTGATACGCCCGCCTCAGCCTCCCAAAGTGCTGGGATTACAGGCGTGAGCCACCGTGCCCGGCCTAAGTTATCTACATTTTTTAAAGTGTTATTAATTCAGTTTTTAAAAGAATCTCACTAATCTGTGTTTGAATACAAATGACTTAAATTCATAGAAAGTTTATTAGTTGTTTGTACATCCACTTCTGAGAGTCTGCTCCTGTCCTCTGCCTACTTATCTATTTTTCTTGGTGTTTTGTTTGTTTGTTTGTTTGTTGACACGGAGTCTCGCTCTGTCTCTCAGGCTGGAGTGCAATGGCGCAATCTCGGCTCACTGCAACCTCCGCCTCCTGGGTTCAAGTGATTCTCCTGCCTCAGCCTCCCAAGTAGCTGGGATTACAGGTGCCCGCCACGCCTGGTTAATTTCATATTTTTAGTAGAGATGGGGTTTTGCCATGTTGGCCAGGCTGGTCTCAAACTCCTGACCTCAGGTGATCCATCCGCCTCGGCCTCCCAAAGTGCTGGGATGACAGGCGTGAGCCACTGTGCCCGGCCTTTTCTTAGTGTTTTCTTATCAACCTTTATTAATCAGTAAGGTTATTAATCTTTTAAGTACCATATTTTCTGATTTCATCCCAGTTTATCTTCATTTAGCTTACATCGCTGTCTGCTGTGCAATTTTACATTTTTATATCAATGTACTTATCATGATTAACTCATTAAGTGCAATTAAATAGCAACAACCTATTGACCTTAATTTTTAAGGTTGTCTAATAACTTTGATATGGCTGGGCTGTGTCCTCATCCACATCTCACCTTGAACTGTCGCTCCCACAATTCCCACGCGTCGTCGGAGGGCCCCTCTGGGAGGCCACTGACTCACGGGGGTGGGCCTTTCTTTTCTAGTGATAGTGGGTGAGCCTCGGGAGCTGACGGACTTCAAAGGAGGAGTTTCCCTGCACAAGCTGCCTTTCTCACCTGCCGCCACGCCAGACACGCACGACTGGGAGGCCGGCCCGGCCACAGCGAACTGCCAGTTGATTGGACTTCTTTTTCTTTATAAATTACCCAGTCTCGGCTGTGTCTTCATCAGCAGCATGAAAACGGACTAATACATTATTAGTCTAATAATCATTAGAAAACTGATTTTCAAGAACCACACTAAAATGTAAGATCATTTAATTATTCAACCAACATGTACACATGTACACATTACAAACGAAAGAAAGTTACTTACCGAATCCAAAAAGCAAAGGTAAGACCCTGAGCTCTGGGCAACTGCTTGATTTTTAGAGTATCCGACTGTGGAAAAAAGAAGAGCAAAACTCTTACAATTCAGTTTCCCGCAGCAGTTCTCTTTCCTAGAGCTTAGTATACGGTATTCTTTTTTTTTTTCAAGACAGAGTTTCCCTCTTGTTGCCCAGGCTGGAGTGTAATGGTGCGATCTCAGTTCACCGCAACCTCCCGGGTTCAAGCGATTCTCCTGCCTCAGCCTCCTGAGTAGCTGGGATTACAGGCGTGCACCACCATGCCTGGCTAATTTTGTATTTGGGGTTTCTCCATGTTGGTCAGGCTGGTCTCGAACTCCCAACCTCAGGTGATCCGCCCACCTCGGCCTTCCAAGTGCTGGGATTACAGGTGTGAGCCACCGCGCCGGCCAATATACGATACTCTCTAAGAAAGCTAGGAACATTTTGCACTGCCACCAAAAACGTGCGTCAGCTTTCAAAGGAATGAAAGGAAAGTCAGAGAGAAACAATATTCCGCCTCTGGTAGGTGGCATAACGAGAACAAGGATAAAACACAGAGTCCACCGGGCACTTCATTAAAGTCTGATATGCTCACTGAAGGGAAAACAAATGAGATGGACCTTTACCGAGTACAGCACTAAGCTAAGTCCTGCAAATATTTTTTTAAACAAAATTAAAATACCCCTGGAAGGAAGTCTGTAAAGTCTACTCTGATGAAAGTCAGGATCCAGTCACAAGGGGGAAGTTGGGGGCTGGCACACGTGTGTGTGATGGGCTGGAGGTCACTGGGCTGGACACTCGGCAGGTGGTTTGCGTGTGTGTGATGGGCTGGAGGTCACTGGGCTGGATGCTCAGCAGACGGTTTGCACATGTGTGATGGGCTGGTGGAGGTCACTGAGCTGGATGCTTGGAGGGTGATTATCTTGGCGTGCAGCTCTGTGATGAGCTGAATGTGCGGCCAGCATCCCCAACACCAGAGTGGGTGCACGTCCCATGACCCAGCTCTGACCGTAACAGACACCCACAGCGTCAACCCAGCAGAGCTCAATCTTCACGGCCACCGAGAGCAGCGGTGTCATCAGAGCTCAAAACTGGGAACTACCCAAGCGCAGAATGGAAAAGCTGGCAACACACATGACAAGAAGGCACCCTCCACACCCTCCAGGGCTGCACACACAGTGTGGGTGCCTCTCCCAGGCTGCTGGGCAGGGAAGGGAGCGGCTGCCGGGTAGGGGCACTGGCCTGGAGCACAAGGGCAGCCGAAATTATTCTGTGCTGTGAGAAACTAGGAAAGCAGCTGCCCTTGGGGAAAGGGGGTGACCAGCGGGACCTGAGGGGGCTTCTGGGGGCTGTGATCGTCTGTTCTTCCTCAGGGTCCTGGTTACATGGTGTGTTCAGCTTGCGAACCTTCATCCAGCCATACGATGATGATGTACGCTTTTCTGTGTGGATATTATATTTTAACAGGAGTTTCAAAAAGTCTTTGTCTTCAAAGATATCACAACTGAGCTGGAAAAAGAGCTGAACGATGACCTATGGTTAAATGCCAAATGAACGGGATTGAAACAGGGCTAGGGAGGCTTAGAGGGTCCCTGTCAGGGAGCTGTGGCAAGAGCCTGAGGCTGTTAAGAACGTAAACCGGCAGAAGCAGGCAGCCCAGGGCAGACCACCACCCTGGGTGCCGCTCTGTGGGCGGTGGGCAGTCTGGGCAGACAACATTATTTGGGGCAGCCTATGTTGGGAAAGTAGGCACTGGGCAGCTTCGTGGGAACTGCCTGTTGGGCTAAGAAGGTTCAACGTCCCCTGCCGGCAGGGATAGCCAAGGAAGGCATCTGAACCAAGAGTAACCGGCAGAAATGGACGTGTGGCAAGCTCAGCTTGGATGCGATGGCAGGGTGGATCAGAGGCGGCATTTAGCCCAAAATGAGGGTGCTGAGGAGGCTCCAAGGGGCAGGATACCCACTTTCCCTACAAACGAGGCTGGTAACACCGGGCAGCCAGGAAAGTCACACAAAGCAAAACAGATGTGCACAGAATTAAACAGTAAATCTCTCTGGTCCAAACCAAGACAAGCTGCAGAAAGTTGTGGGTCTGAGGGGACAGTGGCCAAGTGTGCATTTCAGCCACACCCATGTCCCTCTCCCATTTCCACTACACGGAGGGGCAGGCAGGGCTCCTGCCCCACGGGGGCTGCCCTGTTCCAGGAGGGGGGGCATTGGCAAACTCACGGCACCACTGGGACTGCGCGGCTGCACAGAAGTGAGACGCAGAGTCGCCCACCCTCTCTGCGTCCTCCAACCCGGAGCAGTGCCCCTCCGTAGGGTGGGGGGGCTTTGGACCAGGTAGCAGTTTAATTTCTAGCATTAATCCCTAAAGTTTAGCCAGCTCAACCCAGTTAGCCAGATGATCCCAGATGTCAAAAAGCCAGGGGCATAAACAGGTGCAGGCAGGAAATGCACCCGGGGTGGCGAGCGCCTGCTCTGCCCTGAGACGGACGGTGGGCCCTGTCTCCAGAGCTGCTGCAGCCAAGCCTCCATCATTGCTGCAGAGCAAGGTGAGAGCCCGGAAGCTCCCCACGAGAAACACAGGCGGAGGGCACCTGTGGGAGCGAAGGGCCGGAAGGGGCCTCCCACGAGGCCTTCCACAGGCACACCGCACTCACCAGGGCCTCCGCTCACAACGTGGCTTGTCAGTGTCAGGTTTCAGGAGAGAATGGTACCCGTGAACCTGGGTAACGAGGGAAGACTTATCTCACTAAGGAAGCTGGAAGTTTCTCACAATGAATCCTGTGCTTGGCAGAGACAAGGAATTTGCTTTAATATTACTGCCTTGAAGAAAGTCAAATGTTTGTGCGGGGCTCCTGTCTGGGGAGGCCGGTCCCTTTGTGAGGGGATCTGGTTGCCATGGTCTCGGCAGGAAAAACTCACATGGAGGCGAGATATTAACATTCCTTCCTCCTGGAGAGAAGAGGGTGGGATTGGGCTTCGTTTTGGTTTCAGCGGTGGCCACATTATTAGGAAATGCGGAGCCGAATCATAATAAATGAACCAACCCATTTCAAATACCCAGCACTTCTGAAAAGAGACACTTTGGATCTATGTTATCTAACGGTCAATGTAACTCTCCCTATTTAAGAAAAAATATTATTACAGGAAAATATGTCCCTCTCAGCTATAACCAAACCAACCCCATTTTATTAAAGTGTAGAACACGGTCCTCACGAGGTCTCCTTACCCACCTTCAGACAGGCAGCAGGACGGCTCATTTCAGCCCTTCACCTTGGTCCTTCAGAACTTTACAACAGATTGCTTTTATTGTTGATAGAATTCATACAAATGGGATGTGACTCAAGTTAGAGCTAAGCTATAAAAAGTATTTAATGAAAAGCAAAATGTTTTGAATATGGACGAATGTTTTTAGACAAGGAGTGTCACAACAGTCACCAAAATACTTTAAATTTGTTTTCATCCAACTATAAAAGATGCAAAACACCCTCTAATATTCTTTAACTTAAAAGAACATTAGGCCAGGCACGGCGGCTCACGCCTGTAATCCCAGCACTTTGCGAGGCTGAGGCGAGCGGATCACGAGGTCAGGAGATCGAGACCATCCTGGCCAACACGGTGAAATCCCATCTCTACTAAAAATACAAAGAAAATTAGCCGGGCACGGTGGTGGGTGCCTGTAGTCCCAGCTACTCAGGAGGCTGAGGCAGGAGAATGGCGTGAACCCAGGAGATGGAGCTTGCAGTGAGCTGAGATCGCACCACTGTACTCCAGTCTGGGTGACAGAGCGAGACTCTCTCTCAAAAAAAAGAAAAAGAATATTAAAGGATGTTTATAGTAGTTTCAAAAACCAATTTGTCTAAACACATTTCAGAAGCAAGTTGACACAGACATTCTACCAATTTATAAAGAGTTTTCTATTTCAAACCAACAAAAGATAATGAAAACAAGACACAACTTGGGAAAAACATCTTCCAAATACACAAGATGATGATGATGATGGACAGCTGCCAACACCTCCTGAGTGCCCGCTGCCCACCGTCCATCCCAGGGCGGAACAGGCACTCGCCTCCCTGGGTGCATTTCCTCCCCGCGCCTGTTTATGCCTCTGGCTTTTTGACACCCTGCCGAGCGCCCGCCGCCCGCACCTGTTCTGGACACCCTGCCGAGGGCCGGCTGCCCGCACCTATTCTAGGTACCCTGCTGAACGCCTGCCGCCCGCACCTGCTCTAGGTACACTGCCGAGGGCCGGCTGCTCACACCTGTTCTGGACACCCTGCCGAGGGCACGCCGCTGGCACCTGTTCTAGGTACCCTGCCGAGCGCCCACGGCCCGCACCTGTTCTAGACACCATGTGGATTAGCTCATTTCACACCTCACAGTGCTCCAAGACAGGTATTGACTACCACGGCCTGTTCACGAATAAGGAAACGGAGGCAGAGCGAGGCGGCCGTGGAGCCGACTTCCACCAGCCTGGCCCCGCTAGCCTGGCCCCACACCTGAGTCTACTTCCCTCCTGCCTCTTCTGAGCCAAACAAAGCGCTGCAGGAGAAGAGCTGGGGCTGCGAGCTGCTCCTGTTCACTGAGACACCCCGTGGGTGAGCCTGTGATTATGTGAATCTCACAGATCTGAACAGGACCCAACAGAGGACTTAACTCCACAGGCTCTCACATAGGGACATTCCAGAGGGACTCTAAACCCTCAGCCACTTGCCCCTGAAATATGTCATAGCTATGAGACTCCCTCAGGACCAAGTCCACTAGAAAGTAGGGCAAAACCACCCATTCCTGAGCACGTTCTGAAGCAGTGGCTCCTGATCCTGGATGCATCTGGAATCTTCCGGAAAGCTTTTAAAAGCCCAATGCCCATGCTGCACCCCAGACCGATTACATGAGAATATCTTAGGGTGAGACTCAGACCTTGGTTTCATAAAACTCACTGATGATTCTAACATGCGGCAAAGTGGACAACCATTATTTTAGAGAAGGCGTGACTCCTCAAATCCGTAGGAACCTGTCCACCAACTAAAAATGCATCATCTGCCAACCTCGACTTTTTCAGCCCCACGCAATAGAGGCAGGCATAATTTTTTCAAGTCTTATACGGAAACTTTAAAGTCAAACTAAAAGCACCCTGACCTATCACAACCAAAGCTGAGAACACAAGCTAATCATTCAACATAGAAACAGAGGGTGAATGAAGAAACCTCGACACATCTTGACCCAGCATCATGAAATTTCAAAATTCAAAACCCCAAAAGAAAAATCTTAAACACTTTGAGAAACAATACCTTTAAAATAACAAGAGTCAGACTGGCATATGATTTCTTATTAGAAACACAGACACTAGCATATAATGAGGCAATCCCTTTAAAATTCTAAGAAAAATTATTTTGTACCTAGAATTCTATACCCAGCCAAACTGTCAATTGAGCATAAAAATATTCTTGAGCAAGAGAAATAAGCAGAAAAAAAAAAGGTTGAAAAAATAATGGCTGAAAAATTCTCAAATTACTAAAATTTTACTGGAGGAGCCCAAGGGTATATGTAAATATGCAGAAGAAAAAAATAGCAAACACAGAGATAGATGGATAAGTCTGAATCTGAAAATGGAGGAAGCTGGAATTCTACTAACTGTACCAACATATACACAATGCAAGTACCACAAGGAGAGGCAAGAGAAATAAGCAGGAAAAAGTTTTAAAAAATAATGGCTGGAAAATTCTCAAATTACTGAAAAACATTCATCTACACACCCAGGAAGCTCAACAAACTCCATGTAGGATCAACACAGAAGATTCGCAGCTAAACACATCATTGCAAAAATGCTGAAAGCCAAAGATGAGGACAAAATATTGTGACAAGACAAAATCACTTGTCACTTACAAGAGACCCTCAATAAGATCAATGGCTTACTTCTCACCGGAAACAATGAAGGCCACAGGCAATGGGATAGCACACATCCCACTGTAAAACATCATAAGTCAAAAATGTGTGGGGGCCTGGGAGCTGTGACTCACTGCCACTGCCCGGCATCACGACAGAACCAGTTTCTACTGAATTTGTATTTGCCTCTGAACCACCATAAAGCTGAAAAATGGTAAGTTAAACTGTCGTAAGTTGGGGACCATCTGTATTCACAGTGCTCAAAGAAAAACACTGTCAATTACAAATCCTATACCCAGCAAAGCCATCTTTCAAAAACGAAGAGGCAATTAAGACATTCTAAGATAAACAAAAACTGAGGGAGTTCACTGCAGGGCTGAAATGAAAGGACCCTAAACAGGAACTCACAAAGAAGAAATGAAGAACGGTGATAAAATTTACTACACAGGTAAATATAAAAGACAGTATTATTTTGGTTTGTAGTTTTTCCCACATGCTTTTAAAACAAATACAGAAAACAAGCCGGGTGCTGTGGCTCATGCCTATAATCCCAGCACCTTGGGAGGCCGAGGCGGGTGGATCACTTGAGTCCAGGAATTCGAGACCAGCCTGGGCAACAGGGCAAAACCCCATCTCTACCAAAAATACAAAACTTACCCAGGCATGCTGGCATGCACCTGTAGTCCCAGCTACTTGGAGGTTGAGGCATAAGAATCACTTGAACCCACTGGCTGGAGGTTGTGGTGAGCCAAAATCATGCCACTGTGCTCCAGCCTGGGTGACAGGGTGAGCCCCTGCACCCTACTGCCGCACACACACCAGAAAACAATTATAAATCTACATTCATGAAAATAACTTATGAATTTGTTAATGTTACACAATTGAAGCTAAGTATTAATTCAAACTACATTGTTATAAATTTAAGATGTTCATTGTAATCCTCACAGTAACCACTAAGAAGATCATTTAAAAATATACAGAAAAGGAAATGAGAAGGGAATCAAAATGATACATTAGAAATAAGTAATTAAACAGAAAAGAAGGCAGTAATACAGGATTGAGGAATAAAAAAGACATAAGACATATAGCAAGCAAACAGCAAAATGGCAAAAGTCCTTCCTTGTCAATAATCACTTTAAATGTAAATGGAGTAAATTCTCCAATTAAAGGCAAAGACTGACAGAATGGATCTTAAAAATTATGATCCATCTAAATGCCGTCTATATGAGGAATTCACTTTAGGTCCAAAGGCACAAATAGGTTGAAAGTGAAACAAGGGAAAGAGATATTCCATGCAACTAGTAATCAAAGCGTGCTGGCGTGGCTGTACTGATATCAGACAAAATAGACTTCAAGTCAAAAATTATTATAAAAGACAAAGAAAGACTATATCTTGATAAAAGGGTCAATTGATCAAGAAGATGATGTAACAAGTATAAAACTGCACACATCTGATAAAAGTGTCACAAAATTAAGTAAGGCAAAGATTGACTGAACTGGAGGGAGAAACAGTTCCACTGCAACAGTCGGAGATTCAACATTCTGCTTTCAATAATGGATAGAACATCTAGACAGAAGAGAATAAAGAAACAGAGAACATGAACAATACTATAAACTAACTAGACTTAAAAGAAATACACAGAATACTCCACTTGACAGCAGCAGAACACACATTCTTAGGTGCACAGGGTGCATTATCCAGGACAGATGACACGTCAGGCCATAAAATGTACCTTAAACATTTTTTTAAAGATTGAAATTATATGAAGCATCTTCTCTGACCACAGTGAAATGAAACTAGGAATAAATAACAGAAGTAAAGCTGAAAAATTCATAAATGAAAGCTAAACAATATACTCTTCAGCTACCAATATATCAAAGAGGAAATCATAAGGCTAATTAGAATATACTCAGAGACAAATGAAAACAAAACACAACAAACCAAAACTTTCAGGACGTAGAAAAATCAGTGCATAGAAAGGAATTTACAGCTATAAATGCCTACATAAAAGAGGTCTAAAATCGAGAACCTAAAAGTACACCTTAAGAAGCCAGAAAAAGAAAAATAAACTAAACACACAACTAGCAGAAGGAAGGAAATAGTGAAGATTAGAGTGAAAATAAATAAACAATAACAAAGCAATAGCAAATCAACAGAAAAAGTTGATTCTTTGAAGACGGTCAACAAAATTGACAAACCCAACTTGACTAAGAAGAAAAGAAAGACAATTCAAAATGCTGAGATAAAAAGTGAAAGTGGTACATCACTCCCAAACTGAACAGAAGCTAAAAGGATTATGACAGTATGAAGAACTGTCTGCCAAAAAATTAGATTACCTAGATGAAATGGACAAATTCCTAGAAGCAAACAAACCACCAAAATTGACTCAAGAAGAAATAAAAAAAAATCGGAACACATCTATAACAAATAAAGAGATTGACTCAGTAATTTAAAAAACAAAAAACAAACAAAAAAAAACCTCCCAACAAAAAAGCCCAGAGTCAGGTGACTTCACTGATGAATTCTACCCAGTGTAGAGAATCACTAACACCAATCCTTCCCAAACTCTTCCAAAAAAACAAGAGGAAGAAACACTTATTCTATGAGGCCAGTATTACTCTGATACTGAAGTCACACAAAGATAACATTTGAGTAGGAACCTATAGGCCAATATTCCTTACGAATGTATATGCAAAAATCTTGAACAACATACAAGCAAACTGAATCCAGCAGTATACTAGAAAGATTATACACCATGAACAAGAGGGATTTATTCCAATAATGCAAGGACGGTTCAACACAGGATATCAATCAACATAATATACCACCTTCACAGAATAAAGGGAAAAAACTATATGATCATCTCAAATGGGTGTAGAAAAGGCATTTGACAAAATCTGACACCCTTTCATCATTTAAAAATTCAACAAACTAGAATTAAAAGGGAACCTCCTTAGCATAACAGATGGTATTTATAAAAACCTACAGCTAATATCATACTCAGTGGTGGAAGACTGGAAGCTTTTCCCCTAAAACTGCTTAGGAGAACCTAAGCAAGGATGCCCACTTTCACCACTTCTATTCAGCACTGTCCTGGAAGCACTAGCCAGAGCAATTAAGAAAGAAAAAGGCCAGGAGTTTGAGATCAGCCTGGCCAACATGGCGAAACCCCGTCTCTACTAGAAATACAAAATATTAGCTGGTTGTGGTGGCACACACCTGTAGTCCCCGCTACTCAGGAGGCTGAGGCATGAGAATTGCTTGAACCCAGGAGGTGGAGGTTGCACTGAGCTGAGACTGTGCCACCGCAGTCCAACCTGGACGACACAGCAAGACTCTGTCTCAAAAAAAAAAAAAAAAAAGAAGGAAGGAAAGAAAGAAAAAGAAAGAATCTAAATTGTAAAAGAAGAAGTAAAATTATCTCTAGTCATAGATAACGTGATTTTAAATACAGAAAATCATAAAAACCCACAAAGAACAAACTATTAGAGTTAATAAAAATTGCAGGATATAAGGTCAACACTAAGAAAAATCAGTTGTTTATCCACTATAAATAAGCAACCTCAAAGGAAATGAAGAAAACAATTCACAAAACTTATCACAAAGCTAAAGTAATCAAAACAACGAGACACTGGTGTAAGGACAGACATACAGACCAACGAGACACTGGTGTAAGGACAGACATACGGACCAACGAGACACTGGTGTAAGGACAGACATACGGACCAACGAGACACTGGTGTAAGGACAGACATACGGACCAACGAGACCGTCGTGTAAGGACAGACATACGGACCAATGAGACACTGGTGTAAGGACAGACATACGGACCAATGAGACACTGGTGTAAGGACAGACATACGGACCAACGAGACACTGGTGTAAGGACAGACATACGGACCAACGAGACACGGGTGTGAGGACAGACATACGGACCAACGAGACACGGGTGTGAGGACAGACATACGGACCAACGAGACTGTCGTGTAAGGACAGACATACAGACCAACGAGACACTGGTGTAAGGACAGACATACAGACCAACGAGACCGTCGTGTAAGGACAGACATACAGACCAACGAGACACTGGTGTAAGGACAGACATACAGACCAACGAGACCGTCGTGTAAGGACAGACATACAGACCAACGAGACCGTCGTGTAAGGACAGACATACGGACCAACGAGACACTGGTGTAAGGACAGACATACGGACCAACGAGACCATCGTGTAAGGACAGACATACAGACCAACGAGACACTGGTGTAAGGACAGACATACAGACCAACGAGACACTGGTGTAAGGACAGACATACAGACCAACGAGACACTGGTGTAAGGACAGACATACGGATCAACGAGACACTGGTGTAAGGACAGACATACGGACCAACGAGACCGTCGTGTAAGGACAGACATACGGACCAACGAGACACTGGTGTAAGGACAGACATACGGACCAACGAGACACTGGTGTAAGGACAGACATACGGACCAACGAGACACTGGTGTAAGGACAGACATACGGACCAACGAGACACTGGTGTAAGGACAGACATACGGACCAACGAGACACTGGTGTGAGGACAGACATACGGACCGAGACACTGGTGTGAGGACAGACATACGGACCGACGAGACACTGGTGTGAGGACAGACATACGGACCAACGAGACCATCGTGTAAGGACATAAGACCGACGAGACACTCGTGTAAGGACAGACATACGGACCGACGAGACTGTCGTGTAAGGACAGACATACGGACCGACGAGACACTGGTGTAAGGACAGACATACGGACCGACGAGACACTGGTGTAAGGACAGACATACGGACCGACGAGACCGTCGTGTAAGGACAGACATACGGACCAACGAGACACTGGTGTAAGGACAGACATACGGACCAACGAGACACTGGTGTAAGGACAGACATACGGACCAACGAGACACTGGTGTAAGGACAGACATACGGACCAACGAGACCGTCGTGTAAGGACAGACATACGGACCGAGACACTGGTGTAAGGACAGACACACGGACCAACGAGACACTGGTGTAAGGACAGACATACGGACCGACGAGACACTGGTGTAAGGACAGACATACGGACCGACGAGACACTGGTGTAAGGACAGACATACGGACCGACGAGACACTGGTGTAAGGACAGACATACGGACCGACGAGACACTGGTGTAAGGACAGACATACGGACCGACGAGACACTGGTGTAAGGACAGACATACGGACCGACGAGACACTGGTGTAAGGACAGACATACGGACCGACGAGACTGTGGTGTAAGGACAGACATACGGACCGACGAGACACTGGTGTAAAGACAGACATACGGACCGACGAGACCGTCGTGTAAGGACAGACATACGGACCAACGAGACACTGGTGTAAGGACAGACATACGGACCAACGAGACACTGGTGTAAGGACAGACATACGGACCGAGACACTGGTGTAAGGACAGACATACGGACCAACGAGACACTGGTGTAAGGACAGACATACGGGACCGACGAGACACGTCGGTGTAAGGACAGACATACGGACCGACGAGACACTGGTGTAAGGACAGACATACGGACCAACGAGACCGTCGTGTAAGGACAGACATACGGACCGACGAGACACTGGTGTAAGGACAGACATACGGACCGACGAGACACTGGTGTAAGGACAGACATACGGACCGACGAGACACTGGTGTAAGGACAGACATACGGACCGACGAGACACTGGTGTAAGGACAGACATACGGACCGACGAGACCGTCGTGTAAGGACAGACATACGGACCGACGAGACCGTCGTGTAAGGACAGACATACGGACCGACGAGACACTGGTGTAAGGACAGACATACGGACCGACGAGACACTGGTGTAAGGACAGACATACGGACCGACGAGACACTGGTGTAAGGACAGACATACGGACCGACGAGACCGTCGTGTAAGGACAGACATACGGACCACGAGACCGTCGTAAGGACAGACATACGGACCGACGAGACACTGGTGTAAGGACAGACATACGGACCGACGAGACACTGGTGTAAGGACAGACATACGGACCAACGAGACACTGGTGTAAGGACAGACATACGGACCGACGAGACACTGGTGTAAGGACAGACATACGGACCACGAGACCGTCGTGTAAGGACAGACATACGGACCGACGAGACACTGGTGTAAGGACAGACATACGGACCGACGAGACACTGGTGTAAGGACAGACATACGGACCGACGAGACACTGGTGTAAGGACAGACATACGGACCGACGAGACACTGGTGTAAGGACAGACATACGGACCGACGAGACACTGGTGTAAGGACAGACATACGGACCGACGAGACCGTCGTGTAAGGACAGACATACGGACCGACGAGACCGTCGTGTAAGGACAGACATACGGACCGACGAGACACTGGTGTAAGGACAGACATACGGACCAACGAGACACTGGTGTAAGGACAGACATACGGACCAACGAGACAGTGGTGTAAGGACAGACATACGGACCGACGAGACACTGGTGTAAGGACAGACATACGGACCGACGAGACACTGGTGTAAGGACAGACATACAGACCGACGAGACCGTCGTGTAAGGACAGACATACGGACCGACGAGACCGTCGTGTAAGGACAGACATACGGACCGACGAGACACTGGTGTAAGGACAGACATACGGACCAACGAGACACTGGTGTAAGGACAGACATACGGACCAACGAGACACTGGTATAAGGACAGACATACGGACCAACGAGACACTGGTGTAAGGACAGACATACGGACCAACGAGACACTGGTGTAAGGACAGACATACGGACCAACGAGACACTGGTGTAAGGACAGACATACGGACCAATGAGACACTCGTGTAAGGACAGACATACGGACCAATGAGACAGTCGTGTAAGGACAGACATACGGACCAACAAGACAGAATTTGGAGTCTAGGAATGGATCCATACATTTATGGTTAATGGATTTTTGACCAAGACAATTCAATGGAGAAAGAATAGTCTTTTAAATGGTGTTGGAAAAACTGAGTATCTACATACAAAAGAATGAAGCTGGACCTTTGCCTCAAACCATATATAAAAATTAAGTCAAAATGGATCAAAGGCCTAAATATAAGAGCTTCAAGTATAACTCTGAAGAAAACATATGGATAAAATCTTCATGACCTTGATTTAGCTGCGGCTTCTTAGAAATGACACCAAAAGCCACAAAAGAAATAATAGATAAATGAGATTTTTGTCTTCATCAAAATCATAAGTCTTTTGTGCATCAAAGGACATTCTTGAGAGGGTGAAAAGATAACCCAAAGAATGGGGAAAAAATTGCAAATTATATATAATAAAGCTCCAGTATCCAGAACATATAAGGAGCTCTTACAATTCAACAATGAAAACACATATAGCTCAATTTTTAAAATGGTCAAAATACTTGAATAAACATTTCTTCAAGGAAGATATACATACATACATTTATTTATTTATTATTTTTTGAGATGGAGTTTTGCTCTTGTGGACAGGCTGGAGTCCAATGGCACAATCTCAGCTCACAGCAACCTCTGCATCCTGGGTTCAAGCAATTTTCCTGCCTCAACCTCCCAAGTAGCTGGGATTACAGGCAGGGACCATTATGCCAAGCTAATTTTTGTATTTTTAGTAGAGACGGGGTTTCACCATATTGGGCAACCTGGTCTCGAACTCCTGACCTCTGGTGATCCACCCAACTTGGCCTCCCAAAGTGCTGGGATAACAGGCATGACCCACCAAACCCGGCCCATTTATTTTTTATTATTTATTTTGAGATGGAGTCTCACTCTGTCACCCAAGCTGGAGTGCAATGGTGCTATCTCGGCTCACTGCAACCTCCGCCTCCCGGGTTCAAGCAATTCTCTTGCCTCAGCCTCCTGAGTAGCTGGGATTACAGGTGCCCACCACCACGCCTGACTAATTTTTGTATTTTTAGTAGAGATGGGGTTTCACTGTGTTGGCCAGGCTGGTCTCAAACTCCTGCCCTCAGGTGATCCGCCCGTCTCAGCCTCCCAAAGTGCCGGGATTACAGGCGTGAGTCACCACACACCTGGCCCAAGAAAGATATACAAATGGCCCACAAGCACATGAAAAGAGGTACAACATCTTTAGTCAACAAGCAAATTCAAATTGAAACCACAATGAGATGCCACTTCACACCCACCAGCATGGCTGTAATTAAAAAAACAGAAAATAACAAGTATTGATGAGGATATGTAGAAATTGGAACGTTCATACATTGCTGGTAGGAATGTAAAATGCATCCACTGTGGAAAAGTCTGGCAGCTCTTCAGTATGTTAAACACAGAATTACAATATGAGCCAGAAATTCTACACCAAGGAATATACCCAAAGGATTTGAAAACCAGGGTTCAAACAACAACCGTACACAAAGGTTCATACTGTCACCATCCGCAGCAGCAAAGAGGAGAACAACCCAAACGTCCGTTGCCTAAAATATGGACACACAAAACCTGGTACACACGTACAACTGAGTGTTATCCTCCCGTAACGAGGAACGGAGCCCTGATACACGCCACAGCACAGAGGAACGTTAAAACATTACACAAAACCTGGTACACACGCACGACTGAGTGTTATCCTCCCGTAACGAGGAACGGAGCCCTGATACACACCATAGCACAGAGGAACGTTAAAACATTTCGCTAGCGCCGGGCGCGGTGGCTCACACCTGTAATCTCAGCACTTTGGGAGGCCGAGGCAGGTGGATCACGAGGTCAGGAGATCAAGACCATCCTGGCTAACACGGTGAAACCCCGTCTCTGCTAAAAATACAAAAAATTAGCCGGGTGAGGTGGTGGGCGCCTGTAGTCCCACCTACTCGGGAGGCTGAGGCAGCAGAATGGCGTGAACCCGGGAGGCAGAGCTTGCAGTGAGCTGAGATCACGCCACTGCACTCCAGCCTGGGCAACAGAGCGAGACTCTGTCTCCAAAAAAAAAAAATTTCTTTTTGCTAAATGAAGCCAGTTACAAAAGAGCACACGTAACCTTACTCCATTCATATGAAACGTCCAGAATAGGCAAATCTACAGAGACAGAAAGCAGATGAGTGGTCGCTGGGGACAGAAGAACTGGTGTGCCACTGCAGAACACCACAGACTGGGTGGCAGAAGGGGTTTTTCACAGTTCTGGAGGCTGGGAAATCGAAGAGTAATGCTCCAGCAGAGTCAGTGTCTGGTGAGGGCCACTTCCTGGCTCACACAGGTGCCTTCTCCCTGTGTTCTGACAGAGCAGGAGGGGTGAGGGAGCTCTGTGGGGCCTCTTTTATAAGGGCCCTAATCTCATTCATGAGGCCCCACCCTCATGTCGTAATCACCTCCCAAAGTTCCCACCTAACATCATTCTAATACTGTCACCACAGGGGTTTCAAATACGAATTTGCGGGGAGGTGGACACAGAGATTCAGATCATAGTAGTAAATCCCTACCCAAGAAGAAGAAATTTTAGGTCTACTAGGTTCTTTCTTTCCTTTCTTTCTTTTCTCTTTGTCTTTCTTTCTCCCCTCCCTCCCTCCATCCCTCCTTCCTTCCTTCCTTCCTCTCTCTTCTCTCTCTCTCTCTCTCTCTCCTTTTTGAGATGGAGTCTTGCTCTGTCACCCAGGCTGGAGTGCAACGGCATGATCTTGGTTCACTGCAACATCTGCCTCCTGGGTTCAAGCAATTCTCCTGCCTCAGTCTCCCAAATAGCTGGGATTACAGGCATGTGCCACTACAACTGGCTAATTTTTGTATTTTTTGGTAAAGATAGGGTTTCCCCATGTTGTCCAGGCTGGTCTTGAACGCCTGACCTCAAGTGATCTGCCTGTCTTGGCCTCCCAAAGTGCTGGGATTAGAGTTGTGAGCCACCGCGCCTGGCCTCTACTAGGTTCTTAATAAGTGGCAGACCCAGTTACCACTAGGATACTTTTTGTCAGTATTTGAACAACAAGAAACTGTTTCAGTATGTAAGTTGATAAGAAACCACGAGTTATAGTCTAATAATCTAAGCATGTTTACTTACCGCCTCGGGGAGAAGGAGAATCGTGCCCCCCAATGATCACGTGGACACCAGAATCTTCCAGTTTCACTCTCCATTTTTCAATGATAGCCCCAGACTTGTCCTGAAAGCAGAACGCTGGCAGGTCAGGAAACTGCCCTCAGAACAGTCAACCGTTGCTGACACTGGGGCTGAGTCACCCGACAGGAAGTTGATACAAACCTTACTGGCATCATTGAAAACAGACAGCTCCATCGTGCCTTCAAAGTCCTGCTGCAAAACAGACCTCAAACATTCATCCAGCCATGGTTCAGCATTGTGGACTGGGAGGATAATAGACTGGAATTCAAAAAAAATGGATTAATAGAAGTGTGTAAACTTAGTTCCCTTTCCATGGCTCTAATTTACCTCCCATCCGCACATATGCCGTGACAAACAAAAGGTGTCCACTCCTTCTCTCCAGGCTCTTAACATGCTCATAAGATTTTTTATGCCTTAGCTTTCCCTGAACTGCCTTCCATATGCTTTTGAAAGGGGGAAAAAAAACTGAAAGGACTTTGGGAGGCCGAGGCGGGTAGATCACGAGGTCAGGAGATAGAGACCATCCTGCCTAACACAGTGAAACCCCGTATCTACTAAAAATACAAAAAATTAGCCAGGCATGGTGGCAGGCGCCTGTAGTCCCAGCTACTCGGGAAGTTGAGGTAGGAGAATGGCGTGATCCTGGGAGACGGAGGCTGCAGTGAGCTGAGATCGCGCCACTGCACTCCAGCCTGGGCGACAGAGTAAGACTCTGTCTCAAAAAAAAAAAAACAACAAAAAACAAACAAAAACAAAAACAAGAAAAAAACTGAAAGGCATCAAACTGTTCCCAATTCAATGGTAAATCATAAGTTTTCCAATGACTGATCAGAAACATCATTTTGGTTGAAACAAGTATCTGGGTATCTTCCAGCCCACTCATGGAAATAACTGGTTGGTCATTTTCTAGGTGGAATAAGCATTTCAGCAAACCATGTTAGAAAATCTGCAACAAAGTAACCCCTTTAAGTAACCCCTGGCCCACAAAAAACAATGTTTTAACAAAGTATCGGGCAGGCGGTGTTCAGAGAACCGAGCTGAGCAAACGGGAGTCCTGAGGTCCATCTCTGGATTCCTCTGTTCTGCCTTCGTTTCGGGCTGACTTGGCACTAGCATTATCCTTTTCTCATGAAGCCCAAAACAAAAACTTCTAAAGTGGGATGGAGCAAAACCGGTGAAACCCAATGCCAACAAAACAACTGACTTAACAGGAGTTAGGCCTTAATTTTATACATTATAACATTAAGTGATACAGAGCAATACTCAGATATTAGTCTGTCCTCACCCTTAATTTATATCCAGAAAGGAAAAGTTGAAATTGTGTTGAAAACACAATTTAGTCAAGTTCTTTATAAATGAAACCTCACTCTATCCCTTCCTGGACTTAGTTTATATGAATAAAACAAGTTCTGGCTGGGCGCAGTAGTTCACGCCTGTAATCCCAGCACTTTGCGGGTCCAAGGCGGGCGGATCATCTGAGGTCAATAGTTCAAGACCAGCCTGACCAACATGGAGAAACCCCATCTCTACTAAAAATACAAAATTATCCTGGTATGGTGGCGCATGCCTGTAATCCCGGCTACTCAGGAGGCTGAGGCAGGAGAAACGCTTGAACCCGGGAGGCAGAGGTTGCGGTGAGCCGAGAGCGCGCCACTGCACTCCAGCCTGGGCAACGAGAGTGAAACTCTGTTAAAAAAAAAATAAATAAATAAAACGAGTTCCCTAATTTATTTACAAATTTACCTTAGTTTGGATTTACTTAAAGGAAAAGAAGGAAATAATTTTTCTCAAGATCTACAAAATATAATGCTTCTATCAAAGATAGATCTTGATTAATCAGTCCCCAATTTTAGTAAGACTGGAATAAACAAGAAAAAAGGCTGGAATTAAAAAACAACAACAACAAAAACAAGAAACATGCTGAGCCTTTGGGCGACTGCTGATCCTACACCTCTGTGGTTGTTCACTGCATCAGTCTATTGGCTGGGTCTGAACCCCGAGGCCCTCTGCTTCTGCCTCTCCCGGCAGCATGGGGAAAGTGTCTGGGACTTGTGGGCAGGTTTTCAGGGCAGGTGTTAGGGTAAGTGCTGGGCACATAGGCAGGTGTGTGGGCACTGAGCAGGTTGCGGGTAGGTGTGTGGGATATGCAGTCAGGTGTGCAGGGCAGGTGCATAGGCAAGGGTAGGGCACGGGCATGTATGCAGGACGCAGAGCAGGTGTGTGAAGCAGGGGTGCAGGCACAAGACAGGTATGTGGGTCATGGGCAAGCGTTCCGGGAATGTGTGAGGGCAGATGTGTGGGGCACGGGGTTGTGTGGGGGCACACGGACAGGTGTGCAGGCAGGTGTGTGGGGCATGGGGAGGTGTGCGGGTGCGGACAGCGTACAGGGTGTGGGGCAAGTCTGCAGACCAGGTGTGTGGAGCGCAGGACAGGTGTGCAGACCAGGTGTGTCGGGTGCGGAGGCGAGGCAGGTGCGCGGGGCACGAGTGTGGGGTGTGGGGCAGGTGTGCAGGCTTGGGGCAGGTGCGCGGGAGCGAGGCGGGAGCGAGGCGGGAGCGAGGCAGGTGAGGCGGGAGCGAGGCAGGTGTGCCGGCGCGGGGAAGGAGCGCGAGGCAGGCAGGCGGGCGGGGACGAGGTAGGTGGGCCTTCCGTCCACCCCACGACCAGGTGAGGGAGAACTGGGAACTGCCTGAGCTCCTAGCCCCAAAGCTTCAAAATCATAACGAGGAAGGTCGGTGAGGAGGCAGCGTTCGCGGGACTGGGAGCAGGAAGCGCAGCCGGAGCTGCAGATCTCGGCCGCGCCCCGTGGGCTCCAATCCCGAGCGCCCCCGCACGCGCAGCCGCGCTCGCCCGCAGGGCCTAAGGGCTGCTCAGGGTGGAGGCCCCGGAGGCGAGCCCGAGAGGCGGTGCGGGGCTGCGGACCCCGGAACGGGAGAGGCCTGGAGGGCGGGGTGAGGGACGCGAGGACCCAGGCTGAGCGGCGGGACGCCCTCCCCGATGGCACCTACCACGTGGGCCTGCATGGCCTGGCGCTCCTCCGACGCCCCGCCCACGCCGGCTGCGCTTGCCCCGCCGCTTCGGCCTACAGCGCCTGCGCAGGCGGCACCAGGAGGCGGGTCTGAGACCAGACAGCCTCCGATTGGTGCAGAGCGGCGTCCATCGGGATGGGCCTGCCCGAGGGGCGGGGTAGGGGCGGGGCTGCTAGGCGTGGGGCGGGGCCGGGAGGTCGCGGCCTCCGCCTTCCGCCCTGGGCCACGCCCCGGCCCCGGGTCACCTCTGGGGCCTCCTCCTTGTCCGTGGAAGCCTCCTGCCCTCCCCTCGGGCGGGCGTCCCAATCTCTGGTCCCCAGTAGACGCCGCCGCGGGGAAGGCGGGGCTGTGCGAGGGCGCCGCGCTGCAAACCCAAGCCAGGCGGCCTGGAGGTTGCTGTAAAGCCTCAAACGAGGCTGATGTGTAAAAGAGTCGTTGCATTTCACCCGGGCTGTGCCACCTGACCGGGAAGGACGAGGGGAGTGGGGACAGCAGGGCGTGCAGGACACGCGACGGCCCCAGGATGGGGGTGAGGGGTGAGGCCCTGACCCCACCGTGAGGTCCTCCAGGAGGAGGGGTGCCCAAAATGAGGTCCTGACCCCACTGGGAGGTCCCCCAGGAGGAGGGGTGCCCAGGGTTAACTCCCCTAGGAGGAGGGGTACCCGGGAATGAGGCTCTGACCCCATCGTGAGGTGCCCCAGGAGGAGGGGTGTCCAGGAGTGAGGCCCTGAGCCCACCAGGAGGCCCCCCAGGAGGAGGGGTGCTCAGGAGTGAGGCCCTGACCCCACCAGGAGGCCCCCCAGGAGGAGGGGTGCCCGAGGAAAGACATGAGCCCAGTGGCTCCGGGTACCCTCCACCTTTGCCCTCATTTCCGCCTCCCCATGCAGCCTTGGGAACTGCTGGGAATCCGGAGAAGGCGGCCAGAATCTGGAGGAGCTTGGAGGTGGCCTTCCCGGCCGGGAACACAGGCCAGGCCCCATCTGTATCTAACCTTGTACTGGAGGAGCACAGAGCGGATATCTCCAGATGTGAGTCCTGAACGCGCGGCCGGGAACCCCAGCAGTCCTGAACTTGTCAGGGGAGCGGCCTGCCATGAGAGGTCTCCCAGGCGGCTGTAAGGCCTCTGGAACCTCCCTGCTTGGAGGAGGTTGACTGGGGACAGGGCCGTGGGGGTCAATCAAAGGGACTGCTGCCATTAGCCCTGTGCTGCCTGCACACAGAGATTAAGCCCACTTGTGATTTGTTCCAGCTGATCTGAAGTAATGAGTAATTCACAATTAATGAGCACGGCTGTACGCAGCCCTTGCTGGACAAATCCTTGACTGTGTAAAACTAAGATTGAATGCAAACCATTCTGTCAATTAACCGTTACAACAAAGCCAAACTTCTGTTAAGCATCACTTCGTAGATGATTCTTTTTCCTTAAATTGCCTCCTTGTCTGCAAAGCCTGTTTGGCAAGTGGAATGCTTAAGTCACATGAGTGAAAATGCAGCCTTATTTACACTTTAGCAAAAGCAACCTGAGAATTTGCTTCCAAGGACCTCATGTTCTCCAGAGGTTGGGGTACGAGGAGTCACTTCATTGTAAAGGACTCGGTAAAAAGTAGCCCTGTAGCTGCCAGAATGCACTGTAGGCTCATGACAAGGTGGTAAGGGCCAGAGGTGAGGGGCCACAGATGGCTTCTGCACCTCCACAGCACACGGTATCCAGAACTAGGCTGGCCTCCCACCTTCCTTCCTGCACATTTCCTGCTGCCAGAAATTTGCTTTTCACTGACTTCCCCCTAATTCAAATTTGATTAGAATCTCCTCTTTGGGAACATTCAAAGTGCCAAGGTGCATTTCAGAAATGCAAGGTTGCAGGGGCGGGGTCCTGAAATCCAAGAGGTGGTGGGGCCTGAGATCACTGCCCTGGCAGTAGGGAGATCCTCAGGGAGAGGCTGGCAGAGGGCCTGGACCGAAGGCACTGACACCCTACCCTGGAGAGGCACAGGACAGGGGGCCTGGGACCTCAGAGTTGGCCGGGTTGAGGTTGTGTGGTCTTCATTCAGAGGGAAGTGAGGTGGTGAGGAAAGATGAACAGCGTCATGTGGGCAGCAGCGGAGGAAGTGACACAAGATGCCCCACAGCTTTGGGTTCACTGAGTGGGCAGTTATATTTATTTATTTTATTTTATTTTTGTAGAGATGGGGTCTCGCTGTTGCTCAGACTGGTCTCGAGCTCCTGGCCTCCCAGACTGCTGGGATTACCAATGACAGCCATTGCAGATGACCAGTTTTCTTTATTTTTAATTGTTTATGCAAAAGTTTTGGTGAATACTGGCTATATGGAGAGGCCTCAGTACCAATTGCCAGGGGCCTGGAGTAGGTGCAGTGGTCTCAATGTGTGTGTCCCCCCAAACAATATGTTGACCCCAACCCCCAAGGTGATATGGTTAGGAGATGGGGCTTTAAGCAGGTGACTGGGCCGTGAGGGCTCTCCTCTCAAGATGGATGGGTGCCCCTCTACCAGACTTGAAGGAGCTCTTGTGTCCTTCCTCCATGTGAGGACCCGTAGAAGGTGCTATGTCTGGGGAACAGGTTGTCACCAAACACCAGATCTGCTGACGCCTGGATCCTGGACTTGGTGCTATCTCTGGGGAACAGGTTGTCACCAAACACCAGATCTGCTGACGCCTGGATCCTGGACTTGTTGGCCTCCAGAATTGTGTGCAGCACCTTTTTGTTGTTTATTCATCACATGGTCTGCGGTATTTTGTTACAGCAGCACAAATGGACCAAGACCCCAGGT
Source organism: Rhinopithecus roxellana (assembly GCF_007565055.1). Lineage (NCBI taxonomy): Eukaryota > Metazoa > Chordata > Mammalia > Primates > Cercopithecidae > Rhinopithecus > Rhinopithecus roxellana. The sequence continues at coordinate 38,186,629 of NC_044567.1, forward strand.
CTCCAAATCGAGGAACTGCACAGCAGCCCGTCAGTGCTGGGTGGGGAGGCAGAGATTCCCTGCAGGTCTGCACAGACGGTGTTAGACTTGGGGGACACTGGGTCCCCAGTAAGAATGATTCTGCCATGAGTGCAGCTAGTGAGGGATGAGTTCAAGCCTGAAAGACGAGAGCCAGATGGGTTCCTGAGACAGCCTGATCCCCAAGACCTTCGTGTGCCTGTCTCCAGAGGGGATGAACCTCAGCAGACCTGGTTCGACCTCCCTTAGGCAGTGGGTGCTGCCTGGAGGTCAGGGTCGTTTGAGACTGTACGAGGCTGCGCGTGGTGACCACAGCACCCCCATAACAAAGCAGCCCACGAGGGCAGCCGGGCTGTTCGGCCGTGTGCACTGAGGTCATCTCTTCTACTCTGTCTCAGGTATTTAAAGGCTGACTGTGACTCACCATGTGGATTTAATGTCTCATCGAGGAGTTGCAGCCCATGCTTTTTAAAAAGGTAATCTACAAAAAATAAATGAAAAGGTCTCCAGGACAGTAGACCAAGTGCGGATGTGGTCCCTCGAGTTCCATTTTTTAGTGGCCCACATTCCTAGGATTCAGACCCGTTGGGGATTCGAATGGCACAGGAAAACCCTATGGCGATTCAGGGGGATGATGGTGAATCGGGGGTGGGTGTACTGGACGGGAGCTCTGGGGGCGACGGAAGGAAAGTCAAGCCTGTGAATTGCAGAGCCTGGACAGAGAAGTCGAGGTGATGGCGTTCTGCAGATCCGTGAAATTCTATGACATGTCAGAGGGAAGGGACAGCCCCATGTGGCCCCTTGAAGGGACCAAGGCCCTGCCCAGCGCCTTGCACAAGGCGGCAATCAGTGTTGGCTCCACCAACCTGTACCCTCAGGCCTTCTGGAAAGAGGAGATCCGACTGGCTGAGCCTCTCCAAACTTCCAAGCACTGCAAATACCTCATTCAAGCCCAGTGCTGCATGACTGAACTGAAGCCAGAGTCTGCTTTCCTTCCCAGGCCTGCAGGAAGGGATGAGGGTTCCTGTCACAAGAAGCGTTCTGTGATCAGCCAGGCAGATGCTGGCTGTGGATTCTAGGGGAGCATCGAGTACCAGGGACAATGTTTGCTTGGATTTCCCCGTCCCGCCCGAGCCCAGAACGCGGAGCCGGAGTCGGGCTTGTACATGGAGCGTTTCGTGCCCAGGAGGCTGGGGCAGGGGCCAGGAAGGAGCGAGCGGGCCAGGACCAGCGTCCTGTGCTGAGGGCCGCGTTGAGGGCCGGACCCTGGACCTCCACAAGCCTGGAGAATTTTCCCTCTGAGCAGTGAGGAGCCTCTGCTTGTTGTCAGCTGGAGGTGCTCCTCAGGGCATTTACTCCCCTGGCCCTGGGGTGGTGACTACAGGATCCCACAGGTGTCCCGAGGCCTGAGGCTCTTCTCACAGCGGAGGCCGCTCTCCAGAAACTGGAGTTAGGACCCGGAGGGTGGGACGGGCTGACTCAGAGGAGCGGGCTGTCAGGCTGGCAGGAGGAGGAGACTTGCAATGAGACTGAGCCTCACCTCCAGGGACGGCCTCGTGAGCTGGAGCTGCCCTGCTGCACACTCAGCCCTCGAGACGGGTTCGGAGGTGATCTAAGCCCACAGCTCTTCAAGTCTGGAGAGAATCTGCGGTGGGTGGCAGGTGCCTGCGGACACTGAGTGGTGCAGCCCCAGTCATGCTCAATGTGGGGCCACCTGTGTTAGCAGCTGACGTGGACAGGAAAGGCCTGTGCTGAACAATGTTCCTTGTTCAATGAGACGCTCTCCTCCTAAACAGGAGCGGAAGGCGTCTCATGGGGGCTGCAAGCAAGATTTATGGAACTCACTCTCGTGAGATATGCAACGTTTTTCACACGTGGGAGAAAGGTCTGGGATCGACTGGTGCCTGAGAGAATGCTGAGGATAAATGGGAAGCAGGACATTCCAGGGCACCTCTGCGTCTTGCATGAGACCTTGTGAGGGCCCCGTGGTGCCCCTGACGTCACTGTCAAAGCTGGAGCCGCCCCTGCATCCGCCTCGGCCTCCCTCGGGCGTCCTCCCCAGATGGCCCTGTCAGCTCACGTGAAAGACAGCTGCTGAGAAGCAGGTGTGATGCCAGGCCGTGGGAGCAGCCACATCTGGACAGCGCGTGAAGCCAGTCCAGGGGCCACACTGGGACCTGCTCTCAGCTCTGCCACGTCCTGGCCAAGTGGCCCTGGCATGCCAGCCATGGTGCCCACAGAGGCATCCATTCCTCATGGCAGAGTGGAGGCAAAAGTCCACTTTGGCCGATGCGGGCGAGACGCCTGGCCGACTTGGGGAGCCGCACCACCCCTCCCCACATTGCGCTGCTGACTGAGGGGTGCTCAGTGCCACGGCTTCACACAGTCAGTGCACAGACATGACCGCCGGCCTGAGAAGCCGCCACATGCACCTGGCCCACCAAGTCGGCAGGGAGGCGGGGCGGTGTTGGCGTGGATCACCGAAGGAGCTGGCTGCCCAGCCATCCCCGTGACTGGATGGAGTCCTCAAACGTTCCTGTGCATCCTCTCCGGGATGGGATCGGTGCCAGGGCTCAGGGTAGTTTGCAAATTGCAGGTCGTAGCTGTTATACCAGGGGTCAAGGGGTCAGTACACTGGGCTCTAACTGGCAATTCCTAAAAATAAAATCTGAGTCTGTCTCATATAGTAAGAGCTGCATTGATTTGTAAAGCTTGTGTTGGTTTTGCACGTTCTATGCCAGAGTGCGCTGGACCGAGATAGAAAGCGCATTTCTCACTGTGGTGCCTGCCACAGTCTAGAGGGAAAGATGAGTCCATAGTTCTAATGTGGGGTGGCGGGTGCTGTCTACACAGGGAGTCCTAAGAGCCCACGTGGGACATGAGAGGGGCCGGAGAGGCTGGGGCAGGGGAGCCCAGGCCAGGCCTTGAGAACAAATATAGGTTATTCAGCTACTAAAGGTGCAGGGCTCAGCCCAAAGTCCCTGGTGACCCAAAGAGGACGGTGTGAGTCTGACACTGCTGCAGAAGGCGGGGCTCACAGCAGGCTGCTGGGGCACCATTGCTGGGGGAAGGCCCTGTCCCCAGCGCACATGTAGACGGCCCTTCAGAACCTGCGCAGCAGACAGTGTGGCCAATGCAGCTGCACCCTGACCTGGTCCCCTGTGCCGTGCCCAGCAAGGAAGATGCCCCTGCCCAGCCTGTCCATGCACCCTCCGGAGGCTGTCAGCTGCCCAAGACCCACACTGGCTCTTGCAGGCTAGAGGAGAGTTCAATGGCCATTTGGGTCCTGTCCCCGTGGAAACACCGACTTTGGGTACCAAAAGCCTGAATGTACAAATTCATGGAGCATGACCTGCCTGGTGCCAGTGGGTCTTTGCATTCTTCTGGTGCCCTCTGAACTCTTAGGCCCCTGTTCTGGCAGACTTGGCCCAAGCACCCCCAGGTAGGAGGCACAACCCTGATCCCAATTCCCAAAACCTGCTCCACACACCTGAGGTACCTCCTGGGCATCCCACACCAGGACAGGCCTGGAGGCTTCCAGCCACCGCCACCCGGCACACCCAGCACCTGCAGATCCACCACCTTAAAACCCACCTCTACTGCCCCATGCCACGGTCCCTGCAGGGCCAGGCCTGCCTGGCACATCCACCTCTGGGTCTCCCTGCCTCACCTTCTTGCGTATCCACAGTGAACAGGGCCATCTTTCCAAAATGCAGGTCTGGCCGGGCATGGTGGCTCATGCCTATAATCCCAGCACTTTGGGAGGCCGAGGCAGGTGGATCACATGAAGTCAGGAGTTCGAGACCAGCCTGGCCAACATGGTAAAACCCCGTCTCTACTAAATATATAAAAATTAGCAGGATGTGGTGGCACATGCCTGTAATCCCAGCTTCTTGGGAGGCTGAGGCACGAGAATTGCTTGAACCCGGGAGGCAGAAGTTGCAATAAGCCGAGATCTCACCACTGCGCTCCAGCCTGGGCAACACAGCAAGACTCCGTCTCAAAAACAAACAAAATGCAGATTGAATCCAGGCTCAGCTGGTGACAGCTGCAGCCACCCAGTCCCTGTCCTTCTCAACACCCCCTCATTTAGGTAGGACCTAAAGTGAATTCCTACTTGTCCTTCAAAAGCAGGCTCCAGCATCACCTCCTCCGGGGATCTTCTCTGACTTCCAGTTGGTTTCAGAAGCCTCTGGTAGCCCATGCAGAGAAACTGTTCTGCTCATCGCCGGCACACGGCAGGTGCTCATGTGTCGTTGAATGACGAAATGTCTCATAATATCCTTCATAAACAAGGGCCTGGCGGGGGTTTATAAACGGGTCTCTCATAAGTTTAATTGGCGAGACTCTGTTGTATCAGACAATGAAGTGTTAAAAGCTGCAATTCAAAAAAGTAACATATTGACATGCAAATATAAAATGAACACACGTTGATATGGTTTGGATCTGTGCCATCCCCTTGGTGCTGTCCTGTGACAGTTCTCTCGGGATCTGGTTTAAACGTGTGTGGCCCCTTCCCCCTCGCTTTTCCTCCTCCTGTCGTGTGAGACACTCGCGTCCACGTTGCCTTCCGCCACGAGTAGAAGCCCCCGAGGCCGCCTCAGAGGCAGAAGCCGCTGTGCTTCCTGTACAGCCTGTGGAACCCTGAGCCAATTCAACCTCTTTTCTTTATAAATTATGCAGACTCAGGTATTTCTTGATAGTGATGCCAGAATGGACTAATACACGTGTTATGTCAAAAGTTTTCTTTAACTTACTAATTCATGGGGGAAGCAGGAAGGTATCAAAACTGGTTCAAAGAAAAATCCACAGGTTTAGGCAATCGGGCTGAAATGAACTTGCTAATACAGTCGTCCCCCATATCCCCGACTGGAGTTGTCTGTGCTCCACCCCGGAAAACAGGTGAACACAGCACAGTTAGATATTTTGAGAGAGAGGGAGATACCACAGTCACATAATTTTTATTACCGTGGATTGTTATAATTACTGTTTATGATTGGTGATTGTTACTCTCTTACTGTGCCTATTTTACAAATTAAATTTATCAAAGGGATGTGCATATAGGACAAAACAGTCTCTACAAATTTCGATACTATCCAGGGTTTCAGGCATCCACTGGGGCGCTTGGAACGTGTCTTCCAAGTCATCACCAAACCAGCCAACATCCACAGGGCCTGAAACCTCCCCTTCGGATTCTCTCTTCCGCTGGTGGAAATTAGCAGCGTCTCCACTGACGAGTTTCTTTGCACCTCTGTGGGCTCCTGTGTGTGGCCATCCCCTTTCAGGTGTTCAGGGAGCTTGTCTCACAGCTCTGTTAAAGATGAGGAAGGTGCTGACCACTGCAGCACCGGAGAACCCGGGGGGATCGCCTGGCCCTCCACTGAAAGGGTGCCCAGAAGCCTCCTCACCCATTTTAATATCTTCTCCACATTTTCCTGAGGAAGCCTCAGCACAGACACTCACAGCATCGTTGGGCACAACGGAGTCTGGCGGCAGAAGGCCCGGGGGCGCATGGCCCCCTCCTGAGGCAGGTGTGCAGAGCTGGGGAAAGGCAGAGCGTAAGAGCTGGGCTCTGGCCGTGGGACCCACCCAGCGGTCTCCCCTCTGGGGCAGGGAGGTGCAGCGAGAGCATGGGGAAGGCAGGGAGCAGAGCCTAACGGTCCACCCTGGGAGGAACCATCAGCCCACAGCCCTAAACCAGGCTTCCTGTTAGCCCTGGGCAGTGACGCTGCCCCCTCCACAGGCCACCAGGGCCATAAAGGCAGGTAGGACCCGCACCTGCTGATGGGGAACTGTGCCAGCAGCCACCCGGAAACCCGTGGCCTGTACGGTATTCCGTGCCGGGGAGAGTCAGCACCTGGCCCCCAGCGGCTTCCCCGAACCCCACTGTCTGAGGCTGTGTCAAAGCTTGCCCGGTGTTTCCTGGAAGACGCTCCTCCCCAAGCCCTTGCTCCTGCCCACCTTGCTGGGCCAGGAATGCAAACCCCAACGGCTGTTCCCGGGGTCGTTTCTTAGGGGTGTGTGCATGGTGACCGATGCCTGTCTCCGGGACGAAGAGCTGGCACACTGTCTGCCTGCGGGACAGCAAAGGCTTCCCAGAGCTGAGGGCCTCCCCTGTGGGCAGCCCCCTGCACGGGCAGTATCTGTCTGGGCCCCCGCACATTGCCGCTGGGGAAGGGGCTTGGGAGCCCACTCAAGCGTGCTGACCCTCTGGTTCTGCTTTTGCCGTGAGTGATAAGATCCTCTGTCTCTGGCCCCAGCAGTCTGGTGCCTCCTGCCAGCACCCATGAAACAGGCAGGCTTGTTAGCCTGAAAGTAAAATCTCAGGCCCCTGCACAGTTCAGACGGCGTCCAGCACAGTCGGGGCTGGGCCCTGTCCTCACAGCTGCAGGGCCTGGGGTACCCCGACCAACTCCTGACTCCCAGGACCTGGCTCTGGGGCCATCCAACCCGAGTTGTCCTAAGCCACGAAAGGCAACCTGGCAGCCCAGCTTATGAAGCTCGAGCTCATGCACAGACACACTGTCCCCTTCGTGCCTTAGGGCCGTCCCTGGCACCTGCCTGTCCCTTTTGCAGGAGGTCCTTCTGCTAAGTGGTCTCCAGCTCTGTCTCCCTAAACCGACTGCCTGTTGGGGCAGGGACAGGGTCTTCTTGTCTACTGCCAACTCCCCGTGGCTGGCAGAGTCCAGTGACCACGTGAGCCGGTTACGGCTACGGCGCCAGGATGAGGTGGCTGGGAACATCCCAAGCAGCAGCTTGAGGAGGGAGACGATTCCTTAGGATAGGGTGTGGGAGGGTCTCCGACTAAGCTCCTTGAGAAGCAAGGCCTTAGGCTCTCCACATCTGCAAGGAGGGACGGCAGGCGTGGACTCCAGGACAGGCTCCGTGTCCGGGCAGTTCCAGCCCTGTTATCACATGGCCCACAGCCACACAGCACAGAGACCCCACACAGGGAGGTCCCCCTCCCTGCTCTCCCCCTCACCGTGGCTCCTAAAGTCCTGCTGCTTATTTGGTTGGTTCTGAAAGGATCTCCATGGCTGCGTGGCTTTGCTGTGCACCATGCGGGTGGCGGCCAGCAGAGCTTGGTGCCCAGGAACCGCTGATGGGCTGAAGGAGGAGCGCCTGAGAGAATGCCAGCAAATCGGCTCTTGCAGCAAACACTTATGACTGACCTCACACCTACATCTAGTTAGATATGGATTCTATTATTGAAATAACTCAAACTTTCCAAAATGCTTAAGTGAATTTCACAGGTGGGTGTGGAATTGCCAAATGCCAGGTGTATACTGCTGGTTTGGATTATCTGGTCATTTTGATTTGTGAAGTCAGGTAATAATTCAGGCCTCCCAGAGTTTCCATTGTCCTGTTCTACCGTCAAGGCGGGGCTGCAAACCAAGCGCGCCCCCTCCCCACGTCCTGGCTCCGTCTGGCTCCACATGCCTGTGCAGGCTGCAGAGTGACCCAAATGTCAGGTAATTCCACATAAACCCACGTTTGGATTTCGGGCTTCTCTTGGAACTGACCGTCTGTAACTACGGGCTCACACTGTTCTGCTGGTACCTGGCGGGGGCGGAGCGGGAGCCGTTCTCTCGCTCCTTCCCGAGCCACGTTGTCCCCCGGGACAAACGGGCGGAATTCTATTAAGGCTGTGAACTTAAGAGCTCTCCGGAGCTGAGAGAGGTGCTGGCCGTGCCTCTGGTGCCTTTGAGAGGCTCCTGGCTGCCGTCTGTGCAGGCCCGGCCTCAGACCTGGCTCCCTGTTCACCCTGGGAGTGGCCCAACCGTGGAGGGAGGTGCTCCACCACAGCACCCAGCCCTGCAGCCCCTGTACCATCTCTCCCCGGGGCAGCTACCTCTGCAGCCAGGTCCAGGCCTGGGGAGCTAGAGGGCACCAAGCCGACCGCAGGTGAGGGGCCCGTGGGCCAGCACAGGTGGGTCAGGTCCTAGCCCACTTGTCATACAGGTCATGTGGGACTTAGCCTGCTTTCCCTCTGTTTAATATCTGCACCCCTAAATAGTGCAGATGCCAAGAGGGAGGGATTGGAGACTGGGAGATCCATGGAGGATTCAGGGGGCAGCTTGGGGGACACATGCTGTAGCCCTGCCCTGATGTCAGACACCGAGGACCCCATGAGACCCTCGCCCAGGCCTCCAGAGAGAAAGGTCAGCCGGTGGTGAAGGCCTTGTGCTCAGGGCTGCATGCTGATTTTAACCAGTTCTAGTTCACCTTGGAAATGCTGATGCCAGCAGGATGACAGCAGGTGCAGGGTGCAGGTGGGTGCTGGACCCCCCAGGTGGCAAATGAAAGTGCCTGTGGGGCACTTGGTCAGAGGGAGCCTCACAGAACGTTCTGGGCCAAATCTGGCCATGAGACCTGGGGCTGGCGTCTTCCCGACACGTGAATTTGGAGGGTGTTGGTCAGGATTCCTGGCTGAACTGGTTCGCACTGGTTTGAAGTCAGGCAGGTTGGCTGGTTGCCCACATCACAGGAAGGCGAACAGGACATAGAGCCCCAGCCTCTGCCCGTGACGCCTCTCTGGGTGGGCATGGGTCTCTGCCTCCCCTGGAGGCCTGGACGGCAGCCAGGAGCAACTGAGCTTCCTGCCAACCTGGTGACCCCAAAGGTTGGAGGCTGAACTCCCCCCAGCTTCAGCAGAACCGATGTTGATCAACTCATCCCAGTTGGCCTGGAACCTTCCTGATGTTAGCAGGGCGGGTCCTGAGTCCCAAGAAGTGTTCAGTCCCCAGCATGCCCTGTGGGTTGGTCACCGAGCCCCAGCTTGCAGCCCACACAGTCTGGGCCTGGGCACGGCCAGCTGTTACCAGCAACCCCATCCCAGTCCCACAGACGGGGGAAGAAAAGACAGGTTGGGGGCTGGGCAGACAAGACCAAGCTTCTGACCAGCCGGCAGGTGGGCACAAGGATGTAAAAGCCCCAGCATCCGGGGCCCAGGCTGGTCGCCCGGGCTAACGCGGAAAATGTCTGTTTCTCTACACTCAAATCACTTCACACCAAACGTGCAGGTTTTTCACACCAAGCAGCTTTGTACTTCTCCGTGGATGCCAACGGGGTATCCCACAATTCAGTTCAACTCTCACATTGCCTGGAGGTAGCACAGACCCCGCAGGCTGGGGCTCGGTCCCACAGGCTGCCCCTCTGCAGACGCCCCTCCCAAGTATCGGGCACTGTTGCCCCGCAGGCATTTGCCTCAACCCCTCCAGTCCTCTCTGGGATGAGCGGGGCTGGTAACGGGGGTCACAGGAGAAGAGAGCGGGGGCGATAACGGGGGTCGTGGGAGGTGACGGGGCGATAACGGGGGTCGCGGGAGGTGACAGTGGGGGCGATAAGGGGGGTCACGGGAGGTGACAGCGGGGGCGATAACGGGGGTCGCAGGAGAAGATAGCAGGGGCGATAACGGGGTTGCGGGAGGTGACATTGGGGGTGATAACGGGTCACAGGAGGTGATGGCGGGGGCGATAATGGGGGTCGCGGGAGGTGACATTGGGGTGATAACGGGGGTTGCAGGAGGTGACAGCTGGGGCGATAACACGGGTCACGGGAAGCGATGGTGGGGCCATAAGTGGGGTCACAGGAGGTGACAGCGGGGGCGATAACGGGGGTCCTCCCAGGGTGAGATCCGTGGGAGTTGCAGGTTGGAAGTCGGGTGCTCCCCCATCGCACACTGGCCCAGGAAGCCCAGCCGTGGGGGCTGTCAGGGTGGAAATCGCATCTTCAGGTGAGGACAGCAGGACCTGGCACCTTCCCGTGGTGACCCCAGGAGGGAGGGCTGGCGGCCGCCCTGCCAGAGTCCCCCTCTGGACTTAGAGGAGACATCTCCCTAATTTCACCTTTTTCAGTAGGAAAGCATCCCTGAGGTTCACCTAAAATCACGATATTTCAGGAAATGGTTGAGGCTGCTTGTCATTTGTGGAAATCACATGTGCACAAGTAGAGAGAATGGGGGGGAGGGCGGGCAAAATGAAATGCAGAGAGCTTGGCAGGTCCGGCCACAGGCCTGACCCCGCGCTCCTAGGGGTGCCTGGGAGTGGTGCGGGGGTCATGGGTGATGAGGGTGACGGGGTCAGGTGCCAACCCCCACGGGCAGGGCTCGGTGCCCACCACACCACACTGTCAGAGCAGCCCGAAGGTGGCCAGCGCTGGGCGTGGGGTCCCGCCCCATCCGCTCTGAGAGCCGGCTGGGCTGGGCGGGGGGCTGGCAGGGTCTGGCTGTTCTCAAACAGGCCCCTTCTCAGAAGGGGCTAGAAACTGTGTCCCTTCCCAAAAGCTAGCATGGGTGCCAGAGCCCCAGGGCACCAACTGATGGTGAGCTGGGGCTGGGACAAGGGCCAGTCCTTCCCCAACTTGCTGGATCTCCCACACGCTTCCACCTGCTCCCACCTGCTCCCACACACACACACTCCCACACGCTCCCACACGCTCCCACACGCTCACACATGCTCACACACATGCTTCCACCTGCTCCCACCTGCTCCCACACACACACGCTCCCACACGCTCATACACGCTCCCACACACTCACACATGCTCCCACACACGCTCCCACACTCTCATACACGCTCCCACCTACTCCCACATGCTCCCACACACACACTCCCACACGCTCCCACATGCTCACACACATGCTTCCACCTGCTCCCACATGCTCCCACACACACACGCTCCCACACGCTCATACACACTCCCACCTACTCCCACATGCTCCCACACACACACTCCCACACGCTCCCACATGCTCCCACACGCTCACACATGCTCACACACATGCTTCCACCTGCTCCCACATGCTCCCACACACACACGCTCCCACACGCTCACACACGCTCCCACACACTCACACATGCTCCCACACACGCTCCCACACTCTCATACACGCTCCCACCTACTCCCACATGCTCCCACACACACACTCCCACACGCTCCCACACGCTCCCACACGCTCACACATGCTCACACACATGCTTCCACCTGCTCCCACATGCTCCCACACACACACGCTCCCACACGCTCACACACCGCTCCCACACACTCACACATGCTCCCACACACGCTCCCACACTCTCATACACGCTCCCACCTACTCCCACATGCTCCCACACACACACTCCCACACGCTCACACCCCCACACCACATCTCCCACACGCTCACCCATCTCAACACGCTCCACCTACTCCCACATGCTCCCACACACACAAGCTCCCACACGCTCATACACGCTCCCACACACTCACACATGCTCCCACACACGCTCCCACACTCTCATACACGCTCCCACCTACTCCCACATGCTCCCACACACACACTCCCACACGCTCCCACATGCTCCCCACGCTCACACATGCTCATACACACATGCTCCCACCTGCTCCCACATGCTCCCACACACACACGCTCCCACACGCTCACACACGCTCCCACACACTCACACATGCTCCCACACACGCTCCCACACTCTCATACACGCTCCCACCTACTCCCACATGCTCCCACACACACACTCCCACACGCTTACACACGCTCCCACACGCTCACACATGCTCACACACATGCTTCCACCTGCTCCCACATGCTCCCACACACACACGCTCCCACACGCTCACACACGCTCCCACACACTCACACATGCTCCCACACACGCTCCCACACTCTCACACATGCTCCCACACACGCTCCCACACTCGCACACGCTCCCACCTACTCCCACATGCTCCCCACCACACACTCCCACACGCTCCCACATGCTCCCACACGCTCTCACATGCTCCACACATGCTTCCACCTGCTCCCACATGCTCCCACACACACACGCTCCCACACACTCACCACGCTCCCACACACTCACACATGCTCCCACACACGCTCCCACACACTCACACATGCTCCCACACACGCTCCCACACTCGCATACACGCTCCCACCTACTCCCACATGCTCCCACACACACACTCCCACACGCTCCCACATGCTCCCACACGCTCACACATGCTCACACACATGCTTCCACCTGCTCCCACATGCTCCCACACACACACGCTCCCACACGCTCACACACGCTCCCACACACTCACACATGCTCCCACACACGCTCCCACACTCTCATACACGCTCCCACCTACTCCCACATGCTCCCACACACACACTCCCACACGCTTACACACGCTCCCACACGCTCACACATGCTCACACACATGCTTCCACCTGCTCCCACATGCTCCCACACACACACGCTCCCACACGCTCACACACGCTCCCACACACTCACACATGCTCCCACACACGCTCCCACACTCTCATACACGCTCCCACCTACTCCCACATGCTCCCACACACACACGCTCCCACACGCTCACACACGCTCCCACACACTCACACATGCTCCCACACACGCTCCCACACTCTCATACACGCTCCCACCTACTCCCACATGCTCCCACACACACACTCCCACACGCTTACACACGCTCCCACACACTCACACATGCTCCCACACACGCTCCCACACTCTCATACATGCTCCCACCTACTCCCACATGCTCCCACACACACACGCTCCCACACGCTCACACACGCTCCCACACACTCACACATGCTCCCACACACGCTCCCACACTCTCATACACGCTCCCACCTACTCCCACATGCTCCCACACACACACTCCCACACGCTTACACACGCTCCCACACGCTCACACATGCTCACACACATGCTTCCACCTGCTCCCACATGCTCCCACACACACACGCTCCCACACGCTCACACACGCTCCCACACACTCACACATGCTCCCACACACGCTCCCACACTCTCATACACGCTCCCACCTACTCCCACATGCTCCCACACACACACTCCCACACGCTTACACACGCTCCCACATGCTCACACATGCTCCCACATGCTCCCCCCACACACGCTCCCACACACATGCTTCCTCACGCTCATGCATGATCCCACACATTCCCACATGCTTACACATGCTCCCACATGCTCACACATGCTCCCACATGCTCCCCCACACACGCTCTCACACACATGCTTCCTCATGCTCATGCATGCTCCCACACACTCCCACATGCTTACACATGCTCCCACATGCTCCCACACACACACTCCCACACGCTTACACACGCTCCCACATGCTCACACATGCTCCCACATGCTCCCCACACACACGCTCCCACACACATGCTTCCTCACGCTCATGCATGATCCCACACACTCCCACATGCTTACACATGCTCCCACATGCTCACACACACACATGCTCCCCCCACATGCTACCACATGCTCTCACACGCTCCCTCACGCTCACACACGCTCACACACGCTTCCACATGCTCACACACGCTCACATATGCTCTCACACGCCTGCCACGCCCCTTTGTCCAGTGGCTTCTGGCCCCTCTTCCGAGCCAGGGAAGGAGGGGTCAGGGGCTGTAGTTGCCCCTGTAGTTGTCAGGCTCTGCCCACAGAACCTGCCAGGAGGTGTCTGCCCTGAGGTGGACGGGGCCTACCTGGCAGGAGCCGCAGGATGTGAAAGGCAGACACCCAGTGCTGAGGTGAGCCATGTGGGATGCCTCCACTGCAGCCCTGATCTCCGGGGCCCCCACTGCTGCATGACACCCTTTGCTGCTGCACAAGCTTGCAGAGTCCCCGTGTGTGCAGGGCTGGGAGGGAGTGTGCTGGGCCCAAAGGTGACTGGGACAGTCTGCTTCAGGGGGCTGCAGTCTGGGGCACAGGCTGGGACTGTGCCACTGTGGAGGCTTCTGGGGGAGAGGGTACAGGGAGTGGACAGGACAGGGACGGCTCCCCACAGCCCAGCCGGTCAGCATGGGCCTGACCTCTACTTTGAGCGTGGTGGCTTGGCCTCTGGCCTCTCAGGGTCCCTGCTGAGCTGCGCTGATGACCCCTCATTGGCAGGGGGGAGGCTGTGGGACCTTGGGGGCCTGAGACGCCTAGAAAGGGTTAGGAGGGGACCATGGGTGGGCAGGGCTGGGAGGTGGCCCGGCAAGCAGCCTGGGGACATTCAGATGCTGGTCACTCAGGGAGCTGGTAGCCGCTCTGCTGCCCCTCACTGAACTTGAAAGCAGTGAGAACAGACGATGCCCGAAGACACCCACAAAAACACTTCCTGTTGACATCAACACACTCGTAGGCCTTTCTTGTCCGCACCCTCCAAGGCCGGCACCCCCCAGGTGACCACTGGACCACGAAAAATAAAGTCCTGCCACCCAGCCCCCACTCTGCCACTCATTATCTTCCCATTGCCTTTCAGTGGACTCAGCCATGGTTTGTTTTTTGAAATTGAGTTTGAAATCCAGATCCTGCCCCACAGGCACTGGTGCCAGCGTCGCGGCTGCGGACCAGAGCTCTGCAGTTTCTGCTGGAAATGAGAGTCAAAAGGGAACTACTGTGTGCCAAATCCCATGCGGAGTTCTACACACTGGTGCACACAGGCTCACACAGGCATGCACACACACACACACACGAGCACGCACATGCTCACAATGCACACTCGACCACACACACGCATGTGCACACGCACACATGCACACACACCTGAGCACACACGCTCACAATGCACACTCACGCATGCACACACACGTGCACACAGGCATGCACACACATACACACACGAGCACACACACCCTCACAATGCACACTCGAGCACACACACACACACTTGCACACATACGTGCACACAACACCCAGGGAGTCCCAGGGAGCCCAAACCAACCCTTGGACAGGGCCGGGAGGTCAAAGGGGAAATCCCTCTTTTCTTTTTTCTCTCAGAAACCCCAGAACAACAGACTTTTTGTCAATAAGCATCCTCACTTTTGTAGTTAAAAAGTTTGTTTTAAAACATTGTAATGAGCTCTCTAGAGTCAAATCATCATCTTCTTCACCTTGTTTTCTCTGTGACACGCAAAGGGCCGGCAAGCAGGAGGCTGCCCACACTCAGGAGGGTTGGCGGGAAGACGCCCTCCCCCAGCATGTTCTGGACAGGACGCAGACACCAAGTGCCCCACGGTCCTTCATGCTGCGGAGGGTAGAACAGAGCCAGAGGGTGGCGAGGAAGGGGCAGATCCTAGTGACTACAGCCACTGCCATGAGGAGACAGGGACAGGGCTGCTGAGGTCGAGGCAGGGAGTGGCGAGGCTGGAGTGGGAGGCCCATGCTCCAAATTATACAGGAAGCCGGAGCCTCCCTCCTACTGAACTGGGCCCTGTGGGGTTAACATCACGAAGTCGCTCCCAGATGGGGAGCTGGAGGGTTGATCGCCACCAAGTAACGCAGTTTAACAGTGGACGCTCCTCAAGTCACCCTGCAGCACCTCACTAAGCCCAGCATGGGCTCCCAGTGCCCCTAGGCCCACCTCCCTGTCAGCCATGCCCTGGGTTTGGGCCCCCAAGAGGCCCCATGAGGCTGTAGTTGTTTTCTGGGTAAACTGTGTCCCCCCCATCATTCATAACAATCTCTCCGTCTCCTTCCCTCTCTTCTTCCCTCCCTGTTTCCTCCCTCTCTTCCTCCTCCCTTATTTTCTTCCTTTTTAAGTAATTTGTTTTCTCATCTTCATAGCAATACCTAGTCATTGTAGAAAAAATGGGGACAGTGTTAAAATTCCACCGCGGAGTTGAGGGAGACATCCCCGGCTCCTGTCACTGTCACCACACTGCATCTAGAGATGTGTGGTTTTGTTTCTCCAGTTCACGTGACCTCATCGCCTTACCCTCTCCCTGGAGTCGCTTGTGAGCCTGGTGACAGCAGCCTCATGACCCCAAGCTCCTCCACGTGGGGTCAGGCTGCCCCAAGCCTCCTGCTCTGACTTCTGCTGGGTTGGACCTTGTTGCACCCCCCCAAAGTGCGCAGTGCCAGCTGCTCCTCCTCCTCCTCACCCTGGCTTGAACAGGTGCACGAGCATGCAGGTCACCTCTTCCAGGCAGCCCTACAGTAGTGCACCCCACCAACACTGACTGAGCCCCCCAGACAGTGTTTAAAGGCTGAGACTGCCAGCTAGGATTTGGGGAGGGGTCCCTGCCTCTGTGGGTCCTGTCTAGCTCTGGCCCAGGCTGACAAGGAGGAGCATCTATGGGGGCAGCTGGTGTGGTGCAGGGCATGGCGGGGTGCGGGGGCTGGAGGGTATGGGGAGGAGGGGGCTCAGTCATCTTTCATGAGCCTGAACTGAGGCCCAGGACGCACAGTCCACCATCCTGGGTCTGGACAGCGGGTCCCTCTGGGCCATCTCACTTCCACAAACTTCAGCAGAGGCACAGCACTGGCACTGGGGCTGCAGGGGCCTCCTGGCACAGCTGGGAGAGTAGAGTGGAGCCACGGCACAGGCCCGGCCACCTCTCCAGGAGAAGGCACCTGGAAGTCCTCAGGTCCTTGTTGGGACAGCCGGTGCCAAGGCTGGGCCCGCACATTGCAGCAGGCAGGGTTGGGATGGGGGGCTCAGCACCTGCTGTGTGGATGGGAGGGACCCCTCCACGCCTGAGGAGAAAGCCCACCAGCTGGCCTCGCTCCTGCCTGCCTGGAGGGGTTTCTGGAGGGAGTGATTCCTCCGCTGAGTCTAGGCAGGCACGGCTGCAGGAAGAGTGTGAAGCCAGCATCCCCGGGTGATCCTGTGCACTCTAGCTAGGCCCTGCCCCACCCCTGCCTTCACTTGCTCGGGCCCCAACCCGCTGGGCCCCTCTCTACTGGGCACTGCCGGGGTCCAGTTCTCTCTCCAAGATCTGCCAAGTCCATGTGACCTGGCCCCGGGATGCTCCCTGCATGCCCAGCCCCAGTGACACCCTTCCCCAAACCCTGCGGTCTGGGGACGTCTTGGCACACAGGTGACCTGGAGACAGATCCAGACCCTACCTGCCAGTGTGCCTGACCGGCTGCGCTGAGCTGGGCGTCGCCTGCTTCTCCTCGTTCTGGGTGGGACCGTCTGTCCAAATGGCAGTCAAGGCCTTCTTCACTATCTCAGCGTGGGCAGAAAGACATGGACACACGAGAGAGCTGCCCTGTGCCCCCGGCCTCCATATCCCACCCACACTCCACAGCCAGAGCTCTCAGCCCCTCCAACCGGGGGCAGTTCTGGGCTGTCCAGCGCATGGGGGCAGGACAGCCGGGCTAATTACCTGCATGGGAGGGCCCCACCCGACAGGCTCCTTGTGATGGTGCTACCGCCGCCCCCGCCCACCTGGGCTGAGTCACCCAGGTGCAGCGTCGATGTGGGGAGGGCCTGTCCCTGCGGCTGTCAGTGGAGGCTCACCCTGTGGACTGGAGGAGGAGGCTAAACCCTGCCCGGCTGGGCTGGTCCCAGGTGGTGACTGAGCCATCCACGGTCCTGCCCTTCCCCGTGCACTGGGCAGCTGCCCACCCTGGCCCAGCTTAGATGTTCCAGCATCTGGACGTCCACCCTTCCCAGGACACCCCAGTGGGGTATGGCAGGAGAGAGCTCTGTGTGCCCTCAGCTTCCTGCCACGTGGCTACGCCAGCCCATTTGACCCTGGGCGGTCCCTGGTTCCCAGCTTAACAGATGTTGACAAGGCCTTGCCTCCTTTGGGGTGGTGCCAGGGGCAGAGGGGCACAGCAAGAGCAGGGCACGGCCCCTCGCACACCCCCACACACCCCCGCTGTCAGCAGGCTCCCCGGGGTCTGGGAGATGCCTTCCTGTAGCACAAAACCAAAGGCCACAGACGCAGAGAAAAACAAGTTCTTCCTTTCAATTATAAACTTGCAAGAACAAGGAGGCCCATCCATTCAGTGAGACATGCGGACCGATCTCAGCTCACTAGGAGTCCCACGCTGCAGATCCCCCCGTTTCTGTTTATTCTAGAGGGTGGCCAAGGTGGCCCTAGAAGTGCCTTCCAGAATTCAGATGCCAGTGGGGCGGGCTGCCAGGATGGCCACTGAGCGGGGCTCTGGTCTCTGGTGCCAACCAGTGAACCCTGGGAGGGACCACCCTGTGCCCTGCCCAGCCTGTCGGGGGGGCCCAGCCCAGTTAGGAGCAGACAAGTGTGGGGCTCACGGGGAACAAGGCGGCGTGCATTTACTCTACGGAGGGGCACCGTCTCCACACGGCTAGCCGGGTGTGCCGACGGCGCTGGATGGCACCGTACGTGGTCCCCGTTGAGGGGTGACTCCTGCTCCCATGGTTAGGGCCAAAGGGTCACAGCCTCTGCAGCTCCCAAATGGCTCAGGGGAAAATGTGTGTGTGCACAAAACAGAGGAGCAGCCCTCGGCCGGAGCCAGAGGATGCGTGGGTGCCCTGCACACTGGCCTTCAACGTTTTTGAGCTTCAGGCTTTTGGTAGTTGGCATGTGAGACACTCCCTCTCCCCAAGGCAGTGGGGATGCTGGTTCCTTCCGAGGCGTTTCTGCCATGAGCGTCCTCCAGAACGAGTGGGCTGAGGCCCTCAGCGGATGTCCTGGGTGACCACAGGCCTGTTGCGTGTGGCTGGCCGGCCGGACCTTAGCATGTCATCACTGGGCTCACGGTCCTGCCTGAGCACATCTGACCGGCCGTGGCCAGGGTCCACGCAGATGTCCACCTCCATGTACAAATCCACCTTGTCCTGTACATGGCCCCTCCTGACACCACCCTGCAGTGGCCGGGGACCCCTCCTTCCTGTGGGTTTTGAGTGTCTGAGACGGCAGAGTCACTACAGCTCACCACCCCTGGGGCCCACGGTCGGCTCACAGTGGGGCAGAGGGTGAGATGCTGCCCAGAGCAGCTGCTGCAAACAACAGCTAGGACAGTGTGGGGTCAGCGTGCCACACAGACTGTCTCTCACTGCTGAGCTGGCAGCCAGCAGCCTCTTTCCCGCTGGCCAACCTGGGGGCGAGTACCACCCAAGGTCAAATAGCCGGCCAGCATTGGCCTGGACTTGTATCCGACTCCTGGAAACTCTCCCCTCCCACTTTTCTCTGACGCACAGACAGCAAGACATGACAGCAAATTAGGTTAAGGAGGGGTTTCAGGAAGAATTACACACTGAAGGGTATCAGGTGGAGGCTGGCTGGCGTCCATGGCTGTTTCGTGTAGTAATTACATGTTGCTCATTGAAGTCGCTGAATGTTAAGTTACAAGCATAGGCTCTCCACGTATCATTCAACCACAATTATGATAATTACGTCCCCACGAGAAGGTCGGCGAAAATGGCCTGGGAGGGGAAATGGGTGGCAAATGACTTGGGAGGTGGTGGTTGAGTGGGGCCGTGGGATGAACTGTTCTCACGTGAACGACAGACTGGTGGACGTTCTCCAGTATTTTTCAAATGCTTAAAGAGAAAATGTCCCGGACACAGTAGGGGAAACCGTTTAATGTTTTTCTGGAGGAATCCAGCTTCTCCGGGAGGAGCTGCTTCTTTAGCGAGTGGATTCAGGTGACTGGTTATCTTGGGCAGCACACTGGCTGTTTGAAAACCTCAAGACTGGGCAAAAAAATAAAATCATTAAAGTCCACTGGGTTGTACCAGTGGCTCAAAGAACTCACAGCCATGGGGAGCACGGCAGGAGGGGGTTCCCCCCCGCCCAGCCCCACAAGGGCCCCAAGCCCTGGCGACAGCCTCAAGCCCTGGCGACAGCCCGGTGGTGCCTTTGAACTCAGGCCCTCGGCTACCAGCTCCCATCTGGGGATGTGGCGTTGAATGCTGACGTCACAAACCCCACAATGCCCTGGGAATCAAGAACAGACCCACTCTGCAGGCAACTGAGGCTCAGAAACAGACTCCAGCCCCGCCACACGCGTGACCCAGAGCCGGGAGCTGACGTCCGAGCCACGTCCGTCCACCACCCCGAGAGGGCCTGCAGGCACCCGCCATAGGAAAGGCTGAGAAAGGGGTCCAGTCCCACAGCCCCCCACCCCAGCGAATTTCCAGGTGATGGTTCCCTGCAATGCATGTGATAAAAACTGCCAGGTCAAATACACAGAGGTGACCCTGCCAAGGTCCCTCGATCCTAACAGTGGGTCGTGGTCCTCAGACGTGGGAGGCCACGTCCTGCCTTCTGAGGCCTCAGACCTTGGTGGGGCACAGAAGGACTGCCCAGGGTGCACCAGAACTTTCTATCACAGACGTCTGCCCAGGAAGCGCCTGAGAGCTGTTTCTCGAGGGAATGGATGGATGAGGAAGGAGAGAGGGTTGATGTAGACCTAGGATTGGGCCACAGGCCCCCCCGGCCCAGGCCCCTTAGCTGCCGTCTCCCAGGATGCAGAAGCATCACTGCAGGGCCTGCCGGTACAGGGAACAGGCAGGCATGATCCCGGGGGGTTCTGGAGCTTTCCGATTCCACAGCTCAGCCTCAATGTTCCAGCTGAGGCAGGAAGTATCAGAGCTTCATGCAAAGCTGCGAAGACCAGCTCCTTCCCACAAGTGGGTGGGGGGGACGATGCTGTGGCCCCTTCCTGGGTGGCCCCATGACACGCTCACTGGGAGCAGCCCCTTCCCAGACATCCAGGGACAATAACACCCAAGGCCCTTTCCTCGCAGAGCCTCCCAGAGGACCACGCGGAGGGCCACACGCCACGACTGGCTGGGATCCTTTTGGTTCATAATCGGCCCCTCAGGGTCTGGAGGTACAAGGGGCAGTGACTGGGAACACCCCCAGACAGCCTTGACCATCTCAGCCTGCATCCTCTAGGAGCCTGATACCTCCTGACACCAGGAACCCCGTCTACAGGGGCCGTCTCACCTGTAGGTGGCCTTGCTGAGCCAGGACAGGGGTAGCAGAGGTGCTCAGGAGGACCCAACGCCTCTGGGGTGTAAACCTCCTCAGGGGAACAGCTTGGGGAACCACAGTCCCAGGGTGGAAAGGGCCAGGCCCCTTTCCCAAGATAGATTAGCTTCTTCCAAGAATACTGGCCAACAAGCATTCTTACCCTAGTCTTGTTTTGTTTTAATTAGCAGACTTAATGTTTTAGGTTTACAAAAACACCAAGCAGATGGTAGAGGTCCCCCACACCCCCTCTCCCTGACCCAGTTTCTCCTATGATTACCTTCTCTCATTGGGGTGTAGGCGTGTGACAGGCAAAAAACCAATATTGATCCGTTATTATTACAAACGTCTGAAGTCTCCATCAGGATGCACTCTTGTGTTGCATTTTCTATGGGTTTTGAAAAGCACACATGGGTCCCATACTCACCATTGTACCATCCCAGTCTTAGGACAGCCCGCTGGGCACAGGAGGCTGGGCATCCCACCAGGTGGCAGATCTCTGCCCCAGCCTAGGCTGGAACCAGCTGCCTGCTGCTCAGAGGCAGCCTCTCCCCTTCGGTCTAGCAGCCACCAGGGGCTCTGAGACCCTGAGCAGGCCACCACAGGGCGTGAGTTCCCCATGTCTGCATCTATAACTCAAGAGGTCCCAGCACTGCCCCTGCCGCTTCTGTGGTGTGATGATCTGGACCCTGACAGGCCATGTGGCCCTTCAAGTGTGGCCCGGGCCGGGGGGGCTGCTGTCTTATGCTTGGAGGACACGGAAAGTGGTTGCTGTGCACAGGTGTGAAGCCACAGGTCCCTCTCCACCGCAGCCTGGGCACCCTGGTACCTGCAGTGATGGGGGTGGTGGGAGGGGCAATCCTAGAGCAGTTGGGGGTGGGTGCGGCATTCTCCAAGCTCGGAAATGCACCTCAACCAGACCTCAAGCCTCAGTGTGATGTCACTTGATGTGCTGCGCAAGGTCCTGGCTCCAGGTTTTTGATGGAGTAGGTGCACTAAACAGATCCTTACAATGAAACTACCTTCAGTGGTCACCGTCATCGCCTTCCAGTTCTTCAGGCCTTCACCCTTGTCCCAGCTTTCCTGGGCTGGGGGCTCGGCTCCACTCACCTTTGCCGGTGACTTCCATCCCTGCAGACCCACAATTTTCAAAGCCCTCTCTCCACCTCCTCTGGTAGTCACAACCCAGTTATTCAGACTTGCACAGGTCGTTTGCAAGTCCTCCTGGAAGGTATCTTGGCTGGATAAGTGGACAAGGCCAAGCTTCCCCACCGCTGGAGGCTGCACTCAGCTCTGGAGCTGACCCGTCTCGGGCAGGGCCACTGACCCGCGGCACAGAGAAGCCAGCTTTGTGATCGTAGCTGGCACGGCCTGGAGGGCCAGCCTCGGCCTCTCCCGTCTGGTGGGCCCTCGGCACCCTCTGGCTCCCCCTCTCCGGCCTGAGTCTGTAGGGCCTCCCTAGTCCGGGCGCGGGTCTCCGCTGTCCCCCGCAATGGTTCAGGCACGTGGTGGCCGCGGTGACCACCCGGGGAAGGACCACACTCGAGCAGGTGATTCTGCCCCGCGGGCACGGGGGCGGGGCGGGGCGGGGTTCGGCCAAATCTGGAGTTCAGGTGTCAAAGCTGGGGCGGGGGTTGCTACTGACAACCAGAGAGCGGGGGCCAGGGTGCCGCTAACATCCCACCAGGCGCGGCAGGTCCCCACCCCAGAACCGTGCGGCCCCAGGTGTCCGCAGCGAGGCGTGGGCAGCGCTCGGCGGAGGCCCCGGCGCGGCGGCCGCACGTCCCCCGGGAGCGGGGAGGGGAGCCGGGCTCACCGCCGTGCCTCCCCCGGTCAGGAGGGAGCCGGGAACTCCCGCGGCACCAACTCTGCGGAGCTCGGGGTGCCCGGATCGCCCCTGACCGCCGCCGGCTGGCGAGGCGCGGGGCACCCAGAACCGGCCGGGCCGGGGCCTCCTTCACGGCTCCGCGCCGGGCTGCCCGCAGGATGGGGCGCAGGATGGGGCGCAGGATGGGGCCCCGGCACCGCCTCGCGGGGGTCGGCGGGGGCGGGCGCGGCTCGCGTCGGCCACTACTCGGGGGTCTCCGGTTTCCACCCCGCCCCCGCCTGGCACCCCCTCCCGCCCCGGACTCCGCTTTCCAGGCCGGGCTCTTCCCTGCGGACCCCGCTCGCGGCCCGGCGCGGCCCCTCCCCCTGCAGCGCCCCCGCCCCGGCGCCCGCGCCCCCGATTCGCTGCTGACTCGGTGTCTGCGCGTCCGGCCGGGCGCCCCGGGAGGAGTTTCCGGCGCGGGGCGGGGCGGGGCGGGGCGGGGCGGCGGGTGGGCCCCACCCCCCAGTTGAGCCCGGCCGGGCGGACTCGGACTCGTCAACTTCAGAGGCTCGGCGGCGGCGGCGGGCGCGGACCAGTGCGCGCGGCTCCGGCGGCTCCAGCTTCTCCGGCGGCTCCAGCGGGCCGGGATGGGCGGGCGGCCGCGCGGAGGACTCGGGGGGCGCGCGACGTGACCACCCGGACTCGAAGCCCGCCCCGCCCCCGCCCGGCTCGCCGGCTCCAGGGTCGGCTCCGCGGGGCCGGGCGGCGGAGCCGGAGCCAGAGCATGCGGGGCGCGGCGCGGGCGGCCTGGGGGCGTGCGGGGCAGCTGTGGCCGCGACCCCCCGCCCCGGGCCCGCCCCCGCCGCCGCTCCTGCTGCTGCTCCTGCTCCTGGCCGTGCTGCTGGGCGGCGCGGGCGCGCAGTACTCCAGCGACCTGTGCAGCTGGAAGGGGAGGTGAGTGTGCGCGGCGCGACCCCGGCCCGGCCCCGTCCCCTCGCGTCCCCTCCCGTCCTGGGCCGGCCGAGCGTGCGGGGGCGCGGCCAGGGGCGAGCGCGGGACAGAGGCTCCGGGGGCCGCTCTCCAGGCCCAGTCCGGTGTCCACTGTCCCCCGCCCCCGGTTCTAGAACAAAAGAGCCTGCGGCGTCCCGGTCCCTGGCCCGGAGGACGCCCGGGGGAGGCGCGCCTGCAGCGCGGCAGGGTCGGTCCCGGCTCCGCGCGTGTCCGAGCCTCGGGGGCCGCCGGTCCCGCGACCCCATCCCGGGGGCAGGCGGGGGTCGGTGCTCGGGCCCTTCCTTGCAGGCTCCGGGAGTTGCGCGCCCCGAGGCCGTCCCGGGCCAGAGCGGGAAGGGGCGGCCGCGTGAGGGAGCGGCGGTTTCGGGGGACGGGCACGGACCGCAGCGGGGGCCACTTCTGTCTCGGGGAGCCGCGGGCGGGCACCTGTGAACCGGGCCGAGTGCGGCTCCGGCCGGGCCCCCCGCCCCTGCCCCGTGAAGGTCAGGCCGCCCTTGGCCGCGGCGCGCGCTGCGCTGGGCGACACCCCCCGCCCACCCGCGGTGGCCGCCGAGGACTTTTTTTTAACTCAAGTGTGGCCGCCGAGAGCAGCGCCAGCCGCGAGTGCCCCTCGGGAGCCGCCGCTGCTCCCACGCGAATCCAGGGCACCGCGGCCGAACCCGCCCCGCGCGAGCCTCGGAGTCGCCGGTTCCGGAGTTCGCAGATGCGCGGGGACCCGAGTGACGCGCGCCTCCCGGAAAGCCGTGGCCGGGCCGGCCTGGGCCCGGGTCCCGCTTCCCCTCGGCCCGGTCCCCCGCCCGCCGGCCGCCGGCCCCGCCGGGCCCCGAGTCATGCGGTTATTTCGAGCGAAGCTGTTTTCCGAGAAGGTCGGGGCAGAGCCGGTGCGGGGCTGGTGTCCGCGGGGCAGGCGCGGGTCTCCCCGGAGCCGCAGCCTCCGTTCTCGGTCTCTGCGAAGCCACAGTCACCCCCCAGCGGAGCCTCCCGGGGAAGGGGCGCCGCGGTCACCCCCCAGCGGAGCCTCCCGGGGAAGGGGCGCCGCGGTCACCCCCCAGCGGAGCCTCCCGGGGGAAGGGGCCCCGCGGTCACCCCCCAGCGGAGCCTCCCGGGGGAAGGGGCGCCGCGGTCACCCCCCAGCGGAGCCTCCCGGGGAAGGGGCGCCGCGGTCACCCCCCAGCGGAGCCTCCCGGGGAAGGGGCCCCGCGGTCACCCCCCAGCGGAGCCTCCCGGGGGAAGGGGCGCCGCGGTCACCCCCCAGCGCCCCCAGCGGAGCCTCCCGGGGGAAGGGGCCCCGCGGTCACCCCCCAGCGGAGCCTCCCGGGGAAGGGGCCCCGCGGTCACCCCCCAGCGGAGCCTCCCGGGGGAAGGGGCCCCGCGGTCACCCCCAGCGGAGCTCCCGGGGGAAGGGGCCCCGCGGTCACCCCCCAGCGGAGCCTCCCGGGGAAGGGGCGCCGCGGTCACCCCCCAGCGGAGCCTCCCGGGGAAGGGGCCCCGCGGTCACCCCCCAGCGGAGCCTCCCGGGGGAAGGGGCCCCGCGGTCACCCCCCAGCGGAGCCTCCCGGGGGAAGGGGCCCCGCGGTCACCCCCCAGCGGAGCCTCCCGGGGGAAGGGGCGTGGCGCTGGGAGGGAGAGTCACCCCTGAGAGCCGTGGGCGGTGCCCGGCTGTCCCGGGAGCGGCCGCCTCCCTTCTCGGAGAAGCCTCCCCGCCGGCCGAGCGGGGACGCGGGAGCTGAGGCTGGGCCGCGGGCGGATGGAGGTCTGGGGGAGGGTCGGCCGGGAATGCTGGCGCCACGAAGCTGGCTGGGAGCCTCCGAGGCTGACAGCTCTTCTGGGGCCGCCCTTGTCCCCGCATAGTGATTAAATTCCGGCTCGCTGCCTCTGCCTGGCGGGTCAGTGCACCCCTCAACCGAGGCCTTGGGGCGTTCTGCTTCAGCAGACCGAAACCAGAAACGCTGCCCCGCCGCCCGGGCTGAGTTTGTTGAGAAGGAGCCGGCAGCCTTTTCAGGGTGTCAGGGGACTGTGTGCCCGGTAGGAGGGGGCGTCTCCTGGGGCCCAGAGGGCGCAGTAGGCAGCCAAGGGTGGGTGGGAGGCCACCCCTCACCTCCAGGGGCGGGCGGCTCCTCCAGCCGGGTGATAGCAGCGGGACAGGAGTGTTTTGCTCTCCAGGACCTGTGCACCCTCCGGTCTCCCTGGAGGCTGGCCTCAGACTCCCCGGAGGGCCCCCCACCCCCACCTGCAGAGCCTGGCAGAGGGCAGCTGTGAGGGCTGCTGTAGTGCAGGTGTGATCTGGAGGGGACACGGGGCCTGGCTGTGTTTCTGGGGCATAAGTGAGGCTTCCTTTTGTTGTAATCACTGCCCCATTGATCCACACACTTCACAAATCAGTGACAGAGACTCGCTGTCGAAACTGGAGTGCACTGGCCTGCCTGCGACCCTCCAGTGTTTGTGACTTTTTATCAGCTGTCCTGAAGAAGCACAGGGTGGAGCGAGCACTGGTGTGCTGGGTGGATTTTCATCCACTGATAGCAGGAAAGTTGCCCCTCATGACACTGGCCACGGCATTGACAGCCTCTGTTGCTGGGTTTTTGTTCTAAGCAATTAAGTAGGAGATGATGAAACCTTTCTCCCGTGGGGGGAGGCAGGACCAGCGTCCCGTCTTTATCAGCCAGTGGCCATAAAGGTGGACCATGAACTTTCCCACTTGTGTCAGCCCAGGCATCGCAGGTGCGGTCACACCTGGTTTGTCTCTCATGCAAGGTGGGGAAAGGAAAGTTAACCTGCCAGTGGGTTCAAAGCCCTTCCTGACTTTCATACAGGAGCCGGGCATTTTGTCCTGGTGACTCAGAGTTGTGGTGTGTGGGCTGGTGCCTCAACAACCCTCCAGTGCACCTGCACTGCCTCCTTCAGCGAGTCCCTTGATTCACTTGGGATTTGTCCTCATTTCCATGAAGGTGCCCCACAAGCATATCCACCTGGGTGGTAACCTTTGCTGACTTTTAAAAATGCATCTGTTGAGTCTGTTTGTCTAACATCAAATCAATCTTGCCAGTTTCCTAAAGTTGGACAGAACCACAATTTTGTCTGCACGGTTTAGTTTTATCACAACAGAACTGAGTGTGTGTCACCTGCATCTCCTGTGAAAATCACAAAATGCCCTCATCCATGACCATTAAATATGTCACATTTTTGCAATGCCAGCAATTTTGCATAAACAGACTCTGTTTTCAGGTTTGCTGAGGCGCTGGATATTTGGAGGTGAGAACTTTGAGGCGCTCGATTTTCTGGTAGGAACCAGCACAGACCGTGAGTCTTGGACTTCGTGCCGAGGTCTGCTGGGTCCCAGGCTGAAGGACGCATTGTTTTACTTTTTTTTTGTTTGTTTTTTAAATCTACACGGGTCTTGTGCATCACATGCTACTTATTTTAATGTGAAAATTCCCATGTCACGGGCCTAGCTGGAGTCCCGTTGGTCTGGATGTTTCGCAAGAATGTGAGAAGAGAGGGGAGCAGGCCCTGCGCTGGGTGCAGACCCCTCTGAGTGGGCTGAGAAGACGTTAGGTAAAGGGTGAGGTAGCCGGGTGCCTTCTTTCTTCTGTGTCCACCTTCGTTTTGTCCTCATCCTCTTTTTGCCCAGTGTCTTCTGAGTGGGTGGAGCCAGGTGTGCCCACCAGATGCGGGTAGCATGTGCTAGGCTAGGATGGCCCCAAGGCTCAAGTTGGCCTCCCCCTGGGCAGAGGTGGGTTGGCTGCCTGTCCCCAGGAGGGTGCCCTCCGCCCCTGCTGATTTGTGGCTGTTCCCCTTCCCTGCTCAGATGAAGGCAGTACTGTCAGAGGTGACCAGAGCCCACTCCCTCGAGCTTCAGGACCCCCCGGGAGGAGGCAGCGCGTCAGGACGGTGTATGTGGAGAGAGGGTTGAGGCTCGGTGCACGAGCAGGGGCAGGAGGACAGTGGCCTCGATGCCAGAGACGGGAGGGAGGGACACGACGATGAGGCTGCATAAGGAGAGAACTGACTGTAGCCGAGTGTGTCAGCCACTCTTCACTGAGTCCAGTTTCCACACAGCACGATCATCATGCCCTTCCCCACATACGTGTTAGATAAGCTTGTGTGAGCTTTATGGACTGTAATTTGTGAGTCTGTTCTGGGTGTGTGATCCTGGCAGCCGGTGCGACCTGGCCACTCATGACCTAGGGTCTTGTGGGGGTGGGGAGAGGGTGAGGAGGGGTGCACCCCTCGACACCTCCCTCTGATGTGGCCTGCAGCCTATGAAAAGTGAGGTTTGGGGGCCGAGAGTGTGAGTCAGCAGCAGTAAATGCAAACCATATGTTATGCATTTTCTCTGCTGCGGAAAGAGTTTCTGGTGACTCGCTCAGGCCAGGGCTCTGGAAAGAGCATTGCTTATTTCACATAAAAATCCTAAGAATGTGGGTGAACCTGTCTGAGATCTGCTCAGAACCCAGTTTCATGTAATAAAACACTTAGTTGAAGTCACTGGGTTAGTTCCAGGCCCACTTGGTGGTTGTGATGTGACTGTTAGCCACGAGCTGGCATTTACATTAAAGTGTGGAGAAGAAGTGTAAGGTTTTTGATGTTTCAGTTTCTCGAAAATATAACTGTTTCTATTCAGGACCTGCGTCTCCAAGGGTGTAGCACACTTCATTTTTTTCTGTTTAGCATTTATGGGGTGAACTTAGCTTGCTCCTCACACAGTAGTCCCCCACCCGAATCCTCACCCTGTGGAGGAAGTTCACCTCGCTTTTGTAGTGAATCTTGCTTTAATGATAGCTTATTTTTACAAACACTGTCGGCAGTGCAGGGTCTTCAGGCTTGCAGAAAACGGTCAAATCATTACTTTGAAAAATGTGCAAACATCTATGCTTAATTAGGTGCTAAAAACAAAACTCATCTAGAATCTCCTTCCGCCTAAACTGCCAACCCTCTGGATTAATTTAAAAGCTGCTGTCTGGGCAAGTTGCATCCCAGGGTTCCTCCTTCACTCACCTCTAGCGTGGGGTCCCACCGTCACTTTACCTCTAGCGTCCCAGCCCTTGTGGTCATCTGGAACCAGAGTTGGTGCACAAGGCCTGCTGGTGTTTCCATGATACTCCGTGATATTCCGGAGGAAT
The DNA here is from genome assembly GCF_007565055.1 of Rhinopithecus roxellana. Lineage (NCBI taxonomy): Eukaryota > Metazoa > Chordata > Mammalia > Primates > Cercopithecidae > Rhinopithecus > Rhinopithecus roxellana. The sequence continues at coordinate 38,215,316 of NC_044567.1, forward strand.
CCATCCCTTCCTTGGGGCTCCCTCCCACTGCCCCGGCACCTCCAGCCACCCTGATTCAGGAACACTGCAGAGATTGGTGTTTGACACTATGGCAGCAGAGGCGCAGACTCTGAGCGTTGGAGGGTGTCTGGAGAGCCCGGGGGCCAGCACCACCTGCACTCCTGGGAGCTCGGCCCCACCCTGGCTCTTGGTGCAGATGCACTGGAAGGAACTGGGTGGGGCCCCTGTGCCGAAGGGCAGAGATGGCGCCGGCCTGCTCACGGGCAGGGGTCCGTGTGGCACCTGTGGCTGGCAGCGGGTGGGTCCGTGAGCTGCCATCATTTTGAGAGGTGTTGTCCTTACTGGCTGTCTGTGGGTGTGGGTGGGGTGTGTGCTGGGGGCAGGAGCCTCAGCTCCTGGCCTGGCTGACGTCTCTCTCCTCTGCAGCGGGCTGACGCACGAGATGCACAGGAAGGAGGTGGAGCAGGTGTATCTGCGCTGCGCGGCGGGTGCTGTGGAGTGGATGTACCCGACAGGTGCTCTCATCGTTAACCTGCGGCCCAACACCTTCTCGCCTGCCCGGCACCTGACTGTGTGCATCAAGCCCTTCAGGGACTCCTCGGGGGCCAATATTTATTTGGAAAAAACTGGAGAACTGAGACTGCTGGTACCGGACGGGGGTGGTAGGCCTGGCCGGGTGCAGTGCTTTGGCCTGGAGCAGGGCGGCCTGTTCGTGGAGGCCACGCCGCAGCAGGATATCGGCCGGAGGACCACGGGCTTCCAGTATGAGCTGATTAGGAGGCACAGGGCGTCAGACCTACACGAGCTGTCTGGTGAGTGTCCTGCCCAGGGCGGGGGCAGCGGGCTGGCACGGGCTCCCCTGTCCGGGGCAGCGGGCCTTGTCATTGTGGGACTGTGATTGGTAGGTGTCTCTGATTTCTTCCTGCCCCCTCGTCTGCTCAGCCTTGGTGAAAACCCTCCTGTGTCTGTGCTTCGGACATGACGTTTTACCCAAAGAACCCCACGGGCGACTGGGGTTTGGGGGCACTGGCGCCCGCAGAGGGGCCCTCCTAGGGGTGTGACATGGTGTCAGGGGGTGCGGGACGTCCAAACTAAACCATCTTTGAAATGCAGCCTTTCCAACTAAAACCACCTTTGAAAAGACTGGCCCATCTGGGTTAGTGTTCTGGGTGGCATGGGCTTGGCGAAGCGGGGCCTGTCTCCCGGGAGGTGTGTCTGGGGAGCACGGCGAGCATCCCCCTGTGGGCGGCTGGGCCAGTGCTGGGTCGGACATGCCCCCGTGCTTGTGGATGGTGAAGTGCCTTTGAAACGGGTGCTTTTATCATTCAAACTGCCCTGGGAATTGGCTGGGTGTTTCTGGTCGGCTAAAGACCCTGAAACGTCAGTTTTTGGGTGGGAGCTGAGACTGACTCAGCCTGGAGCGGTGCTCAGCTGTGATGCCCAGAACGTGGGGCCAGCCCCGTCCCCAAGGGGTCTTGTGGGTATGATAAGCAGACACCTTCCCTGTGTGGCCAGCAGGGAGTGGAGTTGTCACGTGGCGTCTGTGGACGCCTGTGCTTGGGGGAGAGGTCCTTTGTGGAGGGCTGCGTTGGTCTCTAGAAAATTCTGAGGGTGGACACCAGGAGGCATGAGGTCCTGGGAGGCACCTGTGGGCTGTGTGACCTCCATGGTCTGTGTGGCCTCGGCCTCGGGTGTGCAGACTTTTATCCTGAATGGGAGCCCACGTTTTTGTGTTCTATGTTCTTGGCCTAGATCAGTTTTCCATCTCTCTCTAAAATCTCTCCCAAATGGACTGGTCATTTACAGAGTGAGCGTAGGACCGTCTGCCTGGAGTCCTCACTGGCCCATGAGCTCTGACTGCCCCTTGGGCCTCAGCACCCGCAGGGCTGGACGCTGGTGCAAACTCAGCTGTGCTGTGGTTGGTTGCACGCTGGATAAAACTTTAACCACAGCGGCCTTTATCTCGGTCAACAACAGTTATGGTGGGTGGGAGATCTGGGGGAGGGGGCACCAGCCTTGCTCTGGGGGTCCTGGAGAAAAACTCACAATGAGACAAAACCTAGAGAAACCCAAGCACCAAGTTCAGTCTTTCTAACCGGAGGTGAAGGTGCCAGGCCAGATATTAGGAACCTGCGAACACTCTGCTGATTAAAGTGATGATTGGTTTTGAAGACGTTGGGCTTCAGGTCACGTGCTCTGTGGCCTGAGCTTTGTTCTGCTTCTGGGTGAGATTCTTAAAGAGGCTGCAGCACAGTCAGTCCCTGCCATGCACGCCTGGACGTCCACGCGGCACAGGCCCGATTTCGACATTTCCAGTGGAAAGTCAATGGTTCTGCTTGTCAGCTGGGGAGACCCTTATGGAGCCTGTGAGCTCCTTTGGGAACACAGACTTGTCTCTCCTGCCTCTGGGGGTGGAGTCCGAGGCCTCCAGGCCCTGTGTAGCCTGGGGCGGTGGGCGGGTTTGGGAGAGGAACAGGAGGGTCGGGGCTGAGCTGCCTTGGGTCCTGTGGGGCTGCAGGGAGGCAGCGGCCTCTCGTGAGGAGTGACTTGAGCCCCGAGGGACCAGAGCAGTCATTTGGCCATGGGTTCTCGCTCGCCCTCCGTGGGCCTCCTGGGCCTGTGGGGTCCTGCGCAGGACTGTGGCCCAGGACGTGTCAGGCTGGCTTGGGGGTCCCAGAACTTTGCTGTGTCCTGTGAGGCAGGTGCTGGGGTTTCCTTGTTCACACCTGGTGACCCTGTGGCACCTGCTTAAACCGAGCCTGAGGTGATTTCCAGGGCTCTGTGCGTGACGGGTTGTCTATCTGAGGAAGCAGACGTGCAGGGACCGTCGGAACTGAGGACAGGGGCCCAGACTCGGAGGTTCACCGGGGGCCCCGGAGCTGGGACCCACGCCTGGCGTCTCCACAGGAACAGGCACAGGTGCAGGGCCCCTCCCTGGGCTGAGCACCTCCAGGACCCTCACGAGAGGCCTCTCCTGTCCTGATGGGGTCGAGGGGCAGCAGGGATCTGAGGAGGTTGATGCATTATCGCCTGTCCCCAGGGTATTCGCCTTTCATCAGGAAACGGGGGCCCCTAAGCCCTTAATGCCGCAGGAATGGGTACATAATGTGGAATGTCGGTGCCGGCCATCTGGCAGCAGTGGCGCTGTCCCCTGGGCGAGGCCGGCTCCCCAGCTCTGTCCAGCCAGCGCCGCGGTTTCCCTTGTCTCTGGTTCCTGCACTTGCTGCAGCTGTGAGAACCGATGGAGGCTGAGCCGGGCAACGCCAGCCCCGCTGAGCCTGAGGTGTGCCTGTGCCTTTCCTATGCCTTTGGCCTGGCGTGGGCAACCTGCTGAGAGGTGGACGAGCTCATCTGTGAGTCAGAAGGTCCAGTTTGTGCTGATTTAGGAGGACAGAGGCTCCATGGGCTGGAAACCCAGACAAGAGATGGGGTGTGAGCCGCATCCCCTGCCCAGCCAGGAGGAAACCTGCTGCTCTGGTGGATCTTGTAGGCATGATCATGGCACCTTCGTGCTCTGTAATCGGCTTCCTTGAATAAACTCTGCACTGATAACGTGGAGTTGGCCAGAACACGGGCAGGCTGCTTCTGCAGGGGCACAGACGGGGCCAGGCGGGAGGGGACCCGGCCCCAGGACCTTGGGATTTGGTTACCTGTGGGCAGGACCTCCCACCCCCGCACTGGCTGCTTCTGCAGGCGACACGGATGCCTTCCTTGGATGCTGAGGAAATCTTGCAGGATGGGAGGGGCAGAGAGTGGACAGGTACAACTCCAGGCCGTGCCCAGACCTGTGCCCAGCAGACCTGGCTGAGGCTGTGTGGGGCTGCTGTTCCCACGCCAGTGCATCCGGGAAACGGGCACCGCTCAGTGGCTTGGGGAGTGTGGGTGGGGGCTCTGTCTGGTTCTGGGGAACACAGACCCGGAGCAGTCCAGGCAGGTCCCAGGATTCCAGTCTGTCCTTCAGCTTCTCCCAGGGCCATGTGTCAAGTGCTCCTGGGTTGGTCATGTCTGCTTGGAGCTTGGGGTGCAGGCCCCAGTGAGCAGGTGCCCAGGGCCGGTCAGCGGCGTCCTGGACACAGACAGTGGGAGAGGAGGGGACGCAGCCTTGATGCTGATGGTGAACACACAGTGCCATCCCTGGCTCTCCAGGATGCCGGAGTCCTGCAGCGTCTCAGGGGCCTCAGCGCCCCCTCCCTTTACAGTCCTGCCCTGGCTGAGCCCGTAGGTGAATGACCAGCTCGGCGGGCACGGAGCCCCTGCCGATGAGCCCCCTCCGGGAGCTTCAGAGTTTGGAGAAGTCCTTGATGGTGGGAGGGATGGGTGGAAAAGTGTGGAAGGTAATTCTCATTATTTCCTGGAGGCAGAGGAGAGGGGCTGATTTTTTCCAAGGCGTCCCATCTCTCGTCCATCTTTGGCTTCCTGCTTGGTGGCTTCTCTCCAGCCACTGTAATTTTCATTTTGACCATCTCCAGGCTTGCGGAGAGGAAGGGTGTGGCCCCTGCCAGCTTCCTCACCAGGAAGAGGGAGGGAGAAAGAGAGGGAGGCGGGGGAAGGGCAGGGGCCGTGGGGCCAACACCCCCGGGGCCCCCCAGTAATGGACTGCAGCCTGGAGTGCGGCCTCACTGCGACGGTGACAATGGCAGCCTTGGGAGCTCGGCCTTGGGTCCTTGAGCCCACGGGAGCCCACCCTCCACCCCTACCCACTGCTCCCTGTTCTTGGCTCCTGTGAAAACACCTTGTCCCCGTCACCAGCTCCTCTGAAAGCAACGTGTCCCCGCCTTCCCCCGTCATCAGCTGCGTGGGAGACCCGGCAGTCCTGGCCACAGAGGTTTCCCGTCAGAACTGTGTGAGTCCCTCTGGCTGTCCTTACCTGGACAGTCCTGCCAGACCGGTCGGTGTCTGTCGTTCTCAGCCTCTCCTCGGAACCAGCCGGTCCTGCTTTTACTACGGCACCGCCTCTCCGCTTCCACCTGCTGCCCAACCTAAGTCCCCACAGCAGCTTCCCCAACCCCACCCTGCTGGTCCCTCCCACCCTGTTCATGCCAGCTCCCGAGTGACCGTCCTGAGATGTCCACACCCCAGCCCTCCCCTCCAACGAGGATGGACCAGGATTCCAACCCTTTGCCGACCCTCCCCGCCACCTGGAAACTAGACGTGATGGGTCCATGACCAGCGCATTCTGCAGCCTTTATGAGCCTGGCTCGTGTTAATAATTGTCTCCAGATCGTCTCCTGGAGTCCACCCTGTGTTCTCCGTGAAGGTGACCTCTGCTTTGTAAAGCTCAGAATCAGAACAGGGAGGTCTCCAGGGTGCTTGTTACTAGCTCAGCTGTCGATGAGTCGTCTCCAGAGGCTTTCAGCAGGTGAGGCTGCAGGTGCTGACCGCCCCCGGGCCCCACACCCCCGCTGTTGGCCGGGTGAGCCAGGGCGGGGTACGCAGGGCACGTGAGGGCAGCATCTCCATCCTCCCCCTCAGCCATCCGCTGAGGTCGTGGGGCCGTGACTCACAGACGGTGATGAGCTACGGCTTGGATACGCTCGCACGCCCAGGCCCCGGGGTGGGACGTGTGCGGCTGGGTCTGTGGGCTCCCTCGCCCCAGGGTGGGACCCACACACACCCTCTGCCCCAGGGTGGGAGACACACAGACCCCCCGCCCCAGGGTGGGACCCAGATAGTACCCCCCGCCCCAGGGTGGGACCCACACACACCCCCCCGCCCCAGGGTGGGAGACACACAGACCCCCCGCCCCAGGGTGGGAGACACACAGACCCCCCGCCCCAGGGTGGGAGACACACAGACCCCCCGCCCCAGGGTGGGAGACACACAGACCCCCCGCCCCAGGGTGGGAGACACACAGACCCCCCGCCCCAGGGTGGGAGACACACAGACCCCCCGCCCCAGGGTGGGAGACACACAGACCCCCCGCCCCAGGGTGGGAGACACACAGACCCCCCGCCCCAGGGTGGGAACCACACACACCCAACTGCGTTGCCGACTGTGAGGATGGGCTTTGGGCATCTCCTGCCTCCTGCCCTTGCAGGACCACTTGGCCCAGCCCAGCTGCCACGGCTGCCCAGCCAGAGGGTGCTGCCCAGTGAGCGGACCCTCTTGTGGGCTGTGGTCACCAGGCATCTGTTGTTGACCAGCTCGCTCTCAACTGAGGCCACCCTTAGTCACATGAGTTGCCCTGGGCTGGGACCTCTGGCCCTGTGGCCACGGGGCAGGTGCTGGCCGGGGATCAGTCTCACCTGTGAAGGATAAAAATGCTGCCTGAAATTTGAGTCCCCCCAGCGCTGTCCTGGCCCTCCCTGGCCTCTGTCCAGCACGTGTCTGCGTCAGGCCCACCATGGTCTGCAGGCTCCCAGCCGGCGAGTGGGATGGGGGTCCACATAGGTGAACCAAGTGTCGAGGGTGGGCCACACCCCGGGGCCCCCATAGAAAAGCCCACCGGGCAGCTTCCAGCTTGCGAGTCAGGAGGCCCCAGTGGTGGGGGCTGCAGTGTGAGTCTGTACAAAGCAGCGGGAAGGGGATTTGGCCAGAAGCTCCCGTTCTGCAGGGTTGCTGGGATGGCGGAGGCGCCCCCAGTGCCAGGCTGGTCCGGCCTCGAGGTGCCCCCAGTGCCAGGCTGGTCCAGCCTCGTGCCCCCAGTGCCAGGCTGGTCCAGCCTCGAGGCGCCCCCGGTGCCAGGCTGGTCCAGCCTCGAGGCGCCCCCGGTGCCAGGCTGGTCCGGCCTTGAGGCGCCCAGCAGTCTGTGCCCGCTCTGCAGCTTCTTTTTCCTGATAACTTAATGGAAGCAAATGCAGGAGGAGGTGGGTGGGCCGGTGAGTCAGGCACTGAGCCCGGCTGGGAGGCGCCCTCACCCCTGCCTGGTGGGAAGTGCTGGCCTTGTCTCTGGGTCCCTCCTACCTCCACCCTGAGGGGCCCACAGAGACCTGCACTTGCCCAGGGCAGTGTAGACTCCAGGGTCTCCATTGACCATATGTGCAGGCCCTGAGGGTCCCTGCAAGTTCCTGACCCAGAAGGAAGTTCCTGACCCCAGATGGCCTCTCTGAGCAGCTGTCCCCACCTTGGCCAAGGTGCCAGGAATGTGTGCTGCCCTGTCCCCCGGGGCCGCCAGTCACCAGCAGCCAGCTCAGACCCACACTCATCAGGCAGGCGAGAGCTCAGTTCACTTCAGTCCAGCAAGGACAGCCGGCCAGGGGTGCAGACGGTGCTAGCTTCTTCCAGGGCCGGCGAACCCCACGTCAAGGCTGTCCCAGCTCTTGGCCAGGGACATTTCAGAGCCTTCAGAAGGTGAAACGGCACCGGGGAAACCAGCGTCATTGAGATTTCACATCTCAAAGCTTCTGTTGAGTTAGGAGGCTCAGAACGGGGAGGTGAGGCCTTGAAACCTGCAATAAGAGCAGATAATAAAACCGTGTTTCCCAAGTCCGTCCCGGGTGTAGGGACGCGTGGTGCAGGTTTCTGTTTCACAGTGGCCCGCCCGTCTGAGTAACTGGGGCGAAGGGCAGGGCGAGGGCTGGGCCCCGGGGAGAAGGTTGTTGAGAAAGCCTGGTTTGGCTGGTGCGGGAGCTCATTCTGAGACACCGCTGTGCTCTCTGCATTCTCTGGGGGAGGCTGGGCCCTGCAGGCTTCAGGGGCTTCAGAGGGGGTTCTGTGAGCAGGGCTTGGCTCGAGAGCCGTTTGGGGTGTGTGTCTCATCCCACGGCCAGGTGGCGTCTGGAGAAGGGGCTGAGTCGATGGCCCTGACTGGATCTCTGCCCTGTTGGGTGAGGCCCCACACCAGGGGCAGGCGGACGTGTCGCTGCCTGCTCAGGGATCCCCTTCCTGGAGTCTCGGCATTGCTGGCCCTTCCAGCCGCACGAGGGATCCTGTAGGATGTGACCCTCCTTTCAGGTGCCGCTGCCGTCATGGCCCAGGGAAGTGGGCAGCACAGCTGTGGGGAGTGTCTGCCCTTTGAGGGAGCTGGGAAGTGAGGGTGGTCCCGGCATCATGAGCCGTGGAGGTGGATTAGGGGTGACTCCAGAACGTGAGGATGGCCCCAGCATTGGCATTGTGAGCCGTGGAGGTGGGTTGGGGGTGACTCTGGGAAGTGAGGGTGGTCCCGGCATCGTGGGCTGTGGAGGTGGGTTGGGAGTGACTCTTGTCCGGTGGTGAGGGGCACGGTTTGAGAGAGCTAGGAAGTGAGGGTGGTCCTGGTGTTGGCATCGTAGGCTGTGGAGGTGGATTCGGGGTGATTCTGGGAAATGAGGGTGGTCCCGGCGTCATGAGCCGTGGAGGTGGATTAGGGGTGACTCCGGAAAGTGAGGGTGGCCCCAGCGTTGGCATCGTGGGCCGTGGAGGTGGGTTGGGGGTGACTGGGAAGTGAGGGTGGTCCTGGCGTTGGCATTGGGGGCCGTGGAGGTGGGTTGGGGGTGACTGGGAAGTGAGGGTGGTCCTGGCGTTGGCATTGTGGGCCGTGGAGGTGGATTAGGGGTGATTCTGGGAAGTGAGAGTGGTCCCGACGTCATGGGCCGTGGGGTAGGTTGGGGTAACTGTTGTCCCGTGGGTTCGGTTCAGCCCCGGGAACCGGGGCTTTGCATTTGCATCAGGCATGAGAGTGATTTCTCAGAGTCCGGCTCAGCTGCACTGAGGAGGTAAGTGGGGAAACAGCACAAAGACCCCTCCCCACGAAGGCCCTGGGACGTGGCTGGACTGAGGGTCTTGCTGTCAGGGCACGTGCCCATCATGGCCGAGTTGCAGGTGCCTTTGGTCCAGGTGGGGCTGAGGGGTCCCCTGGGTGAGACCTGGCGTGGCTGAGGTTGTGTTTTCTGTCTCCTGCTCTGCCGGCCCCTCCAGCACGTGCCGCTGACTCACCTTGGAAGTGGCGCTGGCCAAGAGGTGCCTTGACGTGGACACCTCCCTGACTTGGCTTTGCTGAGTGTGACGATCTTTTGACTGTGGTGGGTGGCATCCCAGAGCCTGCCCCATCCAGGCTGCTTCCTGACTCTGCCTTTCTTCCCCAGCCCCGTGCCGTCCCTGCAGTGACACCGAGGTGCTCCTAGCCGTCTGCACCAGTGACTTCGGTGAGTGTCTGCTTGGTAGCTTCAACCTCCTGTGTGCCTGGTTCCTGCCACGTGGAGCTGTTCGGGCCCATGGCCCAGGACAGCCTTCCGGTGCTGCGTGGACCCTGCTGGAGGGTTACACGCCATGGAAGCCCTGGGCTTGGCCCTCCACCAGCCCTGGGGACAGGGACTCCACTGCCCACACTTGGAGGGAGCTGGGGGTTGTTTTAGGTGATTGTCAAGCATTTTCCCATTTTGTAAATGAGATCATTGCTCTTCGAGGGGACTCTTGAAGTCCGCTGTTTCCCAGCAGCTTGTCTTGCTGAAGTGCTTTGTAAACAGCATTTTATCAGCAGCCCAGAGCAACCCTGGCCTTGGACACTCCCTGCCCCTACCAGAGTTCACGCTGTTCCATGCCTAAGGCTCCCGGTGGCTCTGCAGCTCTGCAGGGGGAGCTTTGGGGTCCCAGGGCTGCAGCCCCTTTGCTTGTGGCATTTGCACAGACGCTCTCTGGGAAAGGTTTGGCCTCCCGTGTGGTGCCGTGGAAGCCGTGTCCTGCAGGGCCTCCACTCTGTACTCCACCTCCAAGCTCAAGGACGGGCCCCTTCTCACTGCTTTCCCGATCCCTGGCATGGAATCGGGGCCCGGCAGGGGTCTCCAAGTGCGGCCCTAAGGCTGCCCCCATGCCCACCCTCTCCTCTGAGCAGCACCGGGTCTGTCTGATCAGGACACAGAACTGCAGGGGCACCCTGTGTGTCAGCTGTTCTGACTTGACAAGCATCTGATACACACCATGGTGTTTGTTGTTTTCCTACTTACGTGTCTGGCCGTTGGTAGAGAGAGCACCTGTTCTCTGACAAAGTCTAACTATCTGGGACACCCCTTGGCAGCTTCCTGCTGTTACCTTGTACTTTTCTGTGGGAATTTCCATGCTAGATGGCAGAGTCTGGGGTCAGCTACCCGTTCCAGTGCCCGACGATGCAGGGGGATGGCGGAGGGGCGGTGGCCTTGCCGTATGCCTGCTCACTTCCTGTCTCCATCTCCTTTCCCGCACAGCCGTTCGAGGCTCCATCCAGGAAGTCACCCACGAGCCGGAGCGGCAGGACTCAGCCATCCACCTGCGCGTGAGCAGACTCTATCGGCAGAAAAGCAGGGTCTTCGAGCCGGCACCCGAGGGCGACGGCCACTGGCAGGGGCGTGTCAGGACGCTGCTGGAGTGTGGCGTGCGGCCAGGGCATGGCGACTTTCTCTTCACCGGCCACATGCACTTTGGGGAGGCGCGGCTCGGCTGTGCCCCGCGCTTCAAAGACTTCCAGAGGATGTACAGGGACGCCCAGGAGAGGGGACTGAACCCGTGCGAGGTTGGCACGGACTGACCCTGGTGCCCAAGCTGTGGACGTTCTCGCCACACTCAACGCCATGAGCTCCCAGCCAAGGACACCCTGGCCAATTGGAAATGCTGTAAAATGCAAACTAAGTTATTATATTTTTTTGGTAAAAAAGAAATGTCCATAGGAAACCAGCTCCTGTGTCTTAAAATGCCTTGGTGTGCCATTTGATACTGTTCTCTAAAGACGTTTTGAGTCACGGCGTCCGGCCTGGTGTTGGGGGAAGCGCTGGCCATTGGGCACAGTGGACGTGTGAAAAGGTGCCATTCAGAGTTGTTATTCTCATGACAGAAGTTTATGGAGCCAAATAATAAGTTTTTTATTTTCATTTTATTTTTAAAAAATGAGCTTGGCCAGCTGTAGTCCTTTTCGGGCTGCTAGTTGTTTCCATTCCAGAGAATAAAGACCAGGATCCGACCAGCTAGGAGCCAGTCTATCTTTTGCCAGGTTCGGTGCCCACGGCCCTCGTTCAGGGCCGCGCTAGACATACCCCACAGGCGACACCCTGCCTCAGCAGACGTGTCTTGCTCCTCCCGGCCACTGTCCATCAGCGCCTGCTGCTGCATTTCCATTAATTCAGGTCCTGCCCTGTGGCCCCAGCCTCCCCAAAGTGCAGGAGCCCACAGCAAGTCTCTGGATGCCTGGGAGCTGGTCTGAACCTAAATTGGTGACGCCATGTCCCCAGAGGATGTGGCTACCAGAACAAATCACCACCAACTGCAGGCTGAGACAGCCTCGCTCTGAGTTCCTGAGGCCACAATCCAAAGTCGTGGTGTAGGCAGAGCCTCTCCCTCCAGGGGCTCCAGGGAGGGCCCTTCATCTTCTCCTCAGCCAGGGAGGGCCCTTCATCTTCTTCTCAGCCTCTGGGGGCTCCAGGGAGGACCTTCGTCTTCTCCTCAGCCAGGGGAGGGCCCTTCATCTCTCCTCAGCCTCTGGGGGCTCCAGGGAGGACCTTCGTCTTCTCCTCAGCCAGGGGAGGGCCCTTCATCTCTCCTCAGCCTCTGGGGGCTCCAGGGAGGACCTTCGTCTTCTCCTCAGCCTCCGGGGGCTCCAGGGAGGACCTTCGTCTTCTCCTCAGCCTCCGGGGGCTCCAGGGAGGACCTTCGTCTTCTCCTCAGCCGGGGGAGGGCCCTTCATCTCTCCTCAGCCGGGGAGGGCCCTTCATCTTCTCCTCAGCCGGGGGAGGACCCTTCATCTCTCCTCAGCCGGGGAGGGCCCTTCATCTCTCCTCAGCCGGGGGAGGACCCTTCATCTCTCCTCAGCCGGGGGAGGACCCTTCATCTCTCCTCAGCCGGGGGAGGCCCTTCATCTCTCCTCAGCCGGGGGAGGGCCCTTCATCTCTCCTCAGCCGGGGGAGGGCCCTTCATCTCTCCTCAGCCGGGGGAGGACCCTTCATCTCTCCTCAGCCGGGGGAGGGCCCTTCATCTCTCCTCAGCCGGGGGAGGACCCTTCATCTCTCCTCAGCCGGGGAGGGCCCTTCATCTCTCCTCAGCCGGGGGAGGGCCCTTCATCTTCTCCTCAGCCGGGGGAGGCCCTTCATCTCTCCTCAGCCGGGGGAGGGCCCTTCATCTCTTCAGCCGGGGGAGGCCCTTCATCTCTCCTCAGCCGGGGGAGGGCCCTTCATCTCTCCTCAGCCGGGGGAGGACCCTTCATCTCTCCTCAGCCGGGGAGGGCCCTTCATCTCTCCTCAGCCGGGGGAGGACCCTTCATCTCTCCTCAGCCGGGGAGGGCCCTTCATCTCTCCTCAGCCGGGGGAGGACCCTTCATCTCTCCTCAGCCGGGGGAGGACCCTTCATCTCTCCTCAGCCGGGGGAGGGCCCTTCATCTCTCCTCAGCCGGGGGAGGACCCTTCATCTCTCCTCAGCCGGGGGAGGGCCCTTCATCTCTCCTCAGCCGGGGGAGGACCCTTCATCTCTCCTCAGCCGGGGAGGGCCCTTCATCTTCTCCTCAGCCGGGGGAGGGCCCTTCATCTTCTCCTCAGCCGGGGGAGGACCCTTCATCTCTCCTCAGCCGGGGAGGGCCCTTCATCTCTCCTCAGCCGGGGGAGGGCCCTTCATCTCTCCTCAGCCGGGGAGGACCCATCATCTCTCCTCAGCCGGGGAGGGCCCTTCATCTTCTCCTCAGCCGGGGGAGGGCCCTTCATCTTCTCCTCAGCCGGGGGAGGGCCCTTCATCTTCTCCTCAGCCGGGGGAGGCCCTTCATCTTCTCCTCAGCCGGGGGAGGACCCTTCATCTCTCCTCAGCCGGGGGAGGCCCTTCATCTTCTCCTCAGCCGGGGGAGGGCCCTTCATCTCTCCTCAGCCGGGGAGGACCCTTCATCTCTCCTCAGCCGGGGGAGGGCCCTTCATCTCTCCTCAGCCGGGGGAGGGCCCTTCATCTCTCCTCAGCCGGGGGAGGACCCTTCATCTCTCCTCAGCCGGGGGAGGGCCCTTCATCTTCTCCTCAGCCGGGGGAGGGCCCTTCATCTCTCCTCAGCCGGGGGAGGACCCTTCATCTCTCCTCAGCCGGGGGAGGCCCTTCATCTTCTCCTCAGCCGGGGGAGGGCCCTTCATCTCTCCTCAGCCGGGGGAGGACCCTTCATCTCTCCTCAGCCGGGGGAGGGCCCTTCATCTTCTCCTCAGCCGGGGGAGGGCCCTTCATCTCTCCTCAGCCGGGGAGGGCCCTTCGTCTTCTCCTCAGCCGGGGAGGGCCCTTCATCTTCTCCTCAGCCGGGGAGGGCCCTTCGTCTCTCCTCGGTCTCCGGGCCTCCAGGTGCTCCTTGATGGTGGCCGCATCGCTCCCGTCTCTGCCTCTGTGGCCACATGGCTTCTCCCTGTGTCTGTGTCCAGATCTTTCTCTAACTAAGACATTGGTCACTGGATTGGGGCCCACACCAGTGACCTCGTCTTCACCTGAGTACGTCCTCAAAGACCGCATTTCCAAATAAGGGCACACTGAGCGGTTTCGGGTGGACATGAAATTTGGGGTACGCTATGCCCCAGCACAGGGGTCCCTGGGAGTGTCAGTTAACCAGACCTAAGACTGTATCCCCATTTATGAATCAGGCAGTTCCTCCTGTGCAGCTGCTAAGAGCAAAGGGGACCTGGGAGAGGCTGGTGTGGTCAGTGGGCACCATGCCAGCCATGCCAAATGCTCAGGTACCCCGGGTAAGTACTGTATGCCAGCTCATGTGTGCACCGGCTCCAGTGTGCGCCGGGTCAGATCTGAGCCAGTACATGTCTACAGGCTCCCACAGGTCACAACAAGAAGCAGGTGCTTCTGGATGAGGACTTGAAGCAGCAAGGCTGGGGCTGGGCCAGGTCCCACTGTGGCTGCTGGACCGCCCACCTTTGCCAACAGGGTGCCACAGCGCAGGTGCCCAGCCCACAGTGGGGAGGCAGAGAACCTGCTCCTGGAACCTGGGTTTTTTGGGCTGGCTCCAGGGGGTGTTGACTGACCGGAGGAGGCTGCAGAACAAGAAGGTCAGGTTTCAGGCTGGCGGCCTCTCCTTAATTACAGGGATGCTGGGGTAGGCCAGAGCCTGCTGTCAGGTGGAGTAGAGGTCACGCTTCATGGGAGGCTACTGTGTTTTAAGAAGTGCCTGTGGGCTGGGGGGCTTTTGGTCCAGAGTCTAGGGGAAGGCAAAGCTTACCAGAAAGTCTCCACTCCGGGGTGGGGGGCAGGTGCTGAGGTGGGAGGGCTCCAGGAGGCTGTTGTGAGAGGCAGCCTCGGGGCCTGTGGGTGGGCGCCTGGTGCTGGCACACGAGAACCTTCTCCTCTCTGGCCTGTGAGCCTAGTACCACGAGGGAGCCTCCCCCAGCGGCTGCTGGTTGCAGGGCAGTGGGAAGATCCACATTTCCCAGCAGCTAAAGCGCCTGACCTCCCTCTGACCCATGCCCTCCTGCTGCCCAGAGCCTCCAGGTGTCAGGCCACAATGCGCTCAGGGACCCACCCTCCCTTAGTGCCAGCTCCATTTGTCCTGCTCCTCCGACACCTCCTCTGGTCCAATCCCAAGGTTTTAAGAGGCCCGGACGCCTTTCTCACCACATTCTTCAAACACGCTAGTGCAGGGAGCCCCAGCCTGATGGGTTTGCCCAGTAGTTGGTGGTCACTGCACTCCCTGGTCTGTTTGCAGAGGGGCAGCCTCACCTCTCCTCCACAACCCTGCCAGGCAGGGCCCCACATTAGAGCTGGGGACAGAGGGACTCGTGAGGACGCTGGACCCAGTTTTCTCCTCCTACCCATGGGATGCCTCAGGCCCCTGTAGTTCATGGATGCTCAGGGGTGTCCGCCTTCCTCCCACCTCCGAGCAGCGTCAGTCAGGGCCCCTGGCACAGGCCCCTGGGGGACCCACGCCTGCCTGCCCTGCTTATTGGGGTGCCAGGGAGCCCCAAGAGCCATGTGTGGACCCCCCATGCCCCACTGCCGCAGCAGGACACCCTGATGGCACTGGGGCCTCATCTCTTCACTGGGCCAGGACAGGGCTGTGAGGTCCAGCTGCCTGCTCAGCTCTGGGACCTGCCCTCCTGCAGGAGCCCACGGCCGTGAACATGCGCACAGTGGATCCACATGTCCTCCGAGGAAAAAGAGAGGGTCAGGGTTGAGTGTGTGGGTGCTAAGGGGTGCAGAACTCACTTCTAACTATGAGGGTCGAGGTGGGCTTCACAGAGGAGGTGGGCTTTGAGCCACGCCTGCAGCCCGGCATCTGGAAGTGGCTTCCGGGCTCTCCCTGAGCTCTCTCCTCTGCAGGACCCCCCTGCCTGCAGATCTGCACCCCCAGCTCCTTCCTGGGGACTTGATATCATGGTCCTGCCTGACACCCCAGGGGTGAACACGACACCCAGCCCTGAGGGTTCCCATCTGCTGGGGGCATCTGACCTGGGCAGGCCAGGGTGGGTGGCAGGGAGCCCAGTGGGGGCAGGTGCAGGTGACCAGGGGGAGACTCACTAGGTCATCACCAATGCAGGGGGTCCTGGCTCACTGGATTTTGCCACCAGAGAGGGTTGGGGAGCTCCACACAAAGGCAAGGAGGCCGGGGCTCAGGGGGTGACTCGTCTCCAGAGAGCGACCAGAAAGGCCATCGGAGTGCAGCGCAGCCCGCGCTGTCCTCGCTGAACACTTGGTCCTGCCCTGGACAGCAACTGCTTCCCCTCCAGGGTGGCCCCCATCGTCCCCCACGTGCTCCAAGAGCAGCGAGACTTTCCCAAGACAAGTCGGAGGCTTCGGAGCCCTTGGGGGTGGTGGCTTCTCCCCGTAGCCCCATATCTGTCAGTCCCCCCATAAGGGAGGGGGGTTGACAGGCTCCTCCTTGCTCCCAGAGTGAGGATCGCCTCTGCTTTTCCGGCCCCCACTTGCCCCCTCCACCTGCCGTTTTCCCTCCGGGGAGCCCTGGAGGTTTTCCAAGAACTCTCCGGGTCGAGGGGGCAGCCTGTGCTGGGTGGTGGGCGGCCTCCTGCCTGTTGGATGCCCAGACACCTCCACCTTTCACCCTGGGGGTCCAGTTGACTGATGGCCACGACAGAGAAGCTGAGAGCAACCGCAGCCCACAGCTCCACGCTGGTCCCCCATCTGCAAACGCTGGGCCCCATGGGAGCTGTGACTCGGTTTCCCGCTTGTCATGGGGCTGGCCGAGGCCCCGCGTGTGCAAGCCATGTCATGTTGGGCAGGAATGTGGCCCGTGTTCACATGTGTCTCTGTGTGTGTGAGAGAGAGGCGTCAGCTGGGACGCTGGGGTGGCAGAGACAGTCCCGGCTCACCCCTCAGCCTCCCTCGACCTCGACTCCCCCCACGTATGGAGCCACCCCCTTCCTGGCTCTCGCAGGAGTTGAGCTTCCTCTGCTGCGAGGGCTTTGTCAGAGGTTCCCTGTGGTTCCAGAAGGAAAGCTGGCTGCAGGGAGGGCCGGGCACTGGGCACCCTGTGGCTGAGCCTCTGGTGGAGGCTGCACCGCTGGGTTCCCAGACCCCCTCCTTGGCCCCCCCCCGGCCCCCACTGCACTGGGAGGACCTGCTGAGGGGCCAGAGTCTGGCTTCAGGTCCCACGGGTGGGGGCGGGGCCCCTCATTAGCACTGCAGCTGACACTGAGGGCGTCCACCTCGCTAATTGATTAAACTGTTTAGAAACCAGGCCGGCGTGGTGGGAATTGGCCCCAGCCGGGCCATCCGCTCCCCTTCTGTGCAGGCAGCGGCCCCCGGAGTTCATCCGTCAGGCGTGTTGGTGGGGTCTCGGCCCTGGCCGCCCTCGGGAACCCTTCTTTGCTCCTTTGTGTGGTCAAAAGTGGTGAGGGTCCTGAGAGGAGCTGGTGAGACCCTGGGGTCCTCCTCCCTGACCACTCACTGGGCAAGCATGGAGGGAGGCCTACTGTTCCCGGGAACCTGCCTGCTGGGATTAAACCAGCCCTTGTGAAGGATGGCAGGTGGGTTCCTCATTACCAGGAGGGCACGGGGCTGTGAGCAGAGGCCCAGGAAGCAGCGCTCAGAGGCCCAAGAGCCTTCTGTTATCCTGGGATTTTCTGCGCCTGTGACCTCAGCCTCTTCCTTCCTCTCCTGTGGGATTCCCCCAACACCCCTCCCCTCACGCCATTCCTTCCCCCACCATGCCCCTACCCCCAGGTCTTCCCTCTAGGACATCAGCCCGGGCTGAGTCCTGGGAGAAGGGCCGAGCCTTGGTTCCCAGTGCAGCCCCTGTGCCAGCACGCAGTGGGTGCTGCCCCTGCTGGAGGAGCGGCCTGGGGCCTGGTCAGCCCTGCTGGTGTCTGGCCTGCAGCCAGCACGGGCTCTGCCATTCACCCTTGGTTCCAGGTGGGTGCCCACCCAGGCAACCTCAGAGCAGAGTAGGCTGGGCTCCGGAGGTGGGGGCGGCCACTAACAGCAGGAGGTCGTGGCAGTGCAGCTATGGCAGGGGTTCTGAGGGGCAGAAGCCAGGAGCGGGACGTGGGGACGCAGACCTGCAGGGAGGACGCCGGCTCACCCAGCGGGGAGGGGATGGCTGCCCAGGGACCCTGAGCTGCCTGTTCTGCTCCCCCCACTGCTGGGACAGGGGCCCCACGGGGGATGCCAGGGAACGTGAGGAATCTGGAGTCAACACTGGGCCACTGTGTGCTGCCACCCAGGCGGGCCGTGATTTATAAAAACAGCGGAGGCTTGGCTGGTATCAGGGCGGTGAGGTCACGGCGGCTGGGGGCTCTGGAATTTCTTCAGAAGAATTTTGCTTACCAAGCCACATACTTTCCTGGCCATCAGCTTGATCAGGGGCAAGATGAAAAATACGCTAAAACACAAAGAAACAAAAAAACACCAGGCTCCAGTGAGGGGGAGGGCGCTGGGGGGGGGGGGGGCGGAGGGCCCAGGGAGGGTGAGGGGCTGGGAGCCACTCTGCCCAGCGCTCTCCGCCCAGAAAGAGCCCAGCGCCCCTTCCTTTCCCCTTTTAGCACTGCTGAGCTGGACTAACATGTCCAACAAGGAGCTTTACTAAAAACTGAGGCAATAAAGAAAACACAGATGACATAAAAATAGTCAAGGGCACATTCTTGATGGTAGATAACTGGTCTCTGGCTGCAGCGGCTGCCAGGTTGGGTGTTGGCCACGTTGGCTGGGTCTGCCAGGCCCACCCACAGGCGCTGCACTTCCCTGGGCCTGACAGGGGCGTGGCGGGTCTGTAGGCGGGTGGACGAGGGTGGCAGGACCCGTGAGGGGCGTGGCGGGTCTGTGGGCGGGTGGACGAGGGTGGCAGGACCCGTGAGGGGCGTGGTGGGTCTGTGGGCGGGTGGACGAGGGTGGCAGGACCCGTGAGGCGATGTGTGTGCCGTGCAGTGGGGCTCTGTAAGAAGCAGCTTGGGCAGGGGCAGACCGGGTGGTGCCCACGGGTCTCTGTCCACCAGAGCCTCTGTTCAACCTCAGTGTTGCTCTGGATGTGGATAGGAGGAGACACTGTCTGGGCCACAGACCAGGTGCTTCCTTCATCCTGACCACACCTGCTTCTGCCCAGGAGACGCTGCAGGGGCCGTGTTCCCCGCCCGGCTCCTCTTGAGTGGTTCCCAGGCTCCTCCTCTACCTGGTTCCACCTGGAGCCGTGGGGTTGTGCCGGGGACGCCTCGCTGCAGCTGCAGCTCAGGGAGAAGTCACTGCTGGGGCTTCTGCCTCTCCGGTGCGAGCTGAGCTCCACTCAGGTCTGGACTTCTGCGTAGGGAGCTGTGCTTCCCAGGGTGGTGGGGAGGGGTCCCTGGTCCCAGCCACGGTGTGTCCTTGACCAGGACACTTGACTTTTCTGCCCCCAGAAGGTCTTGTCTGGACCTCCAGAGCCCCCAGACTTGCTCACTTGGCTCCACTTCCAGGCAGGGTGCCCTGGTATTGCTGTTGCTGGCACCTGCCGTGCCTTGGAGGGGTCTCCAGTGGGACCTCTGAGCACGGCTCTTCCTGTACCTTGAGAGGTGAGCAGAGGGCGTTTGTGGGAGAACTGGAACCTGGGGAGGAAAAACCCCAAGGCAGGCAGAGACTGTCCCTGCAGTCTGTCCAGTGACCCACCGAAGCTGAGTGGTGTAGGACATGGAGGCTGGCCCAGGACCTGGGGAAGAGAGGGCCTTAGTCCGGTGAGATCAGCCTGGTGGGGAAGGGAGGGCCTCAGTCCGGTGAGGAGATGAACCTGGTGGGTCCATGCCACGCTCGCCTGCTGTCAGGGCCTGCCCTTCTCTCCGGCCTCCAGCTGCTTTGCCCCAGCCCAGCCTTCAGGCGCCTCAGCTGCCTCCCCCCACCCTGAGCTTGAGTCTAGCTGAGCTGCATGCGGCTTTCCCTGTGGAGCAGACTCTGTCTGATTTCCCGAAGCCAGCTGCCTCCCAGGGCTTGCTCCCCGCCGTGGAACAGCCCCTTGGGGCCAGGTATTACCCCAGGCCGTGGCCCCGCAGTGCTGGGAAGTGCCGATCATGGCTGCTGCACGTGGGTTGCCGTCTGCGAGAGGCCTGTGGTGTTTGCTGAGGGCGGAGGACACTGAGGACAGAGAATGGGCGACTTCCAGGGAGGGCCCAGATGCGGCCATGACTGGGGTGCATCTGGGAAACCTCCTCCGGGGACACCCCCCACCATGGCCTGGCGCTGGTCCCGCAGGAAGAGCTTCAGGGCAGTGCGAAGGGGGAGTGGCCCCAGCTGCAGAGGGAAGGAGCGTTGGTGGCAGGGCCGCAAGAGTGACGGGAGGTCAGGCTGACGTCCACTGGCGAGAGCCCTTCAGACGAAGATAGCGTGGACGCCCTGCCCCATCCCAGCACAGGCTCCAGACGCCCTGAAACCCCAGGGGCTCAGCCCAAACCGTGAGCAGGAAGCGTTGCTTTGCTGAGAAACCATAAAAATGTAGAATTCAACCTCAAACACTGCTGTGGCCGATACTGAAGGTTAGAAATGAGCAGGTGGGGCCGGGCGCGGTGGCTCACGCCTGTAATCCCAGCACTTTGGGAGGCAGAGGCAGGCAGATCACAAGGTCAGGAGATTGAGACCATCCTGGCTAATACGGTGAAACCCCATCTCTACTAAAAATACAAAAAAAATTAGCCAGGCACGGTGGTGGGCTCCTGCAGTCCCAGCTACTCGGGAGGGTGAGGCAGGAGAATGGCGTGAACCCGGGAGGCGGAGCTTGCAGTGAGCCGAGATTGCGCCACCGCACTCCAGCCCGGGCGACAGAGCGAGACTCCGTCTAGAAAAAAAAAAAGAAAATGAGCAGGTGGGTCTCTCCCAGGGGGCCCCTGCGGCCTTTGGCCCCACACATGATGGCCCTCAGCTCAGCCCCAGCCCCCATGGCAGCTGTGGCACCTCGAGCCGCCCAAGATAGCTGCCGTGTGTGGGCATGATGCTGGGCAGGGCCTGGGTGGTGGCTGCTGGACCTTGTTGTCACAGACGTGCCACCTACTTCCCAAAACTGAGCCCCAGGGGTCTGAGAGGTCACCGTGGGAAGGTCGATCATTCCAGGGGCCCTGCAGGGTCTTAACACGTGTGGCTTAGCGTTTGCTCCCGGGTGGTGATGATGCCCCGTCCTGTGTTGCCAGGACCCTGGTCCCCCAGATGGTAAACGGCCTTGGGACTGGCCTGGTCAGGAGACACTGAGAGCTGTCCCTGCTGCAGAGCCGAGGGGCCGCCACACGGGGCGTCCATCGGTCTTCTCGCAGCACCACCTGTGCTGGTGGACTGGGAAGGGTGTGGGTGATCCTTGTGACCCACCAGGGTCTTGTGACTGTTTAAGGCCCTGGCCCAGGTTCCACCAGTCCTGCTGCAGACCAGCCCTGCTCACTCCTCCCTCTGGCTGTGAAGATGGAAGCCCACGGGTTGGCTGCCTCAGGCCAGGGCTGCCATGCAGGGAAGCCTGGGGAGGGCTGTGGCACTGCCCCATGGGCCGTGGTATCTCCCCAGGGCCCTGCCCCTCTGGATCTCCTGCACGCACCCCGGCCTCGCCTGAAAAGCCCCACGTACAGCAAAGCGGCAGTGTCTTGGGGCAGGCTGGGCTCTGCCTGGGGCACCATGGGTGGTGGATGCCTCAGTTTCCCCAGTCGATGAGAGGGAGCTCGGGTCGCTACTGGTCACTTGGGCCCCAGGCAGACCAAGGCTCACTTCTGTCCACTCCCTGGCCCCCTTCCCAGGAATCCCACCCGTTCCTGGCCGGGGTCTGGAATCTGTTCTCCCAGGACAGGACCTGCCCTCCCCTCCACTTGTGCTCCTCCTGGTCCAGCCTCCCTACTCAGGGCCGAGGGCACCGGGAGGATGGTGGTTGCAGAAGAATTTGGGAGGCCGGGTGTGGTGCCTCACGCCTATAATCCCAGCACTTTGGGAGGCCGAGGCGGGCGGATGACTTGAGGCTGTGCACCAGCACTGGACACGGAATCGAAGGAAACAGGCAGGGCATACCCTGTCTGCACTAGTGCAGGGCGTCTCGGGATCCTGGTTTTTCAGAAATCACGCTGCGGTGGAGGGCTGGTGCCGTCCTGGGTCGGAGGCTGGAAGCGGAGGAATCGAGGCATCGGCAGAAACTTGCAGGAAGGGTCCACCGAGCTGCCCTGGAGGGGCCTCCTCGCCAGGGTCCGCAGCGAAGCACTTTGCTCATGGGCCCCGGCCCTGAGAGAGGAGCTCCTGCCTCTTCCCACTCAGAGAGCGTGGACAGGAGAGGCCTGGCCTGGTGTTTCCTGATGAGATAGGGGCACGTTCCGGGAAGCGGTGAGCAGGCCCGGCAGGCATCAGATGTGGGGCTTCCTGTCTTCGGTGAATGTGCCCCTTGAGTGGGGTCTGGGTGGAGAGTTGGGGGAGGGGAGCCCCACTCCCCTTCTCCTTGTTGTTCTTGGCAGCTAGACTCGGGCAACGGCCTCCACCCTCTGGAGGGGCCTCCCCCTGTGCTGGCTGTGGATCAGAGGGGCGATGGGGAGGTGTCCACCGGTCCAGGCGGTGGGGGTGGGGGCCTGGAAGGCCCAGGCATAGGGGAGAGGGATGCATGGGAGGACGCCCGATGCCTCAGGGCCCCCGGTCAGCAGCAAGGCACGGACTGTCCTCTGGGCGGTGATGGCCCTGCACGAGGTCCCTGCGCCGTCTGTTTGCATGGGGAGAGGAAAGGATCACGCCACCATAGGAGTGTTGGCCACCTGAAGGGTGAGTCCCACAGCCTAGAGGCTGGAGCGTGGGGACCAGGAGGGGTTTCTTACTGGAAGGGACTGGGGCTCATGCAGCCCCCCGGCTCCCGACACAACGCCCTGGCTCATCCCAGGTAATGAGGCTGCTGAGTCTGAACCGATGACAGTGGACGGGTGGCAGCCGGTTCCCAAAGAGTGGTCGGGCCTGGGACCCAGGTGACTCTGGGAGATGTGGTCACAGTTACAGCCATCTGTGGGCCTTTTGGGTTCAAAACAGTGAGAGTCACAGGAGACAGAAGGGATCTGAGCTTGCAGTTGCTCGTCCCGGCTCTGGGACACCCGTCCCATCTCCTACCAAGGGTTCCCCGTTCCTGGCGAGTTGGAAAGTGGCTTCATGGGCAGAAAACGAGGGCAAAGGGAGCAGCCTGCTGTGAGAGACGTCCCGGCACCCACCCTCCCCGCCAGCTCCCTTGGGCCTTTCCTCCCTCTCAGCCCCACCCTCGCCGGGTGGCTTCTGTCACTGTCTCTCCTGGGTTTGACTCAGGGTGAGGCTGGCCAGCAGGGGCTGACCAGTGTGTGTCGGAGAGCCTCTCCGAGTGGCCAGCAGCACGGGCAGAGAGCTCACAGGCTGAGCCCTGAGACCAGGTCCTGTCTGAGAAGGAGGCAGGGATGTGGCCCCCACCCCTCCTGCCCGGGACCCTGCCTTAGGCCCCCTCTAATGACCTAATTTGAATTTGATTGAATGTAAATCTGAATTTGCTTGAAGATGTGATTTCCAAGTGAGGCCTCCCCCTGTGGGTACTGAGAGTTAGGACTTCATCTTATCTTTCCTGGAGACACGTTCAAGCAATGACAGGATTACATGTAGGCTTCAGTAAACACTACATTCTCTGTGGTGTTTAGTTGTAGAACTCCCAGTTAGAGCTGCTGTCCCAGTCCAGTGGGGTTCAGCGACATGCACTGGTTTTAGGAGTAAATTCGAAGCCACAGAAGCGTTTGCACTGGCTCTGGGTGCGGCTGCGTCTTCAGCCCTGGGGCACTGATGCTGGGCGGCTTCTCGGCTCCCTCCGGAAGGGACTCAGGAGCGAGGTGGTGGGGAAGCCAGCAGCTTGGCTGAGGTTGGTGAGCGGGTGGTGGTCCGGCTCTGCGACTGCTCCCACAGAGCGGGGCTGCCCCTCAGGCAGTGTGCAGAGTGCAGCCGCCCAGGACCAACTTGCAGTCATATTGATAACCACTTTTAATGACATGCTAATTAGGGGGCAGGTTATTCAGATATAGCTGGAGGATGGGCAGTCGCTTCCAGGTGTTGCCAAAGGCAGTGAGCGACTGGAGGTGGCCTCGGCATCCCTTCCAGTTTGTCCTGTCTTTGGTCGGTCCGGGGACCAGGCTTGCCTGTCTCCGACCTCAATACCACATTTTCTGTGTCAAAACAGTCCAGTAGAAATAAACAGCGACAGCACTGTGACTAGAAAAGTGAAGAAACAACTTATTTCCGTTTTCTGATTTGTTGTGACCTCAGCACTTTTGTGTTTAACATTTAAACAGCGTGACAGTGTAAACTCTGAGACGTGGTTTTTATTTCGTAAAGGTGCACATTTTAGCTCATTCATGAAACTGATTTTGAAGATCTTTAAAACAGAATTTAGTAGACCTTAAGAATTGTTAATTGTTTGCAACTAAAGACCAGCCCAAGAGAATAAAGCATTGCACCAGTGGTAGGGTTTTGCAGTTGCCTAATTGTACCTTTTACAGATGTTTCCTTTTGTTAAAACTCACTAGTCACTGGATCTGCTATTCAACATGGTGATGGGAGGGAATTATGTGTGACTGTGTTCCCTGAAAAGACATGTTCGCGTCCTAACCCCCGGGGCCTGTGAATGTGGCTGTATTGGAAACACGGTCTCTGCAGACGTAATCAAGCTAGGATGATATCATAAGGACAGGCCCTAACCCAATAAGCCTGGTGTCTTTCCGAGAAGAAAACAGAGACACAGAGGGTGAGGCCCACGTGAAGACAGAGGCAGAGATTGCAGCACTGTGGCCAAAGGCCAGGAGCGTTTGATCCACCAGAAGCAGGAAGACACAGGGCAGGGTCCCCTGAGAGCAGCCGTGGGGAGCTCCCTCAGGCAGACACCTCGTGGTCCTGCCACTCCTCGATTGCAGACTCTGGCCTCCAGAGCCGTGAGACGGCACAATTCTGTTGTTTTAAGCCACCTTGTTTGTGGTCATTTGCGCCAGCAGTGCTGGGACAGTCACGCACGGGGCCACTCACTGCCGTATTGGATTAGACCCTTGCACTGGGGGCTTCGGGAACCTGACTGGGTTGGATGCTGGACAGCAGGACTGTGGGGGCTTCGGGGGGTGTTGGTGCAGGAGTGGAAGGTGCCCCTGCTGGGATGGGGGTCCCTCTGTCCCCTTTGCCCTCGGGAGAGAGGGCCCTCATGGGGCTGCCCAGGACACAGAGCTGCTTGTAAAATCCTGCCCTCATTCCAGCCTAGGGCTTCTGCTGGGGGCAGGGTCCAGGAGCCTCGGGACAACATATGGACTCAGGATATCCAAGTCTCAAAGGAGAGGAGCCTGGGGAGCTTGGGATGAGGCTCGTCCCCAGCCTGAGTTTTCTTCCTTTGCCGTCACCTGTTGCCCCTCTGGGAGCCGCCGTGGAGAATGAGGAACGTTCCAGGTGGACTCAGCTGTGCCAGCAACACCACTGCAGGCTTGAGGGGGGCGGGCAGACGGGCACGCGGTGTCACACGCAGGGGCTGGACAGGAAGTGGGCTGAGGGCCAGCGCAGAGGGTGGGGCAGCCCCTGGACCTGGCTGACCAGAGCAGAGAAGGTCTATGAGGAGAGGGGAGAGGAAGATACAGAAGGATTTAAAAATAGGGCTTTGTAATTTTCAAACAGCACAAAGTATGCTGTGAAAGAAAGACAAAATTTTCAAAGTTAGCTAAAATCCCATCACCTAGAGATAAACACAGATGACATTTTAAAATTGCACCCGAGTTAAACAGTGGCTCTGAGCATCCTAAGTAGATGAGCACTCTCTGGTTTTCTGATTGGGGAGTTTAGTGACAAAGCTGTTGCTTTGGGTGGAGGACGAGGGCAGTGTGGGCACTGGTGGGGGCAGGGGGGCACGGGGCTCTGGGCGAGAATAAGCAGAGGGAGGCTCACCATGTGACAGGCAGGTCTCAGCCTCTACCAGCAGGACAGACCAGATCTCTCAGCCTCTGAACTCTGTTTGGGTAAATGGGATTATGACTATGAGTGACTGGAAGGCCCCGCTTGGTGCTGAGTGCACTTGGACCCATGTTATGTCTGTGGCGCAACCGCTCAATGAGGTCTGCACAATCATTGCAGATGATCACTGCAGGATCGTTCCTCACTGTAGGATTGTTCCTCACTGCACGACCATTCCTCACTGCAGGATCAGTCCTCACTGCACGCTCAGTCCTCACTGCAGGATCAGTCCTCACTGCCCGATCATTCCTCACTGCAGGATCGTTCCTCACCACAGGATCAGTCCTCACCGCATGATCATTCCTCACTGCACGCTCAGTCCTCACTGCAGGATCAGTCCTCACTGCCCGATCGTTCCTCACTGCAGGATCGTTCCTCACCACAGGATCAGTCCTCACCGCATGATCATTCCTCACTGCAGGATCAGTCCTCACTGCAGGATCATTACAGATGATCACTGCACCATTATTCCTCACTGCTCGAGGGAGGAACCACAGCACAGAGAGGGTGAGCCACTGGCCCAGGGCACGTAGCTGTGAGGGGGGAACTAGGAATTCTCATCCAGCCTTTGGGACAGTTACACATGGACTGGATGTGATGGATCTCGAGCCACGTTGACCATTGAGTCCCTGTCCCCTCAGTGGGTTTCAGAAGAGAGGCCGCCCCTCTCCCACATCCCAGGAGCTCAGAGGCCCTGGGATAGGCAGACAGTTCTTGGCCAGGTGGCTGCTCCTGGGGTCACATCACTTGGTGGTGCTGGCCTGGCATGCAGGTGCCCCCTGTGCCTGTGGGGTCCTCTCTGGGCTGGCCTTCTGGGCACGGTGGGAAGACCCTGATCTGCCTGGTTGGTGCTGCCTGAAGAGGCGTGTCTTCACCCTTCACTTCGCCTTTCAGAGCCCCCAGAGCACGGTCACCCGCAACCCCAGCCTGGCCTGGCCTCAGTCCCGCTGGCCACCCTTGCTCAGGGATCGCTGGGGGTGCTTGGACCTCAGACCACGCAGGGCCTCCCTTTGCTGAACAGGAAAGCAGGACGGCCACCCTCGGGCCACCGGCCATGAGCATCACAGGGGCAGGTTCTTATCTGGGCGGGATGTGTCAAGGCCGGGTTTGGGGGCCAGAGGCTCCCCAGCAGGCCTCCCACTGGCCACAAGACACAGGCAGCCCCTCAGCCCTGCAGCCACGTCCTCACAGGGCCCCCCTTGCCCCAGGCCCGGCCAGGCCACCACGGCCAGCTCCACGCACACATCTGGCCGAGTGCACACACCAGGCTGTGGGGTGGTGTCATAGCCCAGGAATGCAGGAAGACGTCTGGGGTTCTGGCACGGAGGCATGGCCATGCACCAAGAATGTGCCTTGTACAGACACCATTATGCATTGGGGGAACACGGCATAACAAAACCAGTGGATGCCACCGATTCTGCTTATTTTGCTGAGAGCTGAGAGGACAGCAAAGTGCAGCCGCTGGAAAAGTGTCTCTGACCCTCAGGAGGGGAGGGCGCTGGCTGGTGCCCACTGTCCCACAGGGGACGGAGGGATGCCTGGGCATGGGTGGGCACAACCGTGGGGATGCTGGCCTGGGGGCGCCTCTGCCCCTCCCCAAGGGAGAAGGAAGGAGGCCGGGCGAGGGCGTGGGCGGCGCTGTCCTGGCTGATGGCTGAGGAACCAGGGTGCAGCCGCAAGTGCGTGGCAGCGTGGCAGGGCGGCTGAACGACCCCATTGTGTGGAGTGAGGCCGAAAGGCCAAGTGGGGCAGGCAGGGGAAGATGCACATTTCATAACTTCTGTTCCATTGTGAAAGGACTGCCTGCCCCTTTTAGAAAACTTGGAAATCGCAGCAAGTCTCCAGCAGGGAAGCAGCGCCGTGGGGGAGGGGTCTTATCTCTGGGCCGCGCTATCTCCCCACCCAAAGCCCACGGCCGTCAGCCTTCCGGGCATTTCTTTCAGAACTTTAAGCCACATGTCTGTGTGTCTGTCCGTGCATACAAACACGTCTGTGTTTATGTGTGTGCTCACATCACTGGGGTCATGTGGTATGTGTTGTAAAAATTACTTTTTAACTTGTGTAATATGTATTATATATATATATATATATAACAAACTCTACCATCTTAGCTGTTGTTAAGTCTACAGCTTGGTGGCATGAAATACATTTACATTAACTAACTGTCAATTTCCAGGATGTTTTATCTTCCCTAGCGGAGACTCTGTACCCGTGAAACACACACTTCCCAGTCCCCCTCCCCCAGCACCCACCGTTCTGCTTCCGTCTCCATGAAGCGGACGACCTGGGACTGCACAGGAGTGGAATCACACAGGATTTGCCCTTATGCCTCTGGGCTCTTTCCCTCGGCACAGTGTCCTCGGGGCTCATCCGTGCCATAGCAAGCGTCTGACTTTCCTTCCTCTTCAAGGCTGGGTAACGGCCCTTCACGTGGCCAGACCGTGTTTTACTCGCTCATCTGGCGATGGTCTTTTTGGCTATTGGGAGTAATGTGGCCGTGAACGTTTGTGTCTTGTTCTGTATAAAGCAAAACACATTTTCATTCTTTCCAAAATGTCCTTATGTTTCCTGTTGAATGCCTTGGACTCAGGATTTGGGGGAGCCGGTCATTATATCACACCCAGGGTTTTCGCAGGAAAGAACCTCAAGCCTTTCGTGCTCTCTGGACTCATCCTCCCCACAGTCGGCT
Source organism: Rhinopithecus roxellana (assembly GCF_007565055.1). Lineage (NCBI taxonomy): Eukaryota > Metazoa > Chordata > Mammalia > Primates > Cercopithecidae > Rhinopithecus > Rhinopithecus roxellana. Next base: position 38,243,238 of record NC_044567.1, read on the forward strand.
GTTCAGAGATTTTTCTCTCTGGAGGACTGGGGGGTGTCTCTAGCCTGGCCATCCTGAGTTCAGGTTTCTTTTCCCTGACAACAGACAAGCAAGCGAGTAGCCCCTCTCAGTCCACGAGCTGATCCTTTGGAGGCTGGGGTTGCAAACCCTGATCCTTGGTGGGCTGGGGTCGACCTCCGGGACCCCCTCCATCCTTCAGAGTGAGGGGCGGTGCAGGTTTTCTTTTCTCCTCACCTGAGAGATTTTTCTGCTGTCTGAGAGAAGAGGGTGAAGGCTCCATAGCTCTGCAGGAGCCTGGTAAAGAGGATGGGGTGCAGGGGTCCCGAGCCTACCCAATGGCCCCGTCCTGCACTGACCTGTGGGATAACGGCCTCTTGGCAGGTCAGTCCCGGTGGTGGCTTCCCTGGAGCCAGGAGCTGGGTTCCAGAGCCCAGATCTCCACCCCTACAGTGGGCAGGGCTGACAGGGCCCCAGAACTGGGGAGTGTAGCTCTGGGAGGTGGCCTTGGGGAACCATTTTCCCACTGGGCGGGCCCTTTTTTTCTCCTGTCTGTGCACACAGGGCACCCAGGTCCCAGGATGGACCCTATTTTGAGAGATTTATTTACTTTTTTTTCTTTTGAAAGGGCCGTGGCCAGGCAGAATATTGAAGCAGAAGGAGCCAGACAGTAGCGGCTCTCTCAGGGTCTAACGCAACAGAGAGCTCACCAGGTGTGTACAGAGTGGGGCAGGAGCCGCGTCTGCAGGAGGCCGGTGGGGAAAGGCCATGAGGCCTGCAGCTGGGGCCCGGACCGTGCTCAGCGCTGTGTGGTGGGGACACCAGGAAAGGCTGTGGGGGGTCTTGGGAGTCGACACCCTCCCTGAGGGGCCCTAAGTCCCTGCCAGCGGGTGGATCCAGAGGGTCCCTGGAACAGTCTGTGTGGACCCCCAGGGTCCTCTCCCCCTCCCCTGGGCGTTGGCCTCCTGCAGGATGCTGGCCTGACTGGGGTGTGTGGGGCGTGCAAATCACCAACGACAACCTTCCGTCCAGGAAAAACGTTGTGTCCCGAGGAGGAGTGTGGCTTTTCCTGTCCCGGGCTGGGGATGTGGGATCCTTTTAACCCACTTTCAAGAGCAGGTTTTGGGGGGCTTGTTTTTTAAAATCACAGAACAAACATAACTATTGTTCTCCTACTGATGAAATTATCCATTTTCACGACCCAGGGACGATCTATTTTCACCCTTTCATGTAGGCCGCTGTGGACCTTTTCTCCTTTTATGCACACAGCAGTATGTCGTCAGGTTTTTCCAAATCAGGAGCACATTTTATATATATGTATATAATTTTCTGGATTGATTTTTAAAATGAAATCTTGGGACAGACTTTCGTGACCGTAACTGTGGATGTAGCTCAGGCTAACTAACAGTTGTGTAGGTTTTTGTTTTGTGAATACAATCGATGATGTTAAGATTTTAGGTTCCCTTTTTCCTTACGTTATAAACAATGCTGTTTCTCTCCTCCTCCCTTTGCATACACTCCCAGCAGTGTCAGTGAGCTGGGGCCTCGTACTCCTGGGTACGGCGGGGCGCGAGGCTGGTACGGGGAGCTTCTCCTAGACTGTGCGGCCCCTTAGCAACGTTCCTAGTGTGCAAAGGCCTTTCCTGGTTTATGGAAAGGATCTAGAGGGGGAAGGGCCTTGCAGCCCACATGATGTTGGGCCAGTGTTTGCCTCCTGCTGAGGCCCTCACTTCCCACCAGATCTGGGGCTGCTTTTCATGTCTCAGCCCCAGCCCGGGTCCAGCCTATGTCTGCAGGGCCTGCTCAGAGTGTGTCTGAGTGTGGCCTCGCCCTCTGTTCCCAGCCCCAATCCATGGATGTGAATAAAACGGAAACCAGAATTCGGGAGCCTGAGAGGCCAGGGTTTCAATCTCTGTAACCTCAGGACAGAGGGCTGGGGGCAGGGGGGCCTGTGTGACAGGCCAGGGGAAATGTGGGGCAGTGTGACAGGCCAGGGGAAATGGAGAGCTGTAGCCATAAGTGGGCTGAGGCCCAGAGTGTCCCCTGGCCACTCTCTTCTGCACAGGCCCTGAGACCAGGGATTCCTCCCACTTTGCTCTGGGCACTGGGGGCTCAGCTCAGTCCTGTTCCAGCCCCACTTTGATGCCCAGGAAGTCCCAGGATAAAATCGCAGGGACAGAAGCCGGGGCTACTGCTAAGACCCTTTGACATGGAAATGCTGATTCAGAGGCTCAGGGGCTTCCCACTCAGCTCCCTCGGGAGGCCTAGGGCCAGGGCATCAGGGTGGGGTGCCCAAGCCTGTTCTCCATGCCGGAGGGCCGGTGTCCAGGGGCCAGTGTCCAGGCCAGGGCTCACCCGAAAGGCCTGGAGCCTCACACGCTCAGGTAGGAAGTGCGCTTGGGAGCCTGGGTGGCCCCTGCAGTTGTTTTGGGAAGATTTTGCTCTGATTTTTTCCTGCATAGCCAAGGTAAGTGCAGTTTTTGCCCTTTATTCATTGGAGCGTCTGGCCTGTTCTGCCAAGCATAGCGTTTCCATCACGCTGGCCATGAGCACCCAAGGGTGTCCCGGGGCCACACAGGCTGCTGGAAACCAGACCTCAGTGCTCCTGGAGCCACGCAGGCTGCTGGAAACCAGACCTCAGTGCTCTACCGCTGCTCTGGCCCACAGGACCCTGCAACCCTCCTTGAAGGGGCAAGTCCGCTGGTAGAGGGGGCACAGAGGGGACCAGCCACCCACAGACATGCTGGGCACCCACATGGTGGAGTCCTCTTGGCTACAGCAAGGGATGGAGCCCCCGACGGACTCAAAACGTGAAGCCCAGAGAAAGCTGCCACACGGGAGCACGCGGGGGTCCCAGGACAGGCACAGCCACCCACACAGCCGCAGGTGGGGTCCTGGGGCTGCTAACAGGCGTGGGCTTCTTTTGGGGCGATGACAATGTTTTGGAACTAGGTAGAGGTGATGGTTGCATAACATTACAAATAGACTAAAAATCACTGAGGTGTACATTTTAAAATGGTTAAATTTATATGTGAATTTTACCTCAATAAAAACATAAAACCTGTTTGCAGAGCTCCCTGAGGCCAGATCCCCCAAACCCTTGAGGGCAGGACCTCTCCTCTGTTTACTGTGCCCCCTCAACATGGCACGGACTTCCCATGGCCAGGGCTCCCCAGCCAGGTTCTTAGGGAGGAGGCAGAGCAGGACAGGAAGAGGCGGGGTCAGGACTGGAGGAGGCGGGGTCAGGATGGGAGGAGGCGGGGTCAGGATGGGAGGAGGCGGGGTCAGGACGGGAGGAGGCGGGGTCAGGACAGGAGGCAGGGTCAGGACGGGAGGAGGCGGGGTCAGGATGGGAGGATGCGGGGTCAGGACAGGAGGCAGGGTCAGGACAGGAGGAGGCGGGGTCAGGACGGGAGGAGGCAGGATCAGGACAGGAGGCAGGGTCAGGACCGGAGGAGGTGGGGTCAGGATGGAAGGAGGCGGGGTCAAGACAGGAGGAGGCAGAGTCAGGACAGGAGAAGGCGGGGTCAGGACAGGAGGAGGTGGGGTCAGGACGGGAGGAGGCGGGGTCAGGACGGGAGGAGGTGGGGTCAGGTCGAGAGGAGGCGGGGTCAGGACGGGAGGAGGCAGAGTCAGGACAGGAGGAGGTGGGGTCAGGACGGGAGGAGGTGGGGTCAGGTCGAGAGGAGGCGGGGTCAGGACGGGAGGAGGCAGAATCAGGACAGGAGGAGGTGGAGCAGGACGAAAGGAGGTGGAGCCAGGATGGGAGGCAATATGAATAGGTATCTCATTGTAAAATTTGCTGGGTTTAAGATTATCTTATTTCAAAAGTTTGTGCTATGTTGTTTTAATAAAGACTAACTGAAAGGAATGTTCATTCACTGAAATTAAGTGAGCACCTACTCCTTGTGCAGGGCTGTGTTTCATGTGTGGCTCTAGGGGCTGGCTGACTGTGAGAGATGCATGTGCACAATTACAGGGGCTGTGCGAGGAGGTAATTCAGAATATGTCCCCTGACGGGGTACCATTAACTGTCAAGAGTGTTGGGATGGGGGTTCATGGCAAAGAGGGGTGCCTGGGTGGACCAGAGGTTGCGGCCAAGCATGTGGAAGAGATGGAAGTCAGACTGTGTGGGTAAGAGCTGGGGGTGGGCCTGAGTCCCTTCCAAACCTGTGGGACAGCTAAGGACATGATGGCTACCAGCTGCCCTACCTCCCAGGGGGACAGGCCTCCTGCGGGTGGTTGGGCTAGGGGCTTGGTTTCCCTTTTAGGGGGTGGGCCGGCACTGTGTCCATCCAGCTGCCCTTTATGTTTGGGAACCTTGGCTGTTTGAGCCACAAGGTCAGGCCCTGGCTGCCCGATTTACCTGACAGACCCTGAGAATCAGGACTTTTGCTCAGAACTTACAAATGCAGAATATAGTGGGAACCATTTCACTGCCTTGTCATTAGGGGCAGCGTGACAAGGCCTTGGCCACCTTCAAAACGAGGAGCTCGGGAAGCTCGGGGTGATATTGCAACGCCTGTGTCGTCTGTGTGGAGCCTTCTGTAGTGTTCTAGGAGACGGGGGTCCCAGTTCCTTTCCACGGGGTGAAAAATATTGCAGTTCCTCCAGCTCCCTCTCCTTTGAACTGCACAGCCTCCCTGAGAATGTGGTTTCGCCTCTGAGCCAGGCAGCGTGTGCAAGCTTCATCAGACTGGAAGCCTGTCAGTCTCCAAACCTCTGTAACACTCCTTTTCCTGGTTGGTTCAAGCCTGAACAGGGTGGGTGTGTTAGTCCACTTTTACGCTGCTGTAAAGAACTTCCCGAGACTGGGTAATTTATAAAGGAAAGAGATTTAATTGACTCACAGTTCCGCATGGCTGGGCAGGCCTCAGGAAACAATCACGGCAGAGGGCCAAGGGGAGGCAGCCACCTTTTTAACAAGGTGGCAGGAGAGAGAATGATGCAGGAGGAGCTACCAGCCACCTATAGAACCATCAGGTCTCATGAGAACTCACTCATCATCACGAGAACAGCACAGAGGAAACCGCCTCCATGATCCAATCACCTCCACCTCGTCTCTCCCTTGACATGTGGGGATTAGGGTGGGGACAACACCAAGCCAAACCAGTGGAGATGGGCATCTTGGCTGAGCCGGAGGTCAGAAGAGCACTGAATTTAAACACCTGTTTAGATATTTAACAACCAATCATCATCAATTGTGTTATCTACAGGACGGTGGTCGTGAAACTTCCCAATAGTTCTGATGAGGAAGAGGAGTGTGCTTCTTGTGTGCACGTGCAGTTCGACAAAACAAATGATCTCGCCTGTGTGTCCTGCAGGCAGATGTCCTGCACCGTCCCTGGAGCTGTGGAACTGGCCATTCTACAAACACATCAGACTTTCTTTTTTTCCTTTTTAAGTATAACTCACGAGAAGTCCTGGGATCTCCATGGCTGCACCAAGGGAGGAGAATCTCTTCAGTGTGGAAAGGAGGCATTGGTGAGGGTTGTAGAAGTCCAGCACGGCAGTGCTGGGAGAGGGCGGGTGGTGTGTGTGATGGGCGCAGCCTGTCCCAAATACGAGAGGGTGTGCCGCTGCGTAGTGCCCAGAAACACACACAGTAAGAGCCCGTTGGACGGCTTCAACAGGACGCTTCAAAACAGCCAGGAGGTGATACTTCACACCACTGTGAATCCTGTTCCTCTGAAAACTAGCGTATCTTTTTGAGACAGCCTCAGTCTGGGCTCAAGTGATCCTTCTACCTCACCCTCCTGAGTGGCTGGGACTATAGGCATGCACCGCCATGCCCAGCTAATTTTTTTTTTTCTAAGTAAACATGGGGTCTTTCTTTATTGCCCAGGTGGGTCTTGAACTCCTGGGCTCAGGTGGTCCTCTTGCCTCGGCCTCTCAAAGTACTGAGATTACAGGCGTCAGACACTGCACCCGGCCACATTTTTTATGAGTATGATTCCCGATAGGGGTTTAGGGAAGGGAAGAGATATAGCAAAAAGACAAGTTCTCGTCTCAAATCAGAACCCCGCCCCCACAAAAACCCCAACCCAAAAGCCTCACCGTAGTTATCTTTAGGAATTTCCACCCTTTCTCCCTAGGAAATTTGAGATGGGTGGTGGGTGGAAGGGGCTCGTGCTGCCCCAGAAGCACTGAGGGAGGGGGAGGCGCCAGTGTCCGCCCTTTGTGTTGGGTTTAAGCAGGTGCTGTCTCTGGCGCATGGGGCCAGGGCCGGATGTCGTCTAAACACCAGAGCAGCCCAGGATTCGTCGCAGAGGGGAGCAGGGTGTATCTTACAGGGGCCGATGGTGCAGGCAAACCTCAGGGTCTGCGGTTTTTGTGGTTGCCTCGAGTCTAATCCAGGCTGGGCTGTCTCGGAACCGGGTCTCCTGTCCAGTGTTTGCATGGTGTCTTTAAAAATCACAAAACGTATGGAAGTGGTGGACAAAGACTTTTCAACTTTGGTGATTCTGTTCTTCCCAATGGTGCAGAGAGCCTGCAAGGTCAGGAGCTGTGCAATGAGCTTGCTAGAAGGTCAAGGGTGAAAACAGCCCTAGTGTGGCTCCCAGGTATGGCCGGCTGACCTGCCCAAAGCCAGGCGTGGAGCCGCGGTGCCCACACTGCTTGGAGCTGGTGGCACAGGGCCCGGTGTTCCTTGGAGAGTCAGATCTGTCTCTGTGGACTCACCTCGTGTGTGAGCGGTGGGTCGTGCGCGTGGGGCGGCGGGACACCTGGCAGGTGGCAGAGGCTGCATTCCAGGGGGTGACTGACTTGCGATTCTTCTTCTGAGTGGGCACCCAGCCTCCTTCAACGCCCTCGGTGGGGAGAGTGAGGGGTCTGAGCTTGGCCCTGGTGCTCGGACGCTTCTCAGGTCACGCCAGGGCCGCGCCACCAGGGCCACTCCATCTTGGACAAGTTGTTTGGCCTCGCTGGGCCCTCCGCTGTGTAGCCTCTGCCCTTTCCTCTCCAGGTTCCTGTTTCAAAGCGTCTCTCTGAGGGGCTGGGGTGACACAGGGGCCACCATAGGGGAGGGCAGTGGCCTCACAGGAGCCAGCAGTGGGGCCATCAGGGCCTGGCTACGGGCAGTTAGGTGGCAGGAGGGGCTGAGAGGTCTCCGTGGTTGGGTCTGAGGTGAGGCAGGTTTGAGTTGGGCAGGACCAGGGGGGAGGGGAGGCGATGGGGGTCCATGGAGGTGGACGTGGTCCACTGTCACCCCACGCCGGCGGGGAGGGGAGGCGATGGGGGGTCCATGGAGGTGGACGTGGTCTACCATCACACCGCGCCTTCCTCCAGCACATCCTTCCCGTGGGTGGAGTCACAGCCCTGAGCTTCCTCTCCCTGCAGCCCTGTGGGGGAATCCATTCTGTGCTCAGGGACAGCGCCTGGTCCTGGGGGCTGGGCGGAGCTTGGAGGGGCCGGCCCCGGCAGCTTTGGTGGGTCGGGCACCGCAGAGCCCGGCAAGGGCTTCGTCTCAGAGCTTTGGTGAGATTGAGGCCAGTGGTGCAGCCTGCAGGACACTGAGGTGATGTGAGTCCTGGGGGCCGACTCCACACTCTGGCCAGTGTCCTGGCAACTGGGTGACCACAGGCTGTCTCTGCAGCAGCCGCCACTCTTAGGTCCCTCTGGTATTGAGGGACTTGCTTGGGGTCGCCGTGGAACTTGGAGCTGCAGGGTGGCTGAGGCCAGAGGCTTAAGACCCCAGTGTCAGAAGTAAAGGCGGGTGAAGGATGAGCGTGGGTGGTGGGGGCAGCTGGGAGCCCAGGACATCAAGTCCTCGCAGGGCCAGGCGGCTTTGTTGGCCTCCTGCGGCTGACAGGCGCCCCGGTGGGCAAACACTGAGAAATTGTGATGGGCATAGAGATGACTGAGCAAAGCATGCAGGAAGGAGGTGCTGAGCCTGAGAAAAGGCTCTGAGGGTCAAACAGCAGGAGCTCTGGCCCAGCTCAGCTCTGATACCCGCTGCAGCCGGGAGTCCCAGGGGTGTCCCACGCTGACACCGAGGAGGGAGTTGTCCAGAAAGCAGCCCCCGCTCGCCTGGAGAGGAGTCTTTCTCCACATGTGATCTGGGGGTGGCCACCAGCCTTGCCAACCTCAGGACTCATGCCCCGTCCGTCCAGCCACACTCCCTCTGTCCAGTGTGCTTGGACAGGGCAGCGTGGAGCAGGCAGTGTCCCTGGAGTGTCGTGGCCACCCCAGGGCTTAATTTGGAGGTGCCAGATTTGATGGTTGTCAGCCTGGGCAGGATTGAGGGCTTGTCCCAGACAGTCAGGAGACAAGCTGGGAGAACATCACTGGAGATAGATAATAAAGGCACTGATAAGGCCTGCGTCGACACGAGGTGCTGTCTGGAAAAGGCTGAGCCTGGTGGGGAACGGGTACCCTGGAACGGGGGCCTGGACTGGGAGGACAGACCTAAAGCATTTGAAGGTCACATGGTGACGCTGAAGGGGCAGCAAAGAGAAACCGAAGACTCCGCTTTCAGAAGCTCACCAAGCAGGGAGGCCACGTTCCGCTGCTCAGCAGGCAGCAGCAGATCCCAGCTTTTCATGTTTTGTCCTAGTGCCCAAGGTCTAGGAGATGGTTTTATTTTATTTTTAGTTTTTGAAAAATAGAGATGGGGTCTTGTTATGTTGTCCAGGCTGGTCTGGAACTCCTGGCCTCAAGGGATCCTCCTGCCTCGGCCTCCCAAAGTGCTGAGCCACATTCCTAGTCTGGTTCCGTGAGCCACGCGGGTGAATCGTTTCGCTGCTCACAGCGTGTGGGTGTCTCCCCAGCCACCTGACCCACAAAGGGCACAGCAACAGAAGAGAGGTCAAGGGGCCCCTCCTGCGGGTGTGAGGAGATGCCATCTTAGCACAACATCTGTGTTCATGGAAGACGTGTGCCTTCAGTGGAAACCGTCAGTCGTCTGGGTCAAAGTGGGCCACAAAAACCTTCTGGGGGCTTCCTGATCGGAGTCAACGTTTACCACATAGAATGTGGGGCTCTGGGCATAAGGGCAGCCTAGAAATCTCTTTGTTATATAGACATTTTCCTTTTCAGAATTTGACCTTGATGTGCAAAGGAAATAAGTATATTATGGAGGTGTTATTATTTGGTCCACAGTTTTGGAAGCCTCCCAGGTGTGCACTGTGGTTGGGGTTGTGTATATGACGCACCCACTCTGCCCCTGAAGAGCTTACACCGAACAAAGGCCTTGGACACGCTGCTGTGCATGTTCTCTGTGCACATAAACTTGAACTGAACACGATCAAACAGGTTTCTTACCTGTAGGACCGTCAGAAAGACATTGGGCTGGGACAGGCTGTGGGGTCTTGGATACCTGGCATGATGGTTTAAAATATATCTGCTACTTTGACAGTCCTCCTTCCAAAAGGTAGAGCCCACTGCCCGTCCCCTGAACGTGGGCTGCGCCTCCGGACCTGCCTTTAGAGAGTGGGATATGGTCGGAGTGACGCTCCGAGACTCCCCAGGCTAGCTCAGAAAAGGATGGCTTCTGCCTGCTGCACTCTCTTGTCGTTCACTTTGGGGGAGCAGCTGCTCTGTTGCAGGGCCCTTAAGCAGCCCGTGAGGCTCACACTGTGGGGAACTGAAGGCTGCCCAGCCTTGAGAGGGAGCTGCCGTCGACCGACCTCTTGGTAACTACCTCACAACAGACCCCAGACAAGCACAGCTGAGCAGCGCCCAAATCCCTGAGCTGAAGACATGGAGGACGATCAATGTTCACTATTGATTTGAGTCACTGAGTGCTGTCCTGTGGCCGTCGTTGACGAACGAACCTGGCATGGAGGCTGGGTTCTGTGCTGGGGGACGTGGGGAGGCCTGGAGGTTACTGTGTGGGGAGGAGACGCAATGAACAGCCAGTGAGGCCTCAGAGGTGCCCGTGCAGTAGCTAGGGTGTGCGGGGCGTAAGACAGTGGGGCGGATGGGCTGGGAGAGCTCCGGGGAAGAACGTTCCACATCCAGGATGTGTCTTCCTCACTCACGCGCCCAGGCCGTGCCGGGAGAGGCGCTCTGTGAAGCTTGGGTCCAGGGGAGCTGGGGGGTCCAGGAGGGATTGACGCTGCTCGTCTTAACCGCCAACATCTCGGCCTGTCCAAGAATGTGGTGCTGGCACCTGAGAACAAACGTCCGCCTTCCCCTGTGCTTGCAGAGGGACCCACTGCAGGACCTCTGATATGAAAGCATGTTCTTTGTGTTTGTGCTTAATCATTGTATTATTTTTATAAAGAATCCTGACAAAGTTGTTGCTCTGTGCAGGTGCGGCCGCAGGACTGGCAGCAGAAAGGCACTTTTGTGAGAAGAGGGATGGGAGAAGCACAGAGGTGGACCTGGGAAGGTCAAAGAGAAAAGAAGCCGCTGGTCTCCTGTGGGTGGAAGCTCCGGATGGCTGACCCAGGGCTCCGGCTCAAAAGAGCAGAGACGTGTGGGGGTGGGAACGCAGTGGGAAGAGCGGCCGGTGAACCAGGATCCTCAGCAGCGGGACTGCCCTCCCCACGGACAGATGGCAAATGCTGGTGAGGTGGTGGAGAAACGAGCCTGTCACCACCGGCGGGAACGTGGGCGGGCGCAGCCACTGTGCCGAACAGCCGGTCACTCCTCAGATGAGAAGCATGGAGCCCCACACAAGCCAGCCGTCCACGCTTAGATGTAGCCAAAGAGAACCAGAAACACACGTCCCCAGTAACACTTGTACCTGGCGTTATCATAATAGCCAAAAATTGGAAACAGCCCCAAGTTCATCAATAGACAAGAAAATGTGGTACATCTACCGGGCGTGGCAGCTCACGCCTGTCATCCCAGCACTGTGGGAGGCCGAGGCGGGCGGATCACCTGAGGTCAGGAGTTCAAGACCAGCCTGGCCGACATGGTGAAACCCCGTCTCTACTAAAAATACAAAAATTAGCTGGTCGTGGTGGTGCACCTGTAATCCCAGTTACTTGGGAGACTGAGGCAGGAAAATCGCTTGAACTTAGGAGGCGGAGGTTGCAGGGAGCTGAGATCCGGCCACTGCACTCCAGCCTGGGCAACAGAGCGAGACTCTGCCTCAAAAAAAAAAAAAAAAAAAAAAAGTGGTATATCTGTGCAGTGCGCTATTATGCAAAAGTAAAAAGGAATGAAGTCCTGTCATATGTTACAACATGGATGAACCATGAAAAGATCATGCTCAGTGAAATAAGCCATACACAAAAGGCCACATAGTGTATGATGCCATTTACAGGAAGAGCTAAGAAGAGGCAAATCCAGAGACAGAAAGTGGACAGTGGTTGCCGAGGCCTGGGGAGGGGCTGCTAATGTTGTATGAGGTTTCCTTTTGTGTAATGAAAACGTTCTAAAATTAGAGTCGTACAACCTTGGAAATGTACAAAAGGCCACCAGATTCTACACTCTAAATGGTTGATTTTTATGGTGCGTGTATTTTTTCCTCAATGAAGCTGTTTGAAAAAGAAAGGGGGAAAGAGAGGAAGAGAGAGAGGTACCAGTGGGGGAGGCAAAGAGGAAGAGGAACCTGGTAGAGCAGAGTCCAGGTAGAACCGAAAACAGGAACCTGCGGCGCAAATAGCATAGCGTGCCCCGTGCTGCCCTGTGCTGCCCTGTGGGCTGCCCTGTGTGCTGCCCTGTGCTCTGCCCTGTGCTGCCTGGTGCTGCCCTGTGCTCTGCCCTGTGCTGCCCTGTGCCCTGCCCTGTGCTGCCCAGTGCTGCCCTGTGCGCTGCCCTGTGCCCTGCCCGGTGCTGCCCTGTGCTCTGCCCTGTGCTGCCCGGTGCTGCCCTGTGCTCTGCCCTGTGCTGCCCTGTGCCCTGCCCTGTGCTGCCCGGTGCTGCCCTGTGCACTGCCCTGTGCCCTGCCCGGTGCTGCCCTGTGTGCTGCCCTGTGCTGCCCGGTGCTGCCCTGTGCTCTGCCCTGTGCTGCCCTGTGCCCTGCCCTGTGCTGCCCTGTGCGCTGCCCTGTGCTGCCCTGTGTGCTGCCCTGTGGGCTGCCCTGTGCCCTGCCCGGTGCTGCCCGGTGCTGCCCTGTGCTCTGCCCTGTGCTACCCTGTGTGCTGCCCTGTGTGCTGCCCTGCCCGGTGCTGCCCTGTGCCCTGCCCTGTGCTGCCCTGTGTGCTGCCCTGTGCGCTGCCCTGTGCCCTGCCCGGTGCTGCCCTGTGTGCTGCCCTGTGTGCTGCCCTGTGTGCTGCCCTGTGCCCTGCCCGGTGCTGCCCTGTGCTCTGCAGGTGAGGTGTCGTGGCTCACTGCAATTTCACTTTGTTGTGTCAGGACAGAGAAAAAGACGAAGTTTGCATGAAGCGCAGGTTTGGGGCTTTTTCCCCCAGTTGGTAAAGGAGCTGACAGACAGGCTGCGTGTGGTGTGAGTGTGTGTTGCAGGCATTTTGTTTAACCAGAATGATGAGGATGCACCAAGGCTGTCCCAGAGAGCTCAGATCGTAGATTATTTTGGATCCAGAAGAGGAGGAGTTCTGCTTTCTGAATACATACAGACTCCTCCACAAATGAAACGAGAAAAACTCCTGAAAACGGGCAGCCTATCTTTCCTGGAAGAAAGTGGTGTTGGCAGGCCAGGGAAACTGCCTTTGCTTTGTCTGAGGTGAGGGGATGGCAGCAGGACTGAGGCTTAATGCCTGGTGGTGACCAAAAGCACATTTTCAAAGTGGAAAATATAGGACTTAGTGGAGGAATACGCAAAGGAGAGAAGTGTGGGCTCCTCCCCAGGAGCCACTTGTTGGAGAGCCGGAACCTATGTCTACATCAAGCTGTCCAGGGAAGACCTGCTTGGCCCCCAAGGGCTGCAGTGCACCCACCCCGCACACACTGGGGCTTGAGGGGTCATGCTGGAGCAAATCAGAGAATCGGGAGGTCCCTGTTGGTGGACCCAGGAGTGGGAAGAACACGGCTGCCCGAAGTCTTGGCACCAACAGGGAGAGAACAGTCACCACTAAGTGGAGGCATCGCGCATGGCAGTGGCATTGTGAGAATTGTACCATGGAGTTATTTTTGGTTTTTAGAAAACTTTCAGGAGCTCAGAAACAGAGCACAGAGCTCATGACTCGAGGCAAGCTCAGAGCACCATGTGAGGACCACTTGATTCAGAGACCAGGAACCCAGTGCCGTGAGGGCTTCGGGTCCCCTGGCTGTCACTGAAGCCAAAACCGCAGGAGGAGCTGCCAGAGCATATGCAGAAGGAAGAGGAAGGAGGATCTGGAGAACGTGATGTTCTCCAGACAAAAGAGTGTTTGTAGGAACCAGGTGGGAACTCCTGGAGACAGCAGGGCAAGCAGGTGGAGGGCAGCTTCTCAGTTGTCTCCGTACGTGAGACTTCAACCAGCGCCTTTGCTCTCTCATTCATCGCCTGGCATTTATAGAATGCCACTGGTGTACGGGGGGAGCACAATAGCCTGACATCTTGGTCCCTCCTCAGAGGTGGCCGGCCCAGAGCCTGGACATCCGACTCACCAATACTCTGGTCTGTCAAAAGGACACAGACCAAGGGGAAGGGACCTGCTGGCCACAGGTGGGGCTGAAATAGGTTGAAATGTGTTACCCAACTCACATCTCATGGGTTCATAACTATCTCCCACCCCAAAAAAAGAAGAAAACAACAACGAAAAAATAAAAAGAAGAAAAAGCTGGAAATCAGAGAGAATGATGCCGGGAACCAAGTCATTCTCCTGAAAATGTGTAAACGAAGGCAACAGGTGCTCCTCCTGCCTTTCCCGGACGTATCGTGACCAATCAGAAAGTTCTCATGGAAAACCCGGCTGACAGATGCGAGAGGTGTGGTAAGATTTGCTGTGGGCAGCTCAGGACCGTGTGCCCGCGGCAACACCGAGAGCTCCTTGAGGGACACGCTGGGAACACACGGCCCTGTGGACTCACTCCTGCCAAGAAACAAAGCTTATGTTGCCAACCTCTGGGTCTGTCCCAGGGTCCCAGGAGGTACCGGCTCAGGGAGCATGCAGGTGGCCCTGGGGGTGCAGCCTGCAGTGCAGGAGGGAGGGATTCCACAGGGCAAACACCCAGCTCCTTTAGCAGAGAGAAAGGGAGAAGAGCGTTAACAACTAGTTGGGGAATTCTGGATATTGACTGTTTATTTGATTTTTTTTTTTTTTTTTTTTGAGACAGAGTTTCACTCTTGTTGCCCAGGCTGGAGTGCAGTGGTACGATCTCGGCTCACTGCAAGCTCCGCCTCCCGGGTTCAAGCAATTCTCCTGCCTCAGCCTCCCAAGTAGCTGGGATTACAGGCACACACCACCACACCCGGCTAATTTTGTATTTTTAGTAGAGATGAGATTTCACCATGTTGGTCAGGCTGGTCTCGAACTCCTGAGCTCAGGTGATCTGCCCTCCACGGCCTCCCACAGTGCTGTGATTACCTGGCCTGTTTATTTGGTTTTTAGGTGTGACAGTGTTATTGTGGTTACCCTCTTTAATACTCCTTGCATTTCAGCAACATTTGCAGGGAAAATGATATAATGTGTGGGATTTGCTTTTCTGTGTAGGAGAGTGGGGTATGGATGAGCAAGATGGGCGAGTATTGGTAATTACTGAAGTCGGGGGACTGGACACGGGGGTTTGTCTTACTATTTTCTCTACTTTTGTATTATGTTTGAAAGTTTCAATAACACAAATGTATCAACATTGTGGCCCTTGTAGAGCCCACCCGCTGGTGAACCTGCACGCGTGCCCACCCGCTGGTGAACCTGCACGCGTACCCACCCGCTGGTGAACCTGCACGCGTGCCCACCCGCTGGTGAACCTGCACGCGTGCGTGGGGCAGATGAAGCGAATGAGAAGACGGCCTAACGTGGTACCTAAGAAACGCTGTGAGAGAGCTGGGGAGGAGCGTGGGGGCCGTGAGGTTAGAGGGGTGGCCTCACTGAGAAAGCACAGCACACGCTTTGGGAATGGGGGTCCAGCCAAGAAGCCGCACGGCAGAGGCCATGGCTGGGACCGGAGCTGCCACGGCCCAAGGGGAGTGGGGAGGAGGCCCCTAGCCCCGGTTGGTCCTGGGGAGACTGTGGACCAGGTGGGTGGGACATGGAGCCCCTGGAGGGTTTGGGCAGCCGTGGCACCATCTAGGGGCTTGTTGGAGGCACAGGGAGAGCTGTTGACCAGGCAGAGCCCATGCCGTGGGGCTGGGGCTGGGGCTGGGGCTGGGGCTGGCGCTGGGTTGGGGGGTTTGTGTGTGTGTGGAGCCTCAATCCATTCACAGGAGCCCGAGGAAAAGGAACATCCTCTGAACGCTGCCCAGGGCCCATGAAGGCTCCTCCCTGGGAAGCAGCCTGAGAGCACCCCTGGCCCAGGGGCTATGCCCTGATGGCGACTGCAACCTCTGGGCTGTGGTCTCCCTGAGCCCCGGCCTCCCCTGACCCACTCCGCTCTCCTTCGGGCACACAGCCCCACATCTCCTGTGGTCTCCCCGAGCCCCAGCCTCCCCTGTCCCTTTCCGCTCTCCTTCGGGCACACAGCCCCTATCTCTGCTCTCCAACGGCTCATGGTGCCTGAAGCCGACACTCTCTGTCCTGCACACCCAGAGGTCGATGCCTTCTCGTTCCCAGTGCTTCAGAACAGAGCTGGCAGTGGCTGCGGCAGGAGCAGCTCCTGCTGACAGGTACCTGCAGCCTCCTGCACAGGAAAAGCCCCGCATCCATTCCGTGAGGAGCTAGAGCAGCTCTTTGGCATCCGGTACAAGCCTTGGAATACTTCAGGGAAAACAAATGATTTCTCATCAGAATGGCTGCGGTCAGACTTGCTGGCAGGAGGCTCCCCCAGGCTTTCGACTTGTGGCCCCTGGTCCCTTTGCCTGCCACACCCCTGGGTTCTGTGCAGGCCTAGGTCCTTGAAGAACTGAAATTCTACCTCAACCTCAGCAACTCTGCAGCCATTCACTGGAAATTTGCTAAGAGAATAAATTGTGACACAGTGAGGTGAATGGGCTGTGTTGGTTTATTTTTACCACGCACTTAGTGCTATAAAGACGTCACCATAACTCAGGAGTGTGCAGGCATCAGTAGGAAATACATGCGTGTGGCAGGTGACGCAGGCTACACCCTTGTCCTTGAACCCCTGGCTTCCTGCACCTGCAGCAGGTGGAGCCCGGCTTGACTCCAGCCCTGATGATGGACCTGGGTGCAGAGGGGACACCTGGTGACCTGTGAGGTCCGACCTTCAGTCCCTTCACGCAGGGAACATTTGGGGCTGTCACTCCTGAGGGAAGCTCTGAGTCTGTTTCTCTGGGGATTTGCCAGGGGAGAAGGTCATCCACCTGTCAGCCGGTAAGAGGGTTCCTTGCGTGTGAGGACAACCTCCTATCAAAGCCAGCAGCTTGCACAGCATTTGCTCAGGTTCTCTGAATGGATTAGTCATTCATTCATTCACCCTATGCCCCTGGTCCACTGAACGCTGGGGACGGCAGAGGCAGCTCTGGCCAGTGGGGAGTCACACGACTGTGGGGGGCAGTCAGGCCTGGGGAGCCTTGGGCAGTGTAGGGTACCGTGACCAGGGAGGGTCTACTTCTTGCAACAGTCCCTTTCCCTTTGCACAGAAAATAAGCTGAGGACAAGAACTGGCGTGGCTGGCGTGGCTGGCGTGGCTGGCATGGCTGGGGCTGCTCAGGGCCTCTGTTGTTCAGCTGGGCTCGCACCTGAGGCTGACTCCTGGTCTCTGGGACAAGCTGATGGCCATCAGATGCCACAACCCCTGTCTGGACAGGCCTTGAGGACATGTGTCACCTCAAGGAGCTCAGAGAGGATGGTGGGGTGTCTGGGTCAGAGGTCAGGACCCACCTTGCACCTGCGGGCTTGGGTTTAGTCGTTTACCTAGGAGGTCGAGGATCATCCTGGCTTAAGTCCAGGGCACACCATAGCAAAATCTACCCTTTGGGAGTTCGTAAAGAACGTGCCTAGTTCTGGCCTCGTGGGTGTCGCCAGCTCTCCCAGGGTCCTGCTCTTCTCTGAGTGACCACTGTCCTCTGGTCTGATGGACGCCTGGGCATCTATTTCTATGAAACAGCCTGTTTGTTTCCATGTTTCAAATATTTATGTTTATTATGGAAGAGACATTACTTTTTCATGGAATTCTGAAGACTGTCTTTTTTGAAGGATAAGTAGGTTTTGGACAATTTGCAGTTCTTACAAGTGTCTGTAAATTTACATTACTGTTATAAATGAGAAGACCCCTTCTGATATTCAGACACCTTGTTAAATATTGGCTCGTCATTGATGCCTGCAGCCCAGCTGGGCTTTGTGGTGGTTTGAGGTGTGCATGGTTTGTAGCACAGTCGGCCTGACAGCTGTGCACGGACATTCCCCTCCCAGTGCGGAGGCATCTCTTTGGCACAAGCTTCAACCGTAAATCCAGAAACAAGCTTGGCTTTGGATTTCATAGGCCAGGTAAGTAACCCCCCATATCTGAGGACTGGTTGAAATGTACCTTTAATTTTGTCCAAAAATAAGAAAATCAATAAAGCAAGCAACAGCAGACATCATCACTTATGGGAAGTGCCTGGGGACAACGGAGTCGGCCTGAAGGATGCTGCTCGCGGAGGCAGGCAACGGCCCCTCAGGGCACAGACGCTTTGGACTCCGCCTGCTTCCCTGAGCAGCAGCGGCCAGGACCAGGTCCCTGTGTGTGGCCCTTGGTCCTGTTCATGTTCAGACCACAGCCTGCAGCTGTCCTCGTGGCCCCAGGCAGACACTGACCCCAGGGCACTGAGAGGTTCAATGCAAGGCAGGCACCACATGTGAGGGGCTGAGTGCAAGAGCTCAGGGCGTCCTCTCCGAGAGCCCTACCACCCTGGAAGGGTGAGGTGTGGGATTTCTAGGGTGGCGGGTCCCCCACCAGGTTACTTAAGGGCCTGTGTTCACTGCCTGGGCCCTGAAAGCCAGGGGTGAGCCAAGGCCCTGGTGCCTAGGCCAAGAGCAGGTGTCCCTGAGAACCCAAAGATCCCAGAGAGGATCTGAGAACCCACCGAGGAAACAGTCCCATCACACACACGGGAGGCAAAGCCAGAAAATCAACTTAAAATAGTTTAGAGACAGGAGGAGGTGCAGGTCTCAGAGCTGTCCTGCCACCGTGCAGCGGGGCCCTGGGTAAATCCTGATCAACACATCGACTCGCCAGACATTGCGGGACTCTTCTGGGTCGTTCCTTGCTCTTTTGACCCTTCCCACTTTGGGAGGGGGACGTTACAGTCCCAAGTTTTTCTCGTAAAGGGGTGTCCCCTACAGGACGCACCCTTGAGATCACAGGGACCTGGAGCCCCTTTCCAGGGGTTTCCAGAACGAGGCTGTGAAACATTTGTTCATCTGATTCATATTTGTTGAATTCCTGCTACGTACCAGTCACTCGTAAGCATAACACGGTGCTGGTTGTTCTGCAGACTACACCCGGGCGTCTGGGAACCGGCACCCAGGAGAGCACCCCACACCGCTGAGCTGGACCGGCAGGTCGTCCTCTCTGATTCGCCATCCGCCTTGCAAGACCTGTCGTAGGAAGAGGAGTCTAAGTGAGAAAGGGGCAGATCCTGGAGCCGGGAAGGGCTCTGGGGGAGGCCCCTGACGCCCTGTGGGCTGACTGTTTCCTGGTGCTGCTCAGGAATCCCTGTGGGGCCCTCACATTTGCAGTGGGATGTGCTGTAGGTTTATGGGATCCCAGCGCCAGACAGAGAGGAACAGGACGTTCACACTGGTGTCCGAAGGTCCCGCCTGTTGCCTCTCAGACCTCTCACCGAGCTTCTTTTTTTTTTTTTTTTTTTTTTTTTTTTTTTTGAGGCGGAGTCTCGCTCTGTCACCCAGGCTGGAGTGCAGTGGCCGGATCTCAGCTCACTGCAAGCTCCACCTCCTGGATTTACGCCATTCTCCTGCCTCAGCCTCCCGAGTAGCTGGGACTACAGGCGCCCGCCACCTCGTCCGGCTAGTTTTTTTTGTATTTTTAGTAGAGACGAGGTTTCACAGTGTTAGCCAGGATGGTCTCGATCTCCTGACCTCGTGATCCGCCCATCTCGGCCTCCCAAAGTGCTGGGATTACAGGCTTGAGCCACCGTGCCCGGCCTCACCGAGCTTCTTGACAGGGGCTTCCCAGACACTGGGTTCCTGGACCTGTGTCCAAAGGAGCATGGACTCTGGCTGGGGTTGCTAAAGCTTCAGACAACTGTCCCGCACGGCTGCAGTGGAGTGGAGCTGAGGCAGCTCCTGAGAAAAAGATGTTGCTGTTGTTTGAAGCCACTGAGGTTTTGCAGCCACAGGGGGGTGAGCGTTGATCTCCACCACGCCTGGGGCCGGGTCGGCCGGGACGAAGAGTGGCTGTTTCCCGTGTGGATCCTGTAGGTGGGGTTCACCGTCACTGGGAGGCCTCCTTCCGGGGACTTCACAATCATTGCTTTATTCACCTCGACGGCTCCTGTGAGGCGAGCCCCTGCTCCTCCCTTATTTAAGCATTTTAAATAATGGGTTTACACATTTCCAACTTCAAAATGTATTACAAAATCGTCACTCCTCCCACCTCCTCTCCCATCTGCTCAGTCCTGCCTCTCACAAGAGGCAGCTGTTATGACTGGTTCTTAGGAGACTTCCCAGAGGTCCTCGAATGCACCATGCCGTTCAACACAAATACACATTCCCCGGACTTTTACACAGATGGCAGGATGCTACAGACGCTTTTCTGCTTGTTACTTTAAAATGTTTAAATTTTCTTTCATTTTTATAATAGACTTTATTTTTAGGGCAGTGTTAGGTCTACAGAAAATTGAGGGATGGTAGAGAGAGCTCCCACACACCACGTCCCGTTTCTCCCTCTACCAGCGCGTGTTAGAACGATGCATTGTTACAATTAACGACCCCATGTTGACACATCATTGTTAGCTAAAGTCTGTAGTTTATTCACGTCCTTCGTTTCCCCTAAACGTCCTTTCTCTGTCCCCGGACCCATCCAGGGTCCCACGTGACATTTTGTCCCCGTCTCCATAGGCCTCTCTGGGCTGGGCAGTTCTCAGACCAGCTTTTGGTGACTGGGACAGTTTTCAGGAGGCCTGGTGGGGTGTTTTGTAGACTGCCTCTCTACTGGAATTGTTCTGATGTGTTTCTCGTGGTAAAACTGGGGTTTGGGGCTTGGGGAGGATGACCCCAGAGGTGAAGTGCTCTGCTCACCCCATCACGTGAGGGACTGACACCCGGCACGGATGCTCGCTGTGGACACGGGCCTCGGCCACGCGGCTGGGGTGAGACGGTCAGGTCTCCCCACGGTGATGTGGCCGTTTTCCTTCCCTCTCCACACTTTTGGGAAGGAAATCAGTCTACACAGCCCACACTTGAGGGTTGCGTATTTATGTTTAATTTAATATTATTTCTTGGAGATCTTTTCATATGACTACAAAGAGAGCTTCGTGTTCTCTTTTACACCTCATAGTATTCTATTGTACACACCTGCCATGACATTTGACCGGTCCTCTGCTTGATGTGCATTTAGGACGTAAGTAGCATTGAGGACACATACTTTTTTTTTTTTTTTTTGAGACGGAGTCTTGCTCTGTCGCCCAGGCTGGAGGGCAGTGGTGTGATCTTGGCTCACTGCAAGCTCTGCCTCCCGGGTTCACACCATTCTCCTGCCTCAACCTCCCGAGTAGCTGGGACTACAGGCGCCGCCACCACGCTTGGCTAATTTTTTTTGTATTTTTAGTAGAGACAGGGTTTCACCAGGTTAGCCAGGATGGTCTCGATCTCCTGACCTTGTGATCCGCCCGCCTCGGCCTCCCAAAGTGCTGGGATTACAGGCGTGAGCCACCGCTTCCAGCCGAAGACACATACTTTTAAAAATATTATTTTTACATTGATTTGGTAAATTCTTAGAATTGCTGGATCAGAGCCAGATGCACTTACAATTTTGCTAAATGCTGTGAGCTCTCCTCCGCTGAAGTGTGTGCCGTTCCGCGCTCCCACCAGCAGCAGGCAAGTCTGGCGTTCACTGAGCGGATGTATGAGAACTGGTGTCTCAGTGAAGTTTTAATCTGTAATTGACCTTTTGCTGAATGACTTTGAGCATCTCTTATGATAAGGGGTCATTTTGCTTCATTTTTTGTGAACAGTTTGTTCGTTGATCTGTTAGAGTTCCTCGGCAATAAAGATTAGCTCTCCGTCTGAGACAGGAATTGCTTGCATATTTTCCCCCGGTGTCATTTGTCTTTCAACTTTGTTTTGTTGTAGGTATTTTGACCTTGAAAAAATATTTTGGGTAAAAACTTTTCATCTGTTGTGCAGCTTCTGGGCTTTGTGGCGGGAGGTGGAAGGGCTTCCCCAGGCTGGGTCCTGGGGGCCCCACGTGCTCTGCGTTCTGCAGTTTTCTCCCTGGCGTTCACACCGTGGCCCTGTAGGGTCCTGCCAGGGGCTGGGGTGAGGTGTGCATCTCACTGAAGGTGGTCACCTAGTGTTTGAACATCGTTACCAATAATTCGTCTTTTCACCACTGACTTAAGGTGCTGCCTTTGCCACATACCAGCAGCTCATACACGGATTGAGGTTTTTTTCTGAACTATATTCTGTTCCATGAGTCTGGCTAAGCAGGTGCTAGGAAGTAGT
The DNA here is from genome assembly GCF_007565055.1 of Rhinopithecus roxellana. Classification (NCBI taxonomy): domain Eukaryota; kingdom Metazoa; phylum Chordata; class Mammalia; order Primates; family Cercopithecidae; genus Rhinopithecus; species Rhinopithecus roxellana. Next base: position 38,264,795 of record NC_044567.1, read on the forward strand.
TGATACCTTGCGCCTGTTTTGCGGACTGGAACACTGAGATAGAGGCAATATCTTGCCCGTGGCCTGACAGACAGCAGAGTGGCGCCAAGCTTCAGGCCCCAGGGTCCCATCACGTGCCCCCTCTTCCTGCCTCTGTGTTTATCATCTGGGTTCCTTCTTCCCCTCACTGGTCATCGTCAGGAATGACTAGAAGGCAAAGCATCCCAGTTGCTTATCTGTGAGCTCACACCAAAAAGGCACCAAGTTGTCCAGGGCCCACAGAGGAGCCGCATGGTACCGATAGGCCTCGACACTTCTCCCTGGAGGGAACTGTTTCTGTTAAAGAACTTCACCAGACGGTTCTCTAACCCGAGGTGGAAGTTCGAGGTGGTCATTGTCTTCTGCTTCTCCTACACCCCCACTAGCTGCCCGGCCTTGCACATCTGGGGTGCCCTCTGCCCCTCCCTGCTGGGATTTCTGCACCCATCGCCCACCTGTGGACGCACAGCACCTGCTCCGTGTCAGTCCTCTCGGAGACGTCCTGACCCTGCAGGCAGACTCAATGGCGTCATCTTTTGAGGACCACTGGCCTCCTCATGCAGCTTCTGTGGGACTGAAATAAGGTGTCTGCACATCTTCATCTGCTAGCTGAGCCCAGAACACCTTGAAGCCAGGGCTAGGCTCTGTTTCTTGGCGTCCCCAGGGGTCAGAACTGCAGTGACTGACTACTCGGGGAACTGACTGAGGGGCCTCAAGGCTTTTAGAGTTTTATGAATTGCAGGTATTTCTTTAGCTTAAGACAAGCTGCATGCGTGTACAGTTTTATTTAACTTCTGAAAACCTGGCCTTCTGTCTGAGTCTGACTTCTGTGTCGCTGCATAACAAAGGTGGCTGTGGGTTGTCTGGCGCTGGAGGAGTCTCTATGGGACCTTCCTGAGTCCTCGCTGCCCCAATTCTCCCCACACCCCTATGTGCCCAACACCCTACACCCACCGAGGCCCAACTGGGCAGAATTACCAAGCAGGTGAGGCTGGTTGCTCATTCTCCCCAAAGTACCCTTCGTCGAGTCTCTTTCCTCATCCCTGTTCTCCCAGCTCATGGTCTGCCGACCCCTTGGGTGTGTTAGTGACTCTGGTTTTGGTGTTTTTCCCAAGCTATGATACCCAGCTCCTCCCGGTGCTGCCTGCAAATCCATCCACCCTGGTGTCTGAAGTTTGCCTGTGGTCTTTGGCCAGGGGCTGTGGAAGGGCCTCCGGGGACTGAGGGTCTGGACCCATTTGGGGTCATTGAGAGTAAATCTACTTGTTAACGGGGGCATCCTCCTCGATCCATTCCTCAGGGCCCCACATCCACGCTCACCAACTGCACATGCAGACCAGGAGGTGCATGAGCTGAAGACTGTGGGCCACCGAGTCATGGCCTCGGAAGGAGCCACAGTCCACCAGGCCGTGGATCTCAACACGTGGTGGGGAGAGGGCCCGACACGGCCACATCAGTACAAGTGGCTTTCGTAAAGTGCACGTCTCACACGCACAGCCTATGTGTGGCTCCTCCCAGGTGCCCGCACCCATGGGTTGTTCCACAGCGACAGCGTCTCACGCAGATGCCAGGTAGCAGTGACAGAGGCTCGGGCGCAGGCTGCAGTGCGACGGCTTTGTTAGGGAGACAGCGGTTTGTCTTAGCTGTATCTTCTTAGGGAGTTACCTCCCAGGCATATTAAAAGCACCATGCCGCATGGCACAGAGCGATGACAAATTCCTTCAAGAAAAAGGAACCCTAAAACTGTAAGAACTTGAAGGTCTGGTCTGTGCTGGTGCAGTTTGTCCTGAGCAGGGGTGGGGTCTGCCCGGCGTTGCTCCAGCTGCAGGCTGGGAGCTCCCTGGAGCCCAGTCACTCCCAGCCCCCATCCTGCACCCCCACACCCGACTCTGTGGCCTGCATGATTAAAGCGTCGGGGAATTAAAGGGGGGAATTGGAGGGCAGCTGCAGCTAGCCATGAACAAGGATGCACTTCTCCTGGTGAACGATGCTTGTGGGGTGCCCTGTCCCCTAAGGACATCTGAGTAAGAGCCAGACAGATGGGAGAAATCTGGGGATTAGGAGACCCTCAATTTCTCATCCCTGTGGAACTACATGGAGCTTATTCTGAAAATCACCTTCTCCTGCCTCCTCTGAGGTGACTTAAGAACTCCATTCCCCTCTAACCTGGGCTTCATGGGCCCTTCTGTGGAACCCCAGGCCACTGGCTGCCTGGAGTGACCATGTCCACTTGTGTCAGCCAACACGTGAGCCTGAGAGGCTGGAGCTCAGAATACACCCTAGGGCACAGGGACAAGTCCTGGGAAGTGATTGGAGCTCTGTTTGTCATTTTCCTTCAACCAGCAAGTGTGTCTGAGCCAAAATAGAAGGATGGAGCAGAAATTCAGAAGCATCTCTCCTGAAGACAGGCCAGCGTCCAGCTTCCTGTCACTCACTCAAGAGCGTTGGGTGCCTGCCGGGGGCTGCATGGGCTATTGCACCTGAGCTACAGTGAGCAGATAGGCAACGTCCCAGTGCTCCAGGGATGTGTGTTCTATCGGGGCAGAGACAACAGCAACAAGCATTCAAGAAACGCCACAGAGTGCTGTGTGCTGTGTGCCAGGTGATGCTCAGGGAGGCCGTGTGGGCATCTGTGTCAGAGTGCCAGGTGCCAGGTGTCAGGTGCTGTGTGCCAGGTGATGCCAGGTGATGCTCAGGGCGGCCGTCTGGGCATGTGTGTCAGGCGGGCTGCTGGGTGCTGGGAGTCACTGCCTCACCCCTAGGGCTGAGGGGTGGTGGGTTGTTGGGCTCCCCATGGGGGTGACAACCTGGCAGTGAGGGACGGCCATGCAGACATGTGTTGGGCACGGAGCATCCCTGGTGATGGAAGCCCTCCCATGCTGGGCTGCGGGGCAGGGCTCTGAGAGAGGACACAGGATCCCTCCCTGCATGCCTTGTCTCTGCAGATCAGCTTCACCTGCCCCCACCCTGGCCCTCACCGCTCAATCTACCATTATTAGACCCACCTGCCCCCACCCTGGCCCGCACCGCTCAATCTACTGTCATTAGACCCACCTGCCCCCACCCTGGCCCTCACCGCTCAATCTACCTTCATTAGGCCCACCTGCCCCCACCCTGGCCCTCACTGCTCAATCTACTGTCATTAGACCCACCTGCCCCCACCCTGGCCCTCACCATTCAATCTACCGTCATTAGACCCACCTTCCCCCAACCTGGCCCTCACCATTCAATCTACCATCATTAGACCCACGTGGTTTCTTGGTGATTAAATGTGTGTGTTGCTCTCTGTACATCCACGAACTGCAGAAAGAGGTTTTTCTCATTGCTGTGCTAAATGAAAGTGTAACTTTAAAAACAGTGAAACTATTCCTGCACGAGAGAACTGTGACTGGATTCCGCCAGGGAGGAGCTGTGACCAGCGGAGCGGAGACAGGAGAGCGAAGAGCCAGCGTCACCTCCAGGCCTCCTGTGCCCGAGGGGAGGAAGAGCCAGTGTCATTGGCCACAGGTAAGGAGGAGACTGGGCTGCCCACATAGGAAATGCAGGTCCATTCAAATGCACCCAGGGATGACTCATCCCCGGCCAGCTGCTCTGGCTTGCAAGGCGGGGGGTCTCAGAGCTGGGGGCTGCAGTGGGCACAGCGGCTCTCTACTCCCGAGAGATCATCCACGGCCCCATCAAGATCGCTGGTCACCATGAAATTTAACTTTATAACTTACCGATAATAAATTATAAACAAAAGCCTCATAATTTACAGGCTTGTTGACTACTGAGTAGTCGTGAATGGAGTACGGTTGCTTGCTATCCAAAACTGCACAGGTGAGAATCACCGCATCGGTGAGAGCTGTGGCTGCATCTGATTTCTAGATGCAGCAGCTGAAGGTCGGGAGTGCTTGTGGCTCACCTGTCTCAGGTTGCAGAGCCCACCTCACAACCTTGTGGAGTACGGTTTCCTCCAGTGACTCGCCTGTATTTCATCTCTTCCCTGGTAGAACAGGTCACCCTGCAAACACGTGGTTCATTAGTTTCCTGGGGGAACGTCCTGGGGGACTGAATGGATTATGAGGGAAAAGCAAGCAGGACAGCGAAAGAGGAAGAGACCAGGCCGAGGACGCCCCAGGGCTGAAGTGAAAGATCCCTGATGGGCACGGGTGGCGTGACCGGGCTCCCAAGACCGGGTCCTGATCCGGGTTTTTGTGTAGCAAGGTCATGTGTGGAGACCGGGGCCCCGGGGCTGTGGGCTGGGGTGACGCTGCCATGCGTGCTGGAAAGGGTGGCAAATTGTGGCCTCGGTCTCTTCCGAACTTTCCAGTTCAATTGCTTTTTAAAAAGGTGCTCAGCCTTCCTTTTCAGGCCAACTTTAGTGTGACTTCTTCATCTTGGGGTGCAGCAGGTGGCTTGTTACGGGGGAAGGTGTCACAAGGAGGGAGATGGTCTGGTTCAGTCAGGGTGGGGGGAGGGAAAGGGCTTCAACCCCTTCCCAGAACAAATGTTCTCCTAACTTGTGCCTCATGCCAGTTCACTGTGTTAAGAATAGAAAAGTGAGCTAAAACCATTGAAAGAAAAATAAGTAAACACATAAAGAACCAAAGGCCCTGAGCATTCGAGGGTGCGCTAGGACCCCCAGGGTTCTTCCAGGGCTTTCCGGGGATTGTGGGCATCCTGGGAACCAAGATGCCTGCTCTCGGAGCTTCCGCCTTCAGGAAATGTACCTGGTGACTCTGCTGAGATCTTGCTAAGAACTCCTATTGCCATGATGAACACCCTTGTCACGGGGACTGCTCTGTGAAAGGTTCCAGCTACATCTCCTGCCATAGCCTCAGACCTGGGACATGAACCACTTGGTGTCTGGCCATTATCACCCTGATGGTGACCTGGGCACCTTCAATTTCAATATTGAAGGGTCAGTCGCTGGAAACTATATAGACAAGTAGACGTCAGCATAGGTAACAATTGTTCCATCCTTGTCTTAGGCCATTCTTGCCTTGCTGTAAAGAAACACTTGAGACTGGGTAATTTATAAAGAAAAGAGGTGTAACTGGCTCATGGTTCTGCAGGCTTTATAGGCACCATGGTGCTGGCAACTGTACAGCTTCCAGGGAGGCCTCCGGCAGCTTACAATCAGGGCGGAAGGTGAAGAAGAAAGAGGGCGCGGGAGGTGCCACCCACCCAAAACAGCCAGGTCTGTGCGAACTCACCCTCGTGAGGACAGCACAAGGTGCTGCTAAACCATTCACGAGAAATCCACCCCAGGGTCCAGTCACCTCCACCAGACCCTGCCTTCAATACTGGGGATTATAATTCAACATGAGATCTGGGCGGGGACAAAAATACCAGTTATATCCCCCCTTGAGGCCCTTGTTTTCTGTCTAATTATCTTAAAGATTCAGGGACTCTTAAGGCACGACAGGATCTTAGAAACCCAGCCTTTTCGTTTTGAACACCAGGAAACTGAAGTCTGGAATAAAGTGGCTTGTCTGAATTTCAGCAGCAGGTTCTAGCAAACTTTATTCTGTTCTTCCAGGGTGGCACGCTCTACCTCATCTCATGACCATGATCCTTGAATCCCAAGTTTTCAGGGGACTCAGATACAGAGGGGCTGCTCAAAGCTCTGGGCTGGAACCCAGAATAGCAGCCGTGGGTTGCGTGGGAAAGTTACAGCTGTTTGCAGGTGTAGACCCCACCCTGCTCCTCAGGACTTCAGCACACTCACCCAGCCTGTGCGGTCTTATGAGCTGCGAAGAAATTACATCAAGATTAGATGTCTTCTCAGCTGATTTTTTTTTAATTTTTAATTTTGTTCTAGTTAAATAATTAAAATTTTAAATTATTTTATGGAGACAGGGTCTCACTATATGGCCCAGGGTGGTCTTGAACTCCTGGGCTCAAACAGTCTTCCCACTTTGGCCTCCCAAAGTGCTGAGATGACAGGTATGAGCCACTATGCCCTGCCTCAGCTGAATTTTAAGTCCAATGTTATTCAAATTTTTCCAACTTAATTTTATGAGCTTATTATTTAGTTCAATATGAAAGTCTGCTGCAGACAATCTAGAACATTCCTATACCCCACTTTATTTTATGAATACAGATGCATTGCTTCCAGAGAAGATATTCAAAAATAAAATTCAGTCTTGCATCAAAAATAGAATACACTATATTAATGATTGTTGTGTGACAAATTGCCCCAAACCTTAGTGGGTTAAATAGTAGATGGTTATCTCCTGGTTTCTGTGGGCCAGGAATCTTGGCATGGCCTTAACTGGGCTCTGCAGTGCAGGGTCTCTCTCAAGACTGTCAGGTGTCAGCTGAGACTGCAGTCATCTCAAGGCTTAACTGGGGCAGAACTTGCTTACAAGCTCACTCAGTGGCTTGGCAGGGGTTGTTGGGGGTTCCCCAAGGCCGTTCACCTGAGGGCCGCCGGTCCCCACTGGCTGTTTGCTGGAGGCTTCTCCTGAGGTGGCTCACAGCACAGCAGCCAGCCTCATCAACATGAAAGGGTGGGAGAAGCTGAGACTGAGAGTGTGTACCTGGAAGCAGGAGAGAGATGGAAGTCTCAGTCTTTTATAACCTAATCTCAGAAGTAACATTCATCACTTCTGTCATAATCTATTTGTTAGAAGCAAGTCACTAGGCTCAGCCCACGCACAAGGGGAGGAAACAAAGGGAGTCAATACCAGGAGGTGGGATCATTAGAAGCCACTTCAGGAATTGCTGATCACGTATGCTCTGATCAAGTTAGGTTTATTCTGGGAATGGGTTAGGGTGGTTCAATAATGCATTATCAACAAAGCCATCATATCAATAATTTGTAAAGAATTAAATCATATCAATATATGTTGAAAAGACATGTAATACAACTTAACAGCCATTCCTAATTAGAAAAAATAACTAAGTAAAATGGGAACAGAACGAGACTACTTAAGTGTAATAAAACCAACCAACAAACCTTTCAGTTAAATTTAGGAGCTAGACAGGGATGCCTTAATTACTATTATTTAACATTGTGTTGGAGATTATAGAAAATGCAGCATAAGAAAACAAAAGGAAATATGTGGTATACAATTGGAAAAGGAAACATAAAACTACCTCTTTTGTGCTGATGACATGAATGTATATCTGGAAAACTCAAGAGATACTAATAACAAACTACTAAAATTAATGAAGAATTTGGTTAGGTGGCTGGACACAAAATAGCTATATAAAAACCAATAGCTTAAAAAACAAAACGAAACAGTCCAACAAACAAAGAAGTAGCCTTCTTTCAACAAAGATGCCAAGAACACACAATGGGGAAAGACCGTCTGTTTAATAAATGGTGTTGAGAAAACTGTATATCCTTGTGAATCTGTATCTCACATCTTTACAAGAATCAACACAAAATGGATTAAAGACGTAAGTTGAAGACCTGAAACTATACAACTACTAGAAGAACATACAGGGAAAAAGCTCCATGACATGGATACGGGCAGTTATTTCTTCGATATGACCCCAAAGGCTCAGACAACAAAAGCAAAAACGGACAAATGGAATTACAGGAAACTAAAAAGCATCTTCGCCGCGAAGAAAACAGTTAATAGAGTGAAGGTGCAACTTACAGACTGAGAAAAAATATCTGCAAGTCATATATTGTGTAAGGGGCTACTTTTCAAAATATATAAAGGACTCAATAACAAAAATAAAAACCCCATAAAAACAGACAAAGGACTTGAATAGACATTTCTCAAAAGAAGACATACAAGTGGCCAACAGATGAATGAAAAAATGCTCAACCTTTCTAATCGTTAGAGAACACAGTGAAAGCCACAGTGAGAGATCTCATACCTGTTAGGTTGGCTATGATAGAAAAGATAAAAGATAAGTGTTGGCCAAGATGTGGAGAAAAGGGAACCCTGGTACAGTGTTGGTGGTATTGTAAATCAGTATGGCCATTTTGGAAAACAGTAGGAGGTTAGTAAAAGTAAAACTAGGCTTATCATTTGTTTCAGCAACCCCGCTGCCGGGTATACACCCAAAGGAGTTGAAATCATCTGTGGAAGAGGCAGCTGCATTCCCAGGTTTGTTGCCACGTTATTCACAATAGCCAAGATGTGGAAACAACCTCAGTGTCCATCAGCAGGTGAACGGATTTTTAAAATGTGGCACATACACAATGGAACACTATTTAGCCTTAAAAACAGGAAATTCTGTCACTTGCAATAACACGAATACATCTGGAGGACATTAAGTGAAGTGAAATAAGCCAGCTATGGAGAGAGAAAATATGTGTGATCTTACTTATATGTGGAATTTTTAAAAAGTCAGACTCGTAGAAGTAGAGAGTAGACGGGTGGTTACCGGAGGCTGGGTGGGGCTGGGCATGGGGAGAGTGTGGATGAGGATGGGGAGATAGTGGTCAATGGTGCAAAGTTTCCGTTAGGTGGGAGGAATGTGTTCTGGTGTTCTGTTGCACGGCATGGTGGCCAGAGTTGACAACAATGTATTACATATTTGGAAATAGCTAAAAGGGAGGATTTTAAACGTTCTCACCACAAAGAAATGATAAATATTTGAGGTGATGACTATGCTATTTAGTGTGATTTGATCATTCCACAATGTACATATGTACCAAAACATTACATTGACCCCATAAATATACACTATTATTATTTGTCAATTAAAACCTAAAATAAAAGCACAGCTAGCTCCATCATAGTCCAACTGCCGAAAACAAAATGTAAAGAGAAAATTTCGAAAGCAGCCAGGGAAAATGCACAGGGAACGATAATAGAACAACCACTAACTTCTCCTCAGAAACCATGGAGGCCAGAAAACACTGGAATGCCATGTTTAAAGTGCTGGGAGAACAAAAGAAAGACACCGTCAACCCGATATTCTACATCAGGAGAAAATATTACTCTAGAACGAAAACAAAATAAGAACTGCAAGCAATATAAATCCTACCAATGGGAGAATGGTTGAAAAATAATAGTACATCCACGACATGGATATGTACTATTAAGCACCCATTAAAAAGCATGAGTTAGAACTATGTCAGTTGACAAAAAGGGGTAAGAAATCGTTTTACAAAAATAGGATGACAAAATCTAATATATTTGTCTATATTTGTGTGTGTGTGTGTGTTTGAGTGGCATGCCAAGGGGGAAAGTGGGTCAGTCTCTCCCAGGTGTTGACCATAACTGGGTAAATTGTAATGAATTTAAAAACAATAGTAAAAATGGCGAGAAGCTGGCCTGCTTTTTATTGTCAGCGTGCATTCTAAATGTGTCAGTGATATGACACTGTCCCCTACCGTGTTGGAAGGCCTCTCTGCTCGCTCTCTAGACAAGCCACTATGTATTTGCACATGGTTTATATAAACATGGAAGGGCATGCAACTGGTTGTTAGCCCAGGTGACCTGGAAGGGGTTGGGGTTGGCATGGTGGAGGGAAGGATGGATCACGAAGCAAAAATGGAAGAGGAAGCAAAAGGGGCTGCACTGACATCCTGAACAGTATCATGGTATCACGATGTAGACACAGTTACTGAAACTTACCTGTGCATATAAAGGGAAATTTTAAAAAGAAAATTAAAAGAAAAAGCCCCAGACTCCCTTCTCAGAAAAACACACTTTCCCATTGAATTCCGAAGGGCTAGATTCCCCTGAAGGTCATGTGTGGCTCAACCCCGGAGTTGAGCGCGTCTGCTGTAGGCCTTGGACTTACCTGGTCTACAATGTGGTGTCTTTCCTCTCTCAGTCTGAGGAACAGTTTTCCCATCTGCATAAGGGCACCTGCCGCACACAGCAGCTTTGGGTCATACACGGACAGCACACGTGAGTTTACTGCCAGGCGGTCCTGTCTGTGCACGGAACAGTCTACTTCTGAGAACTTCTGAGAATGATGTCTCCTCCCACCCTAGACTTCCTCAGACAGAATCTGCGAGGGGCTGGCCCAGGCAGAATTATCTTTTAGAAACTTTGCATATGAGGTGCTTGATAAAAGCTAGTTGGATTTGAATTTGGCCACAGCTCAGATAATCTGGGGAACTGCGGTGTCTGCCAAGGATATGTGACCATCTCCTGGTGTAAACCCTTCAAAGGATGGGGAAGCCGGCATCACTGAGTGAGAGTTGAGAAGACTCACTTGTTCATGCTTACTGGAAAGCAGCTGCGCCTCACTCAATTTCTCTTTGTTTCTAGAAATCTCTCATCCTTTCTTTAATCTCCATTTCCCCACCCACTCTGCCTATGTTCTTTCTCCCTTCCACCTAATCTTTTCTTTTTTCTTTTACTTATTCCTCATCTTAACAGGTCCTAAGTGTGTGCCGTATGTATTTAAAAACTTTTTATCTCTGTTTTTAATTAAAAGAAGAGGCGCTTACTTCTGTTTCCAAATCCTTGCACGTGATACTCAAGGAACTGGTGACGGTGCTTGCTGGGCTTACGAAGTGCAGCTGTGTCCTCCCTCGCTCTGTAACACCCTCTCTGCCAGAAACAGCTCAGCAGGAAGGCAGCGGGGCACCCCGGAAACGTGCCCCTGGGCCCCACCTTACAGCCTCTGCTGCACTCCCTTCGTGGCAGAGTGGTTCAGGAACAGTCTGCATCCCCCTGCCAGGAGGCCAGGAAAAGCCACTCCTGGCCCTGGGCAGCTACGTGGCTCTTGGTGGACCTCAGAACTCTGTGGGGGCCAGAGGGCTGAGTGAGTCAGGCCGTGGAGGGCAGGCACCATCCACACTCCCAGACACTTTGGGGTGTCATCTGTCTCTTCCTTGATTAGAAGAGGCCTGGGACCAGTTCAGCTGGCGACTCTGGTGTTTCTGACTTTGGCTATCAGCAAACACTGCTGGAGGCTCTGCCCCGTCCATACCCAGCTTCTGTGAGCATGGAGGAGACATAATCCGCAATGTCTGACACAGGCCATGCCTAGGTTTCTACGTTGCAGCCTGACCATCCTTGACTGGCTACCTCCAGTGACATAAAGCTGAGAAGCAAAAACGCCCAGGAGGCAAGGCCGTAGTCATTTAGGAGAGTGGACTGATTTCAGGGCTGTGCTGCCTGCAGCCTTTGTGGGGCTCAGTGAGCGGATGAGCGGCCCATGCCAAGCCCACTCCCCAGGGATGCTGCCTGCGGTGCTCACACATCTCATACGGGGACACACAGGAACTGTGGGCTCCACCCTGCAGCCTCTGCGCCAGCATGCGGTGGTCCCAGGAGATGTAGAGCCAGCCCTTCCTCTGCCGTTGCACTGGGTAGGTGATGCTGCGGGCTGTTATCCATCAGAAACGCACCGCCCACTGCTCCACCAGTCAAAGTTACGCCTACTCTGGAATTTTCTCTCTTAGCCATTTGCTTGGTGTAGGAAAAACCTAAGCTTCTGCCTCCCCGATTCACCACAGACGCTCTCTGTTTTCACTCCTGTTACGTGTGAAGGCTGAGTTATCGGGAACTCTCAACAGGTCCTAGAATCCTTTATGTGCATTCGGGGGACTGGGGGAGGCCCTGGACACGGTGCCAGGTGCTGTGCTGTGTCTCGAGGTTCACTGGACCCGACAGGGAGACCAGGAAGAAAGGCCCTGAGAGATGTGGGCGCAGCCTTCGTGTCTGAGCTGTCACTCAGCTGTCTGCTTTATGCCACTGGCATACCTGCTGGAGGAACTCCATGTGGAGAAAGGCTGGGTCGTGTGGGGGACGTTCGAGGGGGACACTCTGGCCAGCCTCAGGCTGGGTCCACCTAGGAGGAGGGGACAAGCCACCTCATGGATGTTGTACACAGTGGCCCCAAAGTGACCTTAAAAATGGATTTAAGGAATAAATCCAAATCCAAATAGAAGACATAAGCCATCCGAAGAAACAGCCTTGGAGATTGTCTTTGAACCTCCAGACTGTGGGGTGACTTGCGTCATACAGATTGCCGGGGAAGTGCTTATCTCAGTAACTTCACTGTGCTCTGTCTGAAGAGAAGACGTTTCAATGGCTGGGTGGCCGGCATTGCACCTTGTAAAAGCAGAGCCCAGGGAGACCAAATCTGGCTTGTGTCTCTAGCATTGCTTGAGAGTGGGGACGTTTTGGCCCCAAACACAGGATTCTGACCTGTGTGGGAGGCACATTCCTGTGTCGGAGGTGGGCGCCCCCAGCTTCTACATACTAATGATGTCCCTGTTAGGGTTACTTTGCCCATCCCCTTGGCACTGATTCTCTGTTAATTTTCTGATTATAACTTAAGGATTGTGGTTTTGTTGTGGCATCTAAGATTTCTTATCTAATATAAGGTCACAAATTTTTTGTCTCCTATATTTTCTTCTAAAAGTTGTAGAGATTTAGCTATTATGTTTCGGTCTGTATTAGTCCATTTTCACACTGCTGATACAGACATACCTGAGACTGGGTCATTTATAAAGAGAAAGAGGTTGAATGGACTCAGTTCTATTTGGCTGAAGGCACATCTTACATGGCAGCGGACAAGAGAGAGCTCGTTCAGGGAACTCCCATGTATCAGATCTTGTGAGACTTACTCACTGTCATAAGAACAGCATGCGAAAGACTCACCCTCATGATTCAGTTACCTCCCACCAGGTTCCCCCCATGACGGATGGGAATTATAGGAGCTGCAATTTGAGATTTGGGTGGGGACACGCCCAAACCACGTCAAGGTCTATGATACCTTTTGAGTTATTTTGTGTGTATGGTGTGAGGAAAGGTTCTATATCCACCCTTCTTGCGTATGGGCATCCAATTTTCCCAGCATTATTTGTTAAAAGACTATAATTTCCCCCACTGAACTGCCTTGGTACCTTTGTTGAAAATCAGCTTACTGTAAATGTAAGGATTTATTTCTGTGCTCTCAATTCTGTTCCATTAATCTATAAGTCCATCCTTAATGCCAGTTCCACACTGTCTTGATTATTGTGGCTTTGTAGTAACTGTTGAAATTAGGAAATGCAAGTCTTACAACTTTGTTTTTCTACTCCAAATTATTTTGGTATTCTGGATCCTTTGCAGTTTCATATAAATTTTAGGATTGTCTTGTTATTTTCTGCAAAAAACGCCTGCTGGGATTTCAGCATGGATCATGTTGCGCTTGAAGACTGATGTGGGGAGAATAGCTATTTAACAATACTGAATCTTCCAATCCATGGACATTGGCTGTCTCTCCATGTGTCTAGATCTTCTTTTAAGTCTCTCAGCAAGTTTTGTACTTGTTTTGTTAAATTTAACTTACCTTTTTTTCACATTTTGATGCTACTGTGAATATAATTATTTTCTTAATTTTCCTACTCATTGCTATTATAGAGCTACAATTGATGGCATATAGAAATATAGTTGATTTTTGAAATTGTGTATCCTGTGATCTGGCTAAACTTGTTTATTAGTTTCAGTAGTACTTTTGGTGGATTTCTTAGAATTTTATACAAAAAAAAAAACAGCAAAGAGTTTTACTTCTCTTTTTTCCAATACAGATGCCTTTATTTTATTGGTTACCTTGTTGCATTAGCTACAATCTCAAGTACAATGTTGAACAGAAGTGATGAGAGAGTCCTCATTCTCGATCTTAGAGTAAAAAGTTTTGATCAGCCTTTCACCATTAGGTATTATATTAGCTCTAGGTTTTACCCAGATGCCCTTTGTCAAACTGAGGAAGTTTCTCTTCCATTTGTAGTTTGTGGAGATATTTAATTATGAAAGAGTATTGGATATTTTCAAATGCTTTCCAATGTTTGGGTATAAATCCTCCTTTGTTAATATTTTGTTAAGGATTTTTGTGTCTATAGTCACAGCTTTTCTTTTCTTGTGATGTCTTCGGCTGGGATGTAAGGACAATACTGACCTCATCAGACCAATTGGGAGGTATTTCTTTCCTCCTCTGTTTTCTTGAATAGTTTGTAAAGGATTAGTATTATTTCTTTTGTTAATATTTGCCAGAATTCACCAATGAGGCCATCTGACTTTTCCCTATAGGGTGATTTTAATTATTAATTCAATGTCTTCACTAGTTATAAGTCTATTCACATACTCTGTCTTCTTGAGTCAGATCTGGTAATTTGTGTATTTCTTCGAATTTGTCCATCTCATCTAAGACATCTAATTTACTGGCATAAAGTTGTTAATATTATTATTTTATAACCCTTTTAACGTGTGTAGGATCAATAGTGATTCTCTCTTCTTACCCCTGGTTTTAGTCACCTGTGCCCCATCATTTTCCCCTACTGTAAAAGGACGCGAGGGGTAAACAGATTTTTATTTCACATCCCCAGCCCTTGCCCTGGGCCCTGTTGTTTGACCCCCAGCATCCCCTGTGGTTGCTCATCTGACGTGGGCTTCCCGGTCACACATGATGACAGGGTGACCCCCACAGCACAGTGGCTATAGCACTAGAACGGGGCTCAGTCAATGTTAGCTTCTCTTCTGTATTCGCCTTCCTTGACTCTGGGTCTACTAGGACTTGGGCCAACTCCCCACGTGGTCTGGCCAGGAAAGCCTTAAGCACCTCTCCGGACTGGGGTGTGGCCGCGTCACAAAGGCATCCTCCCCACCACTTCAGGCAGACGCCCAAGTGCCGACGTGCAGATGCGTCAACCCAGGGCTGCCCTCCACCCTGCTTACTGCACAGAATGAGGATTGGAGGGGCTGCGGCGGGACTGTGGGTGACGGGATGGTCACTGTTGGGGGCACAAGCCGGGTGTTGGTGCCAGGTGAGGGTGGAGGAGGGGGCTGGGTCAGGATCCCGGGGTTGGACCAGGGCCAGTTGCCCCTCAGGTGTTCTGTGCCTTTGTCCTGCGCTGGCCCTGAGGCACGCCGGACGTGGGGCCCAGTGCACCCTTGCTGACTGCAGCTCCTAGCATGGGAGTAAGAGTGCCAGTCAGACCTGGGAAAGGGCCACCGACTGGTCCTCATAGCTTTGCTTTTCCACTTTCCTGTCCCTTAAAGAGCCACACAGAAAATGGTCTCTGAATCAAACACAATCTCATTCCAGACGCTTCTGGCCTGGAAACACCCGCCAACTCGGCCGACTGGCTGGAAGCAGGCAGTCTTTGGCTGTCGTGCTCCTTGTTAACATTTTTGTTCCTATCTGCACTAATTAGTCATAAACAGGGGACAAAAACTCCCCAAATGCGGGAGAAGCCAATGGCCTGTTAGGAGGCCGCGCCTGCGGAACTCATCTGATTCCTTTTGCAAGAGCAGATGCTGGGCTTTAGTTTAGAAACAAGGAATGTGGATCTCGCCTGGGCCTTCAGTTTTCAGGTACCTCCAAGCTTTCAGAGCTGCTGGAGAAGATTTTTGGGGGTCTTGCTGGCTCCGTGACAAGCCCCCCAGAGTCTCACTCAGTGCTAAAGCCACACCCCAACGTGGCCGTCACCCGCAGGCCTGTCCGGCCCTGTCCTCATAGCGTGGTGCTGTCCTTGCCACAGTGAGTGTGTTCTCATGGATCTGGTTGTATAAAAGTGTGGCACCTCCCTCCCCCTTGCTCCCACTGCTGACGTGGGACGCCTGCTCCCCCCTCACCTTCTGCCATGACTGCAGCTTCCTGAGGCCTCCCCAGAAGCAGATGCAGGCACCATGCTTCCTGGACAGCCTGCAGAACCATGAGCCAGTCAAACCTTTTCTCTTATAAATTGCACAGCCTCAGGTATTTACAGCAATGCAAGAACAGCCTCACGCAGCCTCAGCCAGCTCATCCTCCACCGGGGCCACCACAGCACGGGGCGAGGTGTCCTCCACTCCTCGCCGCAGCTGCTCCTCGTGGCCTCTCCAGCATGAGTCGGGCTCCCCACGGGCCCACGTGTGATGACGCATCTGTGAGGAGCCTTGTGGCTTTCCAGGCTCGTTCTCCACGGGCCTCCTGGTCTCATGTCCCGCTCACGCCTCCCTCCCCTGGTGGAGCAGCATCTCATGCTGGGACTTTGTGGCTCCCTTTCAGGGTCTCTCCTTTCCTGCTGGTGGCCCAGCTCCAGAGACTCAGGGGAACTCAGACAGGGTGCACTGGGGTCCTCTCAGGCTCGTGCCCAGGAAAGTCTAGGTGTCAGCAGAACAGAGCCCCTGGGACCAAATGGCCCACGATCGCCTCCCTTAAAGGACCGCAGTGGAACCCCTTGGCGTAGCTCTGTGCCCCTCGACAGACTGCCACGAAATCCTAAGCCCTTGAGAGCTTGGGTTCTGCCTCCTTTCTCCTGGAGCCGCCTTTATAGAACCATTCCCTTCGTTCTGGAATTGACTGTACTCCCTTCCTTCCCTCCTGTGAACTCCGCTGCTGTGGTTTAGGACCATTTCTCCTGTAGACATCAAGGTGGATGATAAGAGCAGGACACATTGTCCTCAGATGGGGGGTGCAGCGCAGCTCGCAACCCCAGGCTCCTAGGAGCAGGGGCCCCCTTCAACCTGAGGGCAACCCTCAGAACAAGGAAGGTGGGGATGGCTGTGGCTGCACGGAGACCTGGTGCCATGGAGGTTCAGAAGATGACTTTGAAGACAGTCACTGCAACCCCCACCTTGTAGCCTGGGAGGCCTTGTCTGGGACAGACCACAGGCCACAGGGGGGGCCTCACCCACACAGCAGCATCCATGCAACTCTAGGCTCTTTCCACACTGCATTGCTTCTCTTGCATTCGTTTTTCTGTAAATAATGTGTAATCATGTTAAGAAAATGAAAACAGCATGAAGTGCATAAAATGTGCAGCGCAAGCTCGTGTTCCCTCCTGCCATCCTCAATCTGTGTTTTTTTCTTTTCTTTTTTTGTTTTTGTTTTGTTTTTTTTGAAACAGGATTGCAGCCCGCCACCCAGGTTGGAGTGCAGTGGTGCAGTTAGCTCACTGTAGCCTCAACCTCCCCCGACCTCAGCTCCCCGAGTAGGTGGGACCACAGGTGCGCGCCCTCGTGACTGGTTAAATTTGTTTATTTTTTATTTTTATTGTTTGCAGAGACAAGGTCTTGCTGTGTTGCTCAGGCTGTTCTTGAGCTGCTGGCCTCAAGCGATCCTCCTGCCTCCGCCTCCCAAAGTGCTGGGATTACAGGCGTGAGCCCCCACACCCAGCTGGACATCAGCCGGGTTTTTGGCACCCCCACGTGCATGTTTCTCTGTGAGAGCTTCTGTTTCTTATGGCAGAATTATCAGGTCTCCACATAATCCCTGCCTTCTGCGGCATGTCTTCCTACCAAATGCCTTTCTTTCCCTCCCTGGGACCTTCGTGTGACGCTCTGTGTGGTTCTTCAGTGAGGCCTGTTCCTCAGCGCAGCCGCCTTCTGAGCTGTGGGTCCGCTGGCCTCTGCGGCCAGGGCTGACCCGCTGTTCTGGCCAGGGAGACGCAGTGCCTGTGCCGCTCTGGGCGTCCGAGCTGGTGTCTGGGCCGGCGGCGAAGGAAGTCGCCAGGGCACGCTGTGGACCTTCACACACCAACGCAGCAGCCCCAAGGGCGCACCCAGCCACAGGGCGAGGAGGGAAAACTCAACCGGAGCAATCATGCGCCGTGTTTCTGGAACCTGAAAGCCGTTGGCTTAAGACGCAGGCTTCCACGTGTAAAATCTGAGCTGTGCATTTTCACGAGACCAAAGACACATCAACGTCGCCAGGCCGCGGGGCTCCCTGCAGCTCAGTGTGAGGTTCACTGACCTGGGCCCGGTCTGGGAGGATTCCTTGTTTACATTCCTCAAATTGTTGGAAACCAGGGAGTGAGATCGGCACGAAGTTCAAACCCTCCCCTGCCGTCTGCACAGACACCAGCCTTGCGGCTGGGACCCGCTGGGGATTTTGTGCAGGAACTGCGGGTGGCAGGGAGACAGTGGGCAGAACAAACCGGTGACCTTCGCAAAAACGGAACCTCACCCTCCCACGGGCAGCTGGGAGTCTGGGCCCTGCAGGGTCAAGGAGAGGACGCGTCTGCCGCCTTCCCCCACAGACGGCCAAGGACGGTCCACACACCCTCTACTCGAGAAAACTCAAGTGCAGGCAGCAGGGGACTGCGAGGTCCGCTGCGTCTCTCTCTGGCCTGCGGCCCAGGGCTGGAGCCTCTGTCCTGGTCCTGGGTGTCTCCCCGCTGCCCGCTTTGGGTGGCCCTGGACTCAGGCAGCCCTGTTGGCAAAGTGCCTGAGGAGGTGAATGTGCTGCTGAGCCGGAGCTCCGGTCAGGAAATCTCAGTGGGGACAGAGGCTGCAGACGCACAAAGGGTCCCAGCAGCCAGAGGGAAGGGGAGCAAGGGGAGCAGGGGACGGGCCGCGGGAGAAGACACCTGGAGAGAGCTCTCGGGGTGACAGTGGACGCCGTCTGGGGGCAGGAGAGGGAGAGGGTCCAGGCCCCCAGGCCTCAGGCTGGAACCAGGCAGGAGACCCCCCGTGCAGGGCAGGCCGACGGGCCCAGTGGCAGAGGAGTCGACTGGGGCACAGAGTCCAGAGCAGGGGCCGTGGGGCTCCGCTCACAGACAGGGAGAGGCACAGGGTCGAGGAGAAACCCTTCCTGCCTCAGGCAGGCTGGCTGTGGAGATGGGCCGTGGCTCCTCCTGTGTGTTTACAGGGCTGAGAATGGGGAGGGCGTCCCCAGCAGGGGACTCGGGACCAGGAGGTGCCCATGGGCTGGAGATGCCGTGTCTGGAAAAGGGGAGCCCCAGTCGGGCAGCTGGACAGCCCACGGTGGTGTTCAGGCTGAGGCAGGGGCTGCGTATCCTTGGGGGGAACAGTCGGCCCGGGTGAGGGGCTGCCCCTCAGGTCCCCATTCCTCAAAGGCCACAGGCATGGGGCTTCGAGCTTGGTCTCGGATCTCAGGCTGGGACTGAAGCCTAGTGAGGACCTGACACCGTGGGGGAGGCCTGCAGTCCCCGTCCAGGGCCAGGCGGAGGGAGCAGGCATCCCTTGCTCACCATCAGCTCCCTGAGATCCGCACACCTCGTGGCCGGTGCTTTGGTATCAGGGATACTTTACTGAAAAGAGATTTTTTTCCATTGTGGCTGAGAACGAGGGATTGAAAACTGTCAAAGCCAAGCCCCGTCTTTAGGAGAAAGCCGTCTGGTCCGCTCTGCTGGCTACGTGCCCGGCCACGTCACCATCACTTTCCAAAAGTGTCGCTGCGGAAGGCTGGCTGGGAACACGAGTGTCCGACCCCACCCTCACTTTCTCTGTTCCCTATTTTCTCACCACTTCTTGTTAACTTGGGGCTGCTGCTTCCTTTTGCCCCTACTCATGCTCTGGATTCTGGGCTCCGTCCTGCGGGCAGTTTTGTGAGCTTTTGATTGAATACCTGATATTATTAAATACTCCAGAGCATGTGTGAGAGTTGCTGGCCCTGGTGCCTGGGTGACAGCTGTGTGGGGACGTTGGTGCTGCCTGCCTCCTGCCCTCTCTCCTGGGGGGAGAGGCTCCCACCTATGCTGCAGGTGCTACGCCATGGGGACCAGCCCCTGGCGCTGGTGACTTCTCGGGGTGACAGGACCCCCTTGTCCTGCCTCCTCTCCGGATGTCTGATTTGGCCAGGGTTTGAGGCTGTGGGGGCCGCCGCCTCCTGAGGCATGAGGCGTTCCTGTGGCAGGGGCGCCAGGGAGACCTTGCTGTCCCCACCACGGCTGGTCTGTCAGGCGGGGAACTTGGGAACCCAGAATCCTGCAGGCCGAAGGGACCTTGCCCTTGAGACGGGGTGAGGAACTGAGGCTGAGGTGACCTCTTCCAGTGTCCTTGGGGGTTGAAGTGGGACCTGGCCTTGGCGTCTGCTCTTTTCAAGGGTACTCCCTGCTCGCCCGGCACCTGTCCCTCCCCACAGTGGGAAGCAGGGGAGCCCCACTCCACGTCCCCCGTTTACTCTGCCCCAGCCCACGTCCCAGTCGAGCCGTCCACCTCCTTCGTGGGAAAAACCTCTCCCGCCCAAGAAACTCCCCAGCAGCTGCCTCAGGCCTTCCCGTCATGGCCCTCGTGGGTCAGGAAGGGCCCCAGCTGGGGTCCGAGTGGGGTCCCCTGCACCCCTCATATGTGTGGAGCGGGAAGGGGCCTTCCAGGGCCTCTGGGACCCAGTCCAGGAACTTGTTCTCAGAGAGTCACCAGTCAAGTCTCCTGGGCTTTCCTCCGCTGCTCCCACAGAGCCCTGGGCCTGGGACAGGTGGGGCCACCCAGGAAGGGGACAATTCTGGGCCCTGGGATGCCCCCTGCTCTGGGGACATGGGGATGGTTTGTTAAAATCCCACTCCCGCTCTGTTGTAAAGGATGATTCTTGTCTTCCTGCCCCACTTGGCCGGTCTCTGAGGCTGCCGCCATGTTCCCAGTCAAGCCCTGACCTCCTTCCCAAGAGAAACCTCTCCCAGCCAAGAAACTCTCAACCCCAAGTTCCCAGGCACCTGTTCCAGGGCCCCAGCTCAGTATTTCCACTGGAGAGCAGGTTAGAGAGCGTGGAACATCCCAGCTCCCTCTCCCACAGACCCTCAGACCCCGGGTGACGGGGGTCCCCGGCTCCACCTCCCACAGACCCTCAGACCCCGGGTGACGGGGGTCCCCGGCTCCCCCTCCCACAGACCCTCAGACCCCGGGTGACGGGGGTCCCTGGCTCCCCCTCCCACAGACCCTCAGACCCTCAGACCCCGGGTGATGGGGGTCCCCGGCTCCCCCTCCCACAGATCCACAGACCCTCAGACCCCGGGTGACAGGGGGGTTGTTGCTGGTCCCCTTCCCACAGACCCGGGACCTCCTCAGGAAGGCGTCTCGCGGTCGCATTGACCCTGAGTGTGAGCCTGTGTGAAACGGCAGCTTAGCCCACCTTCTGTTGTTCTCTCGCCTGGCCCTGCCCCAGCTCAGACCTGAGCCAGCAGGTAGGTGCCCACGGCCGGTCCCAGGCAGAGGCTCCTCCAGTGCTCACAGCAGCCCTGGGCCCCATCCTGGCTCTTTCTGTTTGGGAATATGGTGACTATAAAGTGGCCTTGCTTGGGGTTTGCTTTGAATTCCCCTGACGGTAAGTAGAACTTGCCGTCCTTACGCATCCCCACCAGTGCCTGCCTGTGCCCTCCGGCAGGGCCGCCTCTCGCTTTCTGAGTCACGGCTCCCTGCGGCTCCCAACGCGAACCTCGTCGTCTGTGTGCGCTGCAGACGTTTCCTCCCAGTTCATGCCTTGCTGTTGCCCTCATCTTTTGTCTTCTGGTGGTGGATTTGGATGTAGGACGTGCGTCAGCCTTTTGTATCTGAGCAAACCCTTCCCAGCCTTGAGTGTGCTCGAGTGTGGGAGATGTTCTCCCGTAGCCTTTACTTCCATCATCTTGCCCCCATCACAAGTCCTCATCCATCTGGAAGCAATTTCCTCGTGTTTGGTTGAAGATAGGGATCCAATTTCGCTTGCCTAATGTGTCTGGCCAGTCCCTGGCACCGTGCGCAGGACTGCACCTCACCTCCATCAGGCCCAGGGCTTCTCTGTGCGCCGGGCTGTTTCTGGGCTCTCTGGCCGGCTCCACTAGCCGTGTGCCTGTCCCTGCACCGCTGCCCCCACATGCCATCCCTGTGGCTTGGTTGTTGGTCTCAGCGTGCTACTGGGAAGCTCTCCTGCCTCGCCCTTCACTGACTCACTCACTCCAGTATTTATCAAACACCTGTGTGTCAAGAAAAGTGTCACAAGAACATCTGCCTTCTTGAAGGCCATATTCAAATGCAGTTTTGTCTATGTGGGAGAGACAGACTTTGTGATGGAAGGTTCTACTGGACAAAGGTAGAGCAGGAAGAATTGAGCATGATAGTGAGTGGCAGCTGCCGTTTGGCTGGAATGGTCAGGGAGGCTCATTGAGAAGGAGGCATCTGAGCAAAACTTGAAGGAAAGGAGAGAGTGAGCCACGGACGTCCTCAGGGACGACTGCTCCAGTGGAGGGGATTGGAGGGAGAGTGCTCCTGCGGAAAGAATTAGAGGCAGAGTGCTCCAGCAGAAAGAGTTAGAGGGAAGAGTGCTCCAGCGGAGGGGATTAGAGGCAGAGTGCTCCAGCAGAGGGAACAGCAGGAGTAGAGGCCTGAGCCGAGGCCTGGTGTGGTCAGGGGCGGAGGAGGGGCCGGTGTGGCTGGTGAGGGTTGAGGGAGGGCAGGCACTGGAGATGAGGTCGGAAGCCCCAGGGGTGTGTCTTGCCGGGCCTGTGGCCTGTTGGAAGTCTGTGCATCTCACTTGGGGTGAAATGGGGAGACAGGTGCATCTCATGTGGGGTGAAATGGGGCGACAGGGTGAGTTTGACTCCTCCCACTCATGATACTTTCCTCCTCGCCGAGGTCAGGATGGTCCCTACCTCCGCCGGTCTTGCATATTGTTTTAACGTACGTGAGTGGAACCCTTGTCTTCATGCTGCAGCCCATTGTGTGAACAGGCTACACTGTACCTGTCTGTTCGATTGTTGATGGCTATTTGGGTTGCTTAGTTTATGGCGGTTTGGAATATGCTACCATGGCTGGGGGCACATACGCATTTCTGCTGGGTGTGTACCTAGGGCTGTGATTGCTGGGCAGAGCATGTGTCTGTTCAACTTTAGCTGGTAACGCCAAACTGTCTTTCTGAGTGGTTACGGACTCACACCCACCAGAGCGGGAGTCCCCACCGCTCCTCCTCCTTGGCAACTCTTGATTTTACCAGTAATTTAAATTTTAGCCGTGTTGGTGGGTATGGAGCGGTGTCTCATTGAGGCTGATTTTCACTTCCCTGATAACTGAAGATGCCGATCACTATTTCATGTGTTTATTAGTCATTCATACATCCTTTGTAAACTTCCTTTTTTCTGAGACAGAGTCTCACTCTGTCGCCCAGGCTGGAGTGCAGTGGCACGATCGTAGTTCACTGCAAGTTCCACCTCCCGGGTTCATCCCATTCTCCTGCCTCAGCCTCCTGAGTAGCTGGGATTACAGGCGTCCACCACCACGCCTGGCTAATTTTTTGTATTTTTAGTAGAGACGGGGTTTCACCGTGTTGGCCAGGATGGTCTCGATCTCCTGACCTCGTGATCCGCCCGCCTCGGCCTCCCACAGTGCTGGGATTACAGGTGTGAGCCACCGCGCCCGGCCTGTAAACTTTCCATCTATTTTGCTCATTTGTTGAATTGAGTTGCTTATAAAAATTATGTATTTATTTATTTTTTGAGATAGAGTGTTGCTCTGTTGCCCAGGCTGGAGTACAGTGGTGCGATCTCGGCTCACTGCAGGCTCTGCCTCTCAGGTTCAGGCTATTCTCATGCCTCAGCCTCCCAAGTAGCTGGGACTACAGGCAATAAAAATTATTTTGAATTGCCAGTGTTCTGTATCTATTCTGGGTACAGGTCCTTTGTCCGATACATGTATTGTGAATATTCTCTTCAGTCCATCTTTTTAAAATTTTTCTTAATAGTTCTTTTTGAAAAACAAAGGCTTTTAATTTTGATGAAGTATAATTTATTAACTTTTTCTTTTCACTAGATGATTTGTATCCTACTAAAAAACCTTTGTGAACACCAAAGCCACAAAGATTTTCTCCTATGTTGTCTTTTAGTAGTTTCATGGTTTTAACTTTAACTTTTAGCTTCATGATCCCTTTTGACTTAATTTTTATGTAAGGTATGAGGTAATACTTGAGACTGTGGCTTTCACATTGAATTACCTTGGCACTGTATAAAATTGGCTATATGTATATATTGGTCTGTTTCTGGACTTTCTGTGCTCATCCTAATACCAGGACCCTACTGTTTGCTGCTTTATTGTATGTATTGGAATTAATTAGTGTAAATCCTCCAAATTTGTTCTTCTTTTTCAAAATTGTTTTGGCTATGCTGGGTCCTTTGCATTCCCATACAAATTTTAGAATCTGTTTTAGAATCAATTTTTACAAAAACAAACGCCTGCTGGGATTTTGATAGGGATTGAGTCTAATCTATAGATGAATTTGAAAGAAAAGACATCGTAACAATATTGAGTCTTCTAAGCCATAAACATGGTATGTCTGTCCATTAATTTAGTTCTTCTTAATTTCTCTCAGCAATGTTTTGTAGTTTTTGGTATACAGGCCTCACACACATTTTGTTAAATTTATCCGTAAGTATATCATGCTTCTGGATACTTTTGTAAATATTTGGTTTTGTTACTTTTTTTCATTTTCCAAATGTGCTGATATACAGAAATATAGCTGATTTTTGTATAGTTTTTATATTCCGTGACCTTGTTAAGTTCACTTACCTATTTTAGTAGTTTTCTTAGATACGTATTTTAGGATCGTATATGAATAGAATCATGTTACCTGTGAATAAAGACAGTTAACTTCTTTCTCAATCTGTATGACTTCCATTTCTTTTCTTGGTTTATGGCAGTGTCTAGACCAATCTCTGCCTTTTTTTTTTTTTTTTCCTTTTGAGACAGAGTTTCGCTCTTGTTGCCCAGGCTGGGGTGCAGTGGTGCAATCTTGGCTCACTGCAACCTCCGCCTCCCGGGTTCAAACGATTCTCTTACCCTAGCCTCCCAAGTAGCTGAGACTACAGGGTCCACCAGCACACCCAGCTAATTTTTTTGTATTTTTAGTAGAGACAGGGTTTCACCATGTTGGTCAGGCTGGTCTTGAACTCCTGACCTCAGGTGATCCACCCACATCAGCCTCCCAAAGTGCTAGGGATTATATGCATGAGCCACTGTGCATGGCCCAGTCTCTGCCTTTTTTATGGGAGTATTTGGTCCATTTTCATTTAATGTGATTATTGAAAGTTGGGATTGAGTCTTCCATCTTGTTATTTGCTTCATTTATTCTTCGTTCCTCCTTTTTTCTTTTCCGTTTTTTTTTTCTCCTTTTGGGCATACTGAGTATTTTTCCATCTTATCTCTTCTGTTGGCTCATCATCTATACCTCTTTCTTTAATGCTTTTAGTGCTTTCTTTAGGGTTTAAGGCATGCCTCTGTAACTTAATAACATTTCCTTTAAATGCTACTATACTACTTGACTTATAATGTAAGACTCTTCAATAGTATGCTTCCATTTTCTCCCATCTTCTTCTATATATGTTATAATTCTCCATAGTAAATTGTGATTATTTTTGCTTTAAAGAAACACGTCTATGATAGGGACATTAAAAATGAGAAAAGGGGCTTTTATATTCACCACATATTTACTGTTCCCAGTGTTCCTCATCACTTTGAACAGACCCAATTCCTCTCTGGAATCATTTTCCTTCAGCATAAAGGACATTTCCACCTCTTGTATTGTACCTCTGCTGGTGACCAGTGCTCTCCATGTTTGTTGGTCTGAAAATGCTATAATTGTATCATCGCATTTTTGAAGGATTTTTGCTGAGTCTTGGATTCTATGTTGACAGTTGTATTTTTTCCCCAGAACCTTCTATTATGGATGTTATTCCACTGTGTTCTGCCTTTCATTGTTTCTGGTGATAACTCAGCAGTATTGCTTATCATTGCTTCTTACCGAGGTCTGTTCACTCTGATTGGTCAGACTGCATCTCCTAGCCCTGCGGGGCTCTGAGCGTTGTTCAGATGACAGCTCCCACTAAGAGCTCTTTGCCCGGCCACACGGAGTCTCCCACAGGTGCAGCCAAAGGCACAAGGGACCACCATGTAGACTTCTGGAGTTCTTTCTGCACATAGTTTTTCCATCTCTGGTACTTTGCCCATACTTTTCAGGAGTGTTGGCCTCTCTGAGCCTGGCACCTGTCTCCTCAGCCCAGTGAAACTGTTTTGCTCTTCTTGAGCTCCTCTACCTGTGCTGGGGCCAGAAACTGCCTCCAGGAAGAAAGCCACGGTGTCATGGGGGTTCACTGTGGTTGCTGTCTTTGTCTTAGAGATCCCAGCTCTGTCTGTTGTCTATTGTCTTAGAACAAATGTTTCCTATTTTTTCCTCCAGTTTATAATGTTTGTGGTAGGAGGGATATCTCATTCCAGATACTCTGTTGTAGTGGGAGTCTCTGCTTCATGTTTCTTCATTCCATTTTAACATATTCCTTCTCGCTGTGTGTCTGTTCTCTGTTCTGGGTAACTTATTTAGATCTATCTTCAAGTTCAATAATTCTCTTTTTATCTTTGCCCAATCTGCTGCTTAGTCCATCGAACAGTTTAGCGTTTTAATTCTTAGATACACCATCTCTAATCTAGTCTGAACCACTGATACTCAACTACTTGATAACTCTTTGGTCATTTGCATCTCCTAGCTAACTGCTTCCCTAAATCCTTGCACCCCCTACCCAAAAGCTACCCCTCACTCTGAGCAAGGACCTCACCGTCTCCTTGACATCCAGGAAAACCAAGGACATGATCAGGGGACTTCTCTCCACAGTGTCCCACAGGACTTGCACTCCTTGTCCCCTTCTCTGTATGTCTCCTCCTGTCCCCGAGCCTTCTGCCAATGCTGCTGACGCCGCCCCTCAGGCCTCACTGCTGTGTGCTCAGTCCCTGTCTGAGTTGACTCCTCTCTTCAGCTTCAGAGGCCTTCCCTGTCCCTCCAAGACTGCCTGAGCTTCTCTCCTCCGTAGGGCTTCCCATGCCTCCAGTGTGCCTTGAGTGAGATGTCCCCTCATATCTCTGCTTTCACCTCACCCCAATCCATCACTCTAGCTCCAGTTACATCTTTTTGCTGCTGGCTCTGCTCTCCCCGAGACTGCCAACAGACCCCTGCAGCTTTTCACTTGTGTTATCTGTAAACTTTCTTCACTCTTTCTTCTTCTAGGGACTCTTGTCACCTTGGCTTTCATGACCATCAGTGCCCCGTCCACTTTGCTGTGGCCTTTTCTTTCTCAATATGCCTTGAAGTCTCCAGGTCAGGGAAGATGCTGCCCAGGGCAGGTGGGGGAGGGCTGGTCTACACGGAGAAGGGGGCTGAACAGAGACAGGAGGGGTGGTTATGAGGGTGGCAGGAGGCTGTGGGATTGAAGGAAGGGGGCTGGCATGGGCTGGGGCCCAGGGAAGGTGGTGTGGCAGGCCAGAGGCTCTTGACTGGGAATGCTGGCCACACAGGGTCTGGTGACAGGTGCACATCTGTGCAGGTCCAAGCCAGTGCTGGCCAGAGCAGCCAAGGCATCCCCGATCACAGGCGCAGCTCTCCTTGCCGTGGCCTGCAGCTGGACCGTGGCTGAGCTAGGATTCAGCCGAAGCTGCTGATCCTGCCAGAGGCTTTCTTCTCACATCAGGGCCTTACAGCCGCCCCCACCCTGGCCCAGGTTTGTCACGGTTGTCCTGGGATCCCCTGAGGTTTCCCTGTTTCCACTGCTTCTTCTGGACACACAGGTCTCAGGGGGCTCTCCTGAGCTGTCGTCAGCTCAGGCCTCCCAGACACCACCAGCTTCAGCTTCTTATTCAGACCCCAGTGACCGCTGCCCCGCGCCGGGTGCTGGCCTTGATTAAGCACCACTGTGCACCAGGGCTGGGCCCAGGCACTTCCAGCCCTACCGTGTACCCTCCCCTCCCCAGTATTGACGAAACTGCTCTCCATGGTTTTGGTCTCTGTCGGAGGGGTTGCCCCAGATTCACAGGTTTTGAGATGGATTGGTGGCTGCAGTGTTCCTCTGGGTCCAGGCTGTGGCCCCATGCCTGGGAACCATGTCCAACCCGAGTGTCTGGTGTCCTGTGCCTGGGGCGAGGCTCATGCCCACCGCATCCCACCAGCTCAGCACTGGAGGCCCGGCGCTCTCCCCATCTCCCTTCCATTCTCATTGTGATTCATCGTCTGTTTATTAAACATGTGGATTTTTGATTTGCAGTTTTGGGGGCTGTGAAGGCCTGATCCCACCAGCTGTTTACAATCTATCATCCAGCACAAATGGTTTCCACGCGGTTGTTATGCTGGCTTATGACTGGGAAACAGAATCTTGGTGTCCAAATATTGGACTTTCGGCTTAAAAATGAGTGCAGTTCTCAGCATGCCCATCCCCGTATTGACAGCAAATTTGCATATTCTCCTTGTGTGCTTTGCAGCTCAAGGTCCATGCTGTAGCCAGGATGTCACTGTAAATGGGCAGCCCCTGGGAGACAGAACCAATGGCTGTCGCCTCAGCGTTAAATTGGGGGAGCTGATCACAGGTTCCTGCGGGGATGAGGGTGCTCAGGTCTGGTGCTGTCCGGCAGGAACAGGCTTCTCCAGGCCTCGGGGGGACATTGCTCCACTCATGACTGGTACAGCCTAGAGAGAGGCCCCTTTCCAAGGACCCTGAGCTACTGTCACCAGAGAACACAACTTTTTCCCAACAGAGAGATGGGCAGAGGCCACAAGCAGATAGTTCAGAGCTATGAAAACCCAGGTGTTTAAAAACATGAAAAACATGGTCTCACCAGTAATCCAAGAAATGCAAAACAAAACAGTACGGCCCTGGCATTTACGAAACAGTCCCTGAGCCTGCGAGGTGTGGCCACCGAGACTGACAGGCACCACAGCCCGGGAAGGAGGCGGCCAGCGTGCTCCAGGAAGTTCACACCTTTGACTTGTGTGTTCCCCTGGACAAGCCACCCCCGAGAAAAGGGAGTGGACAAAACTCAGCGCCCAAACATGTTCTCACGGCATTGTTTATAATCAGGGAAATTAGGACACATTTAAGTATTCAACATCAGAGCAGTGTTTAAGCAAATTCCCCAGTGCCTCTCAGAATTATTACAATTGTTGAGAGAATGAATGAAGGACTGTGATGCAGCACGGAAGTCACATGGAGGAGGGTCTGGAGATCACGGGATGCCTGTGACCACATCGAAGGAAAAGTGTGATGGGAAAATCCACCAGCTGCTCTCGAGGACAGAGCAGGGGAGGGTGACTTCCAGGAGGGGACAAAGATTCCAGATGCAGATGGGGTGCTGGTGAGCGGTGCACATACTTGTCAAAACTCATCAAATTGCACTAAAGGTCTGTGCTTTGTATTGTATATAAATTATGTCCTCATAAAGTTGATTAAAATCTATTATGTCAAATTATATATAGACTTTCCCTCCGTCTTAAAATATACAGGAAAAAGACAAAGGAAATATGTTAAAATATCGCTAATGGTTCATTTGGAATAATGAGATTTGGAGAGTTGGACAATTTCTTCTTCATACTTTGTTTTCCACAGTAGGTTTGCTCAGTGGTGGCCCCTGGAAAAGAAATGTTTGCATCCTAGCCTCTGAATTTGAATGTCACCGTATTTGGGAAAAGGGTCTTTGCAGATGTAATCTTAATATGAGATCTTAATGTGCGATCATCTGGGATTACTTGGTTTTTAGTAAGTAAACTTTAATTTTTAGAACAATTTTAGGTTCACAGCAAAATTAGATAGAAGTTACGCAAGTTTCTTGTATTACACCCCCACGCAGGCGTACAACCTCCCCCACATCACTATTTCCCATCAGAGGGTACGTTTGTTACAGCGAATGAACCTACGGTGACCCACGATCATTGCCCAACTCCGTGGTTTACGTCAGGATTCACTCTTGGTGTTGTCCATTGTAAGTGTGGACAAATTTATAATGACGTGCAGCTGCCACGGCAGCATCATGGGATAGTCTCACTGCCCTAAAACCCTCTGTGCGTCCCCGGTCGCCCCTCCCTCCCCCAGCCCCTGGCAACCGCTGACTTTTTACGTCTCCATAGTTTTGTCTTTTGCAGGATGGCCTACAGTTGGGATCATACAGCATGTAGCCCTTTCAGATTGGTTTCTTAGTAATACATTTGAGTTTCTTTCATGGCTTGACATCTCATTTCTTCTCCGCACTGAATAACACTCCATTGTCTGGACGTGCCACTCACTTCCTGAAGGACCTCTTTGCTGTTCCCAAGCTTTGGCAATTTTGAGTAAAGCTCCTATAAACATCTGTGTGCAGGCTTCTCTGTGTACACACTTCTTCAGTTCATTTGCCTAAATACCAAAGACAGTGATTACCAGATTCTATGGGAAGAGCATGTTCCATTTTGGAAGAGACGGCCGGACTGCCTTCCAATGGTGCTGCACCATCTTGCATTCCCAGCGGCCGTGAACGAGAGCTCTGGTGCTACACGTCCTGGCCAGCATTTGGTGTTCTCAAAACACACTTTGGCCACTCTAATAGATGTAGAGTGGTACCATTGTTTTAATTTGCGATCTCTAGTGATGTGTGACGTTGAACATGTTTCCACACGCTTGCTTGCCATCTGTGTATCTTCTTTGATGGGGTGTCTGTTTTGGTCTCTTGCCCAATTTAAAATCAAGTTCATTTTTTAATTGTTGGGTTTTAATAGTTCTTCACATATTTTGGATATCAGTTCTTTATCACATGTGCCTGTGGCTTGCCTTCTCATTTTCTTGAAAGTGTCCTTCACAGAGCAGGAATTTCTAATTTCAGCGAAGCCCAGCTTATCAATTATTTCTTGCATGGATCGTGCCTTTAATGTTGTATCTAGAAAGTCATCACCTTACCCAAGGTCATCTAGGCTTCCTCTGTGTTAACTTCTAAGAGTTTTATAGTTTGCATTTTACATGAGGTCTATGATCCATTTTTTATTCGTTTTGTGATAGGTATAAAGTCTGTGTCTGGATTTAATTTCTGCATGCAGGTGTCCAGTTGCTCTAGCCTCCTTTGTTGAAAAGACGATTTTTGGCCACTGTATTGTCTCTGCTCCTTTGCCAAAGATCAGTTGATAAAATTATGTGCGTCTATTTCAGGACTTTGTTCTATTCTGTTGCTTTATTTGCCTATTCTTGTCAGTATCTTGATTATGGTGTCTTTTGCCTCTTTATATAAACTTTAGAATCAGTTTGTCAGTATCTATAAATTAACTTGCTGAGATTTTTATCAGGAGTATGTTCAATCTACAGATTAGTCTAGAACAACTGACTCGACAATATGTGAGAGGGTCTCCAAAAGGTTCATGGAAAATGTGTATTATGAAAAAATGCATAGATTTCAATTTCAAAATAAATTCATACTACCTTGTTATAACACATCTGAACAGGCTCTAGTCTGAGGCACTAAGAAGAATAAGACAACAGTTTCAAAAGAGCTCTATCAGGGCAACATGAATTCTGCTAATTGAATTGAAGCCAGAACAAACATCAAATTTATGGTGAAATTTGGGAAGAGGGATGTGAAATCAATGATGCTTTACGAAAAGTTCATGAGGACAATGCCCCAAAGAAATCAGCAGTTTACAAATGGATAACTTATTTTAAGAAGGAACAAGATGATGTTGAAGATGAAGCCCACAGTGGCAAGGCTATCCGCATCCATTGGTGAGGAACAAATTTCATTTTACTCATGTCCTAATTGAAGAGGACCAGTGATTAGCAGCAGAAACAATAGCCAACACCACAGAAATCTTAACTGGTTCAGTATACACAATTTGAACTGGAAAATTAAAGTTGAGCAAACTTTCCCACTTGGTGGGCATCAGAACCATTGTGCTCAGATTAGCTGCTGACAAAAGCAAAGCCAGGGGATCAAGATCCGGAAGCATTTTTTCAAATCATAAAAGGAGATGAAACATGGCTTTACCAGTATCATCCTGAAGACAAAGCACAATCAAAGCAGTGGCTACCAAGGTGTAGAAGTGATGTAGTCAGAGGAAAAGTGGACCATTCGAGAGCAAAGCCATGGCAACAGGTTTTTGGAATGCTCAGGGCATTTTGCTTGTTGACTTTCTGGAGGGCAAAAGAACAAAAACTTTTGCTTATTGTGAGAGTGTTCTAAGAAAGTTAGCCAAAGCTTCAGCAGAAAAATGCCTGGGGAAGTTTCACCAAGGGGTCTTCCTCTGTCATGGCAGTGCTTCTGTTCATTCCTCTCATCAAACAAGGTCAGTTTTGTGAGAGCTGTGATGGGAAATCGTTAGGCATCCACCAGTATCCAACGTACAGTCCTGATTTGCTACTTCTGATTGCTTTTTGTTCTTAATTATAAACAATCTTTAAAGGGCACTCATTTTCCTTGAGTTGAAAATGTGAAAAAGACTGCATTGACATGGTTAAATTCTCAGGACCCTCAGTTCTTTAGGGATGGACTAAATGGCTGGGATCATCACTTACAAAAGTGTCTTGAACTTGGTGGAGATTATGTTGAGAAATCTAGTTTATATTTTAAAATTTTTATCCATTTATTTTCTTCACAAACATTTTGAAACCCTTTCATATAAGTCTTCTTATCCATGAACATGGAAAATTTCTCGATTTATTTAGTTATTTGATATTTTAGTTTTCCTTACACATATCTTATACATATTTTGATAGGTTTATAACTAAGTATTTCATTTCTGGGGTACTAATGTAAATGGTAATGTATTTTTAATTTCAAATTCCACTGTTCATTGCTGGTATGTAGGAAAATGATTGACTTTTGTGTATTAACTTTATATCTTGGAACCTTGCTATAATCACTTATTAGTTCCAGGAGAGGTGTTTTCTTTTTTCTTTTTCTTCTTTCACATCTTTTGGATTTTCTACATATTACCTGTGAACAAAGACAGTTTTATTTTCTCCCATCCTAACTGTATATATTTTATTTATTTTTCTTGTGTTATTCCATTAGCTAGGATTTCCAGTACGATTGAAAAGCCGTGATAAGAGAGGACATCCTTGCCTTGTTCCTGATCTTAGTGGGAAATCTTTGAGTTTCTCACCATTAAGTGGAATATTTGTTTTAGTTTTTTGGTAGATACTCTTTAACAATCAAATTCTCCTCTACTAGTTTGCTGAGAGTTTTTATCATGAGAGTGTTAGGTTTTGTCAAAAGTGTTTTTGCATCCATGGACATGATGATGAGATTTTTCTTCTTTAGCCTATAGATGTGATTGTGATGTTTACTGATTTTCAAATGTTGAACCAGCCTTGGATACCTGGAATAAACCCTACTTGGTCATAATATATAATTGTTTTTACATATTGTTGAATTTGATTTGCTAATATTTTGTTGAGGATTTTTACATGTATGCTCTTGAGAGACATTCGTCTGTGGTTTTCTTTTCTTGTAATATCTTTGTCTGGTTTTGGTATTAGGGTAATGCTGGCCTCATATAATGATTGAGAGAGTATCCCTGCTGTTTCTGTATTCTGGGAGAGATTATACAGGATTGGTGTAACTTTTTTCTTAAATGTTTGGTATAATTCAACAATGAACCCATCTGGGCTTGGTGCTTTCTGTTTTGTAAGGTTATTAATTATTGATTCAATTTCTTTAATATAAATAGGCCTATTCAGATGATTTATTTCTTCTTGTGTGAATTTTGGCAGATTGTGTCTTTCAAGGAACTGCTCCATTTTATTTAGGTTATCAAATTGGTGGGCATAGCATTTTTCAAAATATTCCTTTATTATTCCTTTAATGTTCATGGGATCGATGGTGATGTCCCCTCTTTCATTTCTGATATTAGTAATTTGTCTCTCGCTCTTTTTTTCTTAGCCTGGCTTACCAATTTTATTCAGCTTTTAAAAGAACCAGCATTTGTTTGTGTTAATATTCTCTATAATTGCTGGTTTCAATTTTATTGATTTCTGCTGTAGTTTTTATTATTTCTTTTATTATGGTTAGTTTGGATTTAATTTGCTCTTCTTTTTCTAGTTTCATAAGGTGGAAACTTAGATTATTGATTTTAGATCTGTCTTCTTTTCTAATATATGCATTCAATGCTGTAAATTTCTAAGCACTGCTTTAACTGTGTCCCACAAATTTTGATAGGTTGTATTTTTATTTTTATTTAATTTAAAAATTTTTTTTAGAAACAGGGTCTTGCTCTGTCACCCAGGCTGGAGTGCAATGGCCTGATCACGGCTCACTGCAGCTTCAAACTCTTGGGCTCAAGCCAGCCTCTTGCCTCAGTCTCCTGAGTAGTTGGTACTACAGGCACACACGAGCATGCCCAGCTAACTTTTAAATGTTTTTGTAAGATGGGGGTCTTGCTGTGTTGCCCAGGCTGGTCTCAAACTCCTGGCCTCAAATGATCCTCATGCTTCAGCCTCCTAAAGTGCTAATTCAAAATATTTTAAAATTTCTCTTGAGATTTCTTCTTTGACCCATGTACTATTTAAAGTGTGTTGTTTAATCTTCAAGTATTTGGGAATGTTCCAGCTATCTTTCCGTTATTGATTTTGAGTTTAATCCATTGTGGTTGGAAAGCAAACGTTATATGATTTCTGATTTATAAATCTGTTAAAATGTGTTTCATGGCCCAGAATGTGGTCTCTCTTGGTCAATATTCAATGCAAGCTTGAGAAGAATGCGCAATCTGCTGTTGTTGGGTGTGGTATTCAGATGTCAATTATATTCAGTTGATTGATGGTGTTGTTGAGTTCATCTATATCCTTACTGACTTTCTGCCTGTTGGATCTGCTCATTTCTGATAGAGGAGTGTGGAAGTCTCCAACTCTAATAGTGGATTCATCTATTTCTCATTGCAGTGCTATTAGTGATGTTTTCGCCTTGTATATATTGGATGCTCTGTTGTTAGGCACATACACGCTAAGGATTGTTACATCTTCTTGGAGTATTGATTCCTTTATCACCTGTGATACCTCCCCTTGTCTCTGATAACTTTCTTTGCTCTGAAGTCTGCTCTGTCTGAAATTAATACAGCCAATCCCACTTTCTTTGATTAGTGTTAGCATGGTATATCTTTCTCCATCCATTTACAGCAGATCCCCAAATAACATCATTTCATTCAACATCATTTTATTTCATTATAATGATGATAAGTTTTGTGCATTCTCCCCGTGTCTGTGTGGATTTTCTCTAGGTATTCCAGTTCTTCTGATACACCAAAGATGTGCACACTAGGTGAGCTGGTGTGTCCCCATTGTCTCACTGGAAGTGAGTGGGGGTGTGTGTGAAATGTGCCCTGCAATGGAGAAGAGTCCTGTCCAGGACTGGTTCCCACCTTGTACCCTAAGCTGCTGGGATAGGCTCCAGCCACCTGCAACCCTGAACTGGAGTAAGTACATTGAAAAATAAATGAATTATTCATAAAGTATTTTAAAATAGCAATTCATAAACTATACAACAATCATAAAAATACATGACCACAAACAATATGGTACAAAAGTGCTCATCAAGCCTGCCATGTTTGTTACTGTTTGTTTTTGAATTGAGTGGTGGTAGGAGGTGCTCCTTACAATTTTCACTTTACATTTATTCCTTGATTTAACCCACCACCACTTTGACCACTGTCATTGACAATTCATCAAATATTGAGTAAATGATTGTCTTACTTGTTTAAATATTTCTTAAAAGTATGTATATTTTACATTTATTTCAATGTTTAATATTATAAGTATTTTGAGCCTATATTTAGAAGCTTGGTGATACTATTGTGACCAGAAATATGTCATAAAAAACTTAACTCTTGTTTTTATCAATTAGCCTATAGGAAAAGGGGATTTGTTACACATCACTTTACTCAAAAAGCCACAGTTTCCAAGAAACTATCACTGATGTTTAGTGAAGATGTACTGCACTTTTAATCTATATGTGTCCTTGTATGAAAGTGGGTTTCTTGTAGATGACATATAATTAGGTATTGTTTTTTGATCTACTCTGACAATCTGTCTTTTCATTGATGGATTTACACCATTGACATTTCAGGGATTGTTCACCTAATGGGGGGAATAGCTGCTATATTGTTTACTGCCTTCTATTTGTTGCCCTTGATCTTTGTTTCTAATTTTGTCACACTTTCTCTACCTTTTATGGTTTTAATTGAGCATTTGGTATTAGTTCATTTTCCCCATTCTGAGCATGTCAACTGCACTTCTTTAAAAAATTTTTTGGGTGGTTTCCCTTGAGTTTGCAACATACATTATACAATAATCTGTAAGTCTACTTTCAAATAACACTATACAGCTTCATGGGTAGTGCAAATATCTTATAATAAAAAAAAATTTCTAATTCTTAACCTCCTTCTTCCTGTATCATCACTGTCATTCACTTCATTTGTACATAAGCATATATATGCATACATAATCCAGTTCATTGTTGCTGTTATTATTTTGCACTGTTTTCTGTTAGCTAAATTAAGAAAAAGACAAAGTTTTTATTTCACTTCATTTGTTCATATTCCAGTGCTCTTCCTTACTTTACATAGCTCCAAGTTTCTGACCTATTTAATTTTCCTTCTCTCTAAATAATTTCTTCTACTATTTCTTGTAAGGAAGTCTATTGACAACAAATTCGCTCAATTTTTATTTGTTTGAGACTTTATTTTTCCTTCACTTTTAGAGGATAATTTCGCAGAGTACTTAATTCTTGTTTGGTGTTTTTTTCTCTCAGCACTTTAAATATTTCACTCCACCACTATCTTCTTGCTTATGCAGTCTTCTTGCCTGCCTGCCTGCCTGCCTGCCTGCCTTCCTGCCTGCCTGCCTGCCTTCCTTCCTGCTTTCCTGCCTTCCTTCCTTCCTTCCTTCCTGCCTTCCTTCCTGCCTGCCTGCCTGCCTTCCTTCCTGCCTGCCTTCCTGCCTGCCTGCCTTCCTTCCTACCTACTTGCCTGCCTGCCTGCCTGCCTGCCTGCCTGCCTTCCTGCCTTCCTTCCTTCCTTCCTTCCTTCCTTCCTTCCTTCCTTCCTTCCTTCCGTCCTTCCTTCCTTCCTTCCTTCCTTTCTTCCTCCCTCCCTCCCTCCCTCCCTCCCTCCTCCCTCCTCCCTCCTCCCTCCTTTCTTTCTCTTTCTTTCTGAAACCCTGTTGCATAGGCTGGAGTGCAGTGGTGCACCCACAGCTCATCACAGCCTAGACCTCCCTGGGCTCAGGTGATCCTTCCACCTCAGCTTCCCAAGTAGCCGGGATTACAGGCGCTTACCACCACACCTGGCTATTTTTTGTATTTTTTGTAGAGATACGGTCCTGTCATGTTGCGCAGGCCGATATTGAACTCCTGGGCTCAAACATTCCACCTGCCTCAGCTTCCCAAAGTGTCGGGATTATAGGCGCGAGTCACCACGCCCAGCTGCTTACACAGTTTCTGAGGAGAAATCAGATGTGATTCTTACCTGTGCTCCTCCGTAAGTAAGGTGATTGTTTCCCTCCGGCTTTTTTCAAGATTTTTTCTTTATCTTTGACTTTCTAAAGTTTGAATGTGGTATACCTAGGTGGTGTTTTTGGTTGTTAGGAGTTTTTTTGGCATTTATTCTACTTGATCTTCTCGAAGATTTCTGGATTTATGGTTTGGTGTCTGACATTGATTTGGAAAAGTTCTTGGTCATTATTGCTTCAAATTTATTTCTTCTTCTTGCGTTTCCATCACACATGTGCTACACCTTTTGTAGTTGTCCCGCAGTTATTGAGTATTCTGTTTTTTATTTCCCTTTTCTCCTTCCTTTTCAGTTTGGGAAGTTTCTATTGTCATATCCTTAAGCTAAGACTCATTTCCACAGCCATGTATGTCTAGTCTGCTAATGAACCCATCAAAGGCATTCTTCATATCTGTTTTAGTGGTTTTGATCGCTAGCATTTCTTCTTTATTCTTTCTCAGAATTTTCCGCATCTCTGCTTACATTACCCATCTGTTCTTGTCATTCCTGATCTGATAATTTCAACATTCCTGCCGTATCTGACTCTGGTTCTGATGGTATTCCATCTTTTTAAACTATGTCTTTTGTCTTTTAGTATGCCTTGTAATGTTTTGTTGAAAGGCAGACATAATGTACTGGGCAAAAGAAACTGCAGTAAATGGCCCTTTAGCAATGTAGTGATCCAAGCCAGGTGCAGTAGCTCATGCCTATAATCCCAGCACTTTGGGAGGCCCACGTGGGTGGATCACGACATCAGGAGATCGAGACCATCCTGGCTAACATGGTGAAATCCTGTCTCTACTAAAAATACAAACAATTAGCCACGGTGGTGGTGGGTGCCTGTAGTCACAGCTACTCGGGAGGCTGAGGCAGGAGAATTGCTTGAACCAGGGAGGCAGAGGCTGCAGAGAGCCGAGATCACGCCATTGCACTCCAGCCTGGGCAACAGAGCAAGACTCCATCATAAAAAAAAAAGAGAGAGAGAGAAATGTAGTGGTCCAACGTGGGGCCAGGCGAGGCATTCTCCAGTCCTCTGAACAGTCTCAGTCTTTTGAACCTGGGCCCTGGACTGTGAACTTCACTAGTGCTTTTCAGTTTTTATCCTCCTTAAAGGTTGGACGGGATGATCAGAAGGGCCTGGGGGTGGGTATTTCCCTTCTCCCAGGTCATCTGGGCCCCGATAAAACCTCAGCAGGCCAGGCTGGTTAAATAGTTTCTCTTGGGGGCAGCCTTGTTAAGAACAGAATGCTCTGGCATGCTTTAAAACAATTCCTTTCTCCCTCCCCCTACAGAAAGCACGAGGGGATTTTTCTCTGACATTCACTGTGAGGAGCTGGTAGAGCTCCTGGAGACAAAATTCACAAAGGCGCGTTTCCCACAACTGGGTCCCCCTGGAGTTTTTAACTCTCAAAGTTGTCCACACTGAACCACAATGCATCAATTTCTTCCAGGTTTTCTTATCCTGGCAGAGGTTCCTGCGGAGGTTTCTGCCCTTGGGAAGCTGTGATTCTCTGTGTCTGTCAGAATTTCCCTTCAATTTGGGGCAGTGGGGGAGCAGTTTGTCCTGTGACCTAATTTCTCTGAAAGATTAAGAAGACGTGATTTTTCCATTTTTTCAGTGTTTTACTTGTTAGGACAGAGTGGCAACTTCTAAGTTCTCCACATCTTTTCAAGTTTGTGCATTATATTTTTGATTTCTAAAAATCTTAATTGGCTGTTTAACAAATCTGTTGGTCCTGTGTATAGTTTTCTGCTAATTGCAGGTATTTTCAAGTTGATCTTTTACTTCTTTAAGCGTAATGATAACTAAAAATAATATGTGTCGGTAATTCCATTTTTTTAAGTCTTTGTGGATTTTTGCTTACTATTTTTTCTGCCAGTTCTAACTCACGGTGCCCTTGTATCTTTGTATATTTAGCTATTTTTTACTGTGGGCTGCTCATGTTGCTTATACAGTTATTTGGGGAAATTCTTGTTTGAGATGAATTTGCATCCCTTCACAGACTGTATTTGCTTTTCCCAGGCTCCTGCAGCCCCATCAGTCTGAAATCTTTTTAAACTAATTTCACAGCCTAAGGATTTTCGGACTCCCAAGGAACAGAGTCTCTGTGCTTCGTGGCCTGGGCAGCCTGGCTTGTCCAGATGGAGCCCACGGCCAGGGCCTCACCTGCAACTCGGTGTGGGCAGTGGCCAGGATGTGACGGTGCTGAGACCAGGCCTTGCCAGAGCGCACACTCGGCAAACACGGCTCCTCACTTGTCGTATGTGGCGGGAGCTTCTGGTGCGTTCCTCATGTTGGAGCCGGCACGGAGAAGCAGGGCGGTCCCTGGGGACCAGCTCCTCATTTGCACCCCTCTTTTTAGTTAAGTACATTGTTTATTTTTGGTACCTACTTATAGCCTAGTTTAGGGCCCACCGCATATTCTAAAGTGACGCACCCAGTGGTGTCCAGAGACCGACTAGCCTGGAGTTGGTTGGGAGGCCAGTTTGGGGATGCAAAGGTCTAGAGAAGCCCAGGCCAAGGGCAGGCAGAGCAGGGTGGGAGTGGGAGCAGGAGGGGATGCTGGGGTGATGGCAGCACATGTGTCCCAAACCACTGCCTTCTATGTGGGGTGGGATGGGCTCCAACACACCGCCTGGCTGTGCCCTGTGTGGGGGTCAGTGGTGCGGCGAGGAGGGCTGGCTGTGCAGTGGTGGTGGGGTCAGAGGTACAGTGAGGAGGGCTGGGTGAGCAGTGGAGTCAGGGGTGCGGTGAGGAGGGCTGGGTCCGCAGTGTTGGCCTCTTCTCCACTCTGCACAGTACCTAGAATGCAGTCACGTCTGGTGAAGACTCAGTAAATACTTGGAGAAAGATCAGATGAAGACGGAAAAGTTGTCAATGCTGAGGCAGGAGAAGCCGATCTCAGCATCTGAGCCTGCGTGGTGGTGGGACAGGGTCCTGCCCAGATAAGGGCGATCCCCTTCCTGAGGAAGAGGGCTGGCAAGGTGCTCAGGAGTGAGGGCTGCAGGGCCACAGGAGCTTTGTTCATCCCACCTCTGTCCCCGACACCAGGCTCTGTCCCAAGCGGGCTGAGGCGGACGGCCCAGGCAGCTGTTGGTGAACCCTCCCTGGCTCCAGGGCCTATGCAGGCCCGTGGGGGTCAGGTTGCTGTGGGGAGGCTTGAGGACCCTCACTTTTGGCCCTTGGAGGCCCGCACGAGGCAGCCCTTGATGTTCAACTGGACAGTATTCCCCTGAGCAGAGTGGGGCATCCAGACCCAGACAATGTGGCCAGTCCTGGGCTGGGATTAGGTCCCCACAGGCCTCACTCAGCCTAGAGGAAGGTGGGCATGCGAGCTAGGGCCTGTCTCCTGCTTTGCCTCAGTGACATTGGCTGCTCCTCACTCCTGCACTGTGGCTCCCATGTGTTGAATGACGGTTTCCTTAGGTGAGAACAATTCCCTCCCAGCACACCACTGGCCTTTGCCCACGTACGGCATTTACCCAATGCCAGTGAACACGAGCAGCCTCCATATCCTCGCACTAAGGCTGGAGAAGGACCCAGCCTGCAACACACAGCTCACGAGGCATCGGGGGCCGAGCACCCACCGTCCTAATGACCGGGGGATGGTGCCCAGGCCTGTCTGCTGCACTGTCTAGTG
This sequence comes from Rhinopithecus roxellana, assembly GCF_007565055.1. Lineage (NCBI taxonomy): Eukaryota > Metazoa > Chordata > Mammalia > Primates > Cercopithecidae > Rhinopithecus > Rhinopithecus roxellana. The sequence continues at coordinate 38,305,288 of NC_044567.1, forward strand.
GATGGGGTGGGGGGCATTTCAGGCTGGCTGAGCAGGTTACATAACAGTGCACACATGGGTTTACTTTACTTGAAACCCTAAACCCTCTGCACACAGCCCCTCCCTAATCCCTCCCTGTTGACTCTGTAGATAAGCCCAGGGTGCTGAAAGATGCAGCTGCAGCTAAACGACTCTGCGGCCAGGCCCGGGGGCTGCAACATCCTTCAGCCAAACATCCTTCAGCCAAACGTGGCAGCTAGATGCCTCCGCAGCCAGGCCCGGGGGCTGCAACATCCTGCAGCTGAATGCGGGTCCCCCGGGAGCCTCTGTGACCTCCCTGGTTACAATGAAGGCCAGAGGACTAGGGGCACGGGCTGTCTCAGCTCTGCCTGCCTCCCTGTTCGTGCCTTTCTCCTACCTGGTGGGGGTGTCTGTTGGCCTCAGAGGGGTCGCCGGTGCTCACCCCAATCACACTGACCATGAGCACCCTCCCACCCACGGGGCCACTTCTGTCTCTGCACTTGGCTTCCCTGCCCACAATATGCCACCCAGACAAAGCCCACAGAGAGGCTGGTTCTTGGCAACACACTGGTGCCCTCCTCATCCGGAAACCTGCATTTAATAGAAGGTGCAGAGACACAGTCTCAGCCAAAGGAATGAATCTCTAGTGGTGAAATAGCATCTGGTAAGAGGAGAGATTTCTGAAAGGAGGCCCCTTTCTCCTCCTCGCCCCTCCTTGCTCTGGAGGCTGAGTCCAGCTGCTCCTCCCATGGCCCTGCCTGGAGGGCGACTTGCACCAGGGCCTGAGAGCACAAATTCTAGGTGGGATCGCGTGTCAGCTCCGCAGGGCCGGGCACACGAGTGACGCAGCAGGCTGCAGAGTTTGGCTCATTTTCTACTTGGTCACTTTTCGATGCCTGTGATTTATTTATAACAATAGTTTGCATAATTCCAAATGTGGTGACATGGCATGCAGACTCTGAGTGAAGTAAAGATAGAACAGATTTTTCACAGGGGAAGTGGTGTGGAGCGGGCAGGGCGGTGAGTGAGGGAACTGAGCCCCGGGTTGTGCTTGGAGCCTCCTGGTGCCAGAACACTGGGCTTCCGTGGGACCTGAGGAGGGGACCCCTTGTCCTCCATCCCCATGTTCGGAGCGTGCTGAGCTGCACGCAGTCCTCCCTGGGTCTGAGACCGCTGGTCCTGCCCCCACCCAGCTCTGTCCCCTCTGGGTCTTGGGTTTCAGCTCCTGCTTACCTGGAGTCCAGAGGGCTTGGCTGGGGGAGGGTGGCGCTCTTGTTTGTCCAGAATTCCTTGTGGCTGCCCAGCCTCAGCACCCACTGCGATGCCTGACCCTCCGTGAGAGCCGGCACTGGGGTCAGAGACCGTAACCTCCCGCGTGCCGAGTGTCCCCGGAGCTGCCCAGGCTCAGGGCATGTTTGTGTCTCATCGACAAAGAGGTTTCGGAAGTGGACAAGTTCACATGCACTTGACCACCGAGAGACGGAGCGAGGGTTTCATGTAGCCCTTGACCATCGGGGAGCGGTTTTCTCCTGGGGCCCAGTGTGTGGCCCCGTCTAAGCTCACCCCGCCTCCCCTTGAGGGAACGCCACAGATTCCAGATTCTCAGGCCATGCTGGAAGCTCAGGCCCTTGGAACACCTCAAATCCTACTCCAGCCTTTCTAGAAGCTGGAGTTTAATATATCCCAGCAGATGGGAACATCCTGTCACTCAGAGAAAAGGCTGGGCAAGGCCTCTCTGGGGATGAAACCCCTTAGTGGGTTATTTAAGTGCAGATGATTCGGAAACACTCAGGCTTCATTTCTTGACATGGGGCTGGAGGAGGTGAGAAGGACGTTTACCAAATGAAATTTGGGTTTGGTCCAAGTCAGTAATGTGTGAAAAGAATGGGGACAGGTTTCCCCAACCCACTTAGATCTGTGCATGGCTAACAGCAGCAGCGGGGGCTGGGACACCAGGGTGGGGCTCCTTGATGGGACATAAAGAAGGGGTGCCCCTTCTGCCATAAACAACAGGCAGGGCAGATTTTACAAAAGCATTGTCTAGCATTGTCTCTTTCAGCCCAAAAGAGTTCATCTTCAGAAATCAAGTTTCTGAGAGGTGGGGACACCCAAGAATCCTGGAGATTGGAATGGCCGGGAAAACGGGGTCTGCAGGCCCGACACCTGCCCACTTCCATGCCCTTCCCCAGCCTGCCCCTCCAGGGCACAGCCTCCCTATGCCGACGGGGTTTCAAGGCACAAGCAGGCTGGCGTGCACGTCTGTGTTTTGCCTGCGGGAGCTGCAGAGAGCGGTGATGTCGGGTCCATGTTGTGTACAGAGAACTCTGACATGGCCCAGCCGGTGCTCGGGTGCCGAGTCCAGCAGCTTGGTGAGCTTCCTCACCCCCTCAGACCCCAAAAGCCGTTTTCTTTTTTTGCATCCATCAGTGTCCCGCACAGGAGCAGGCCCCTCCCGGGTGAGGTGGGCTTGAATGCAGGAGGGAAGTGGTAAAGACCCGTCCCAGAGACAGTGCAGAATTGGCCTGCACAGGTGGGGCACTGGAAGCCAGCTCTGGGGGTGCTGACTCAGGAAGATGTCCCTCAGCTGACCTCGGGCATTAGGAATTGGCTGCAGGCATGGACAGTGGACATGGAGCAGGGAGGCCTGATGCTACCTGCCTACAAAACATGCCTGGCAGCAGGACAGTGGCCTCCACCTCGACCCTGCCGACGAGGTGCCACACACGTGCCAGCGTCCCAGCTACAGGGGAGCCTGGGACGTGGGCTTCTGTCCTGCAGCCTGCAGAGCCTGCTGGAGCTGGGCTGCTGTCGAGGACCACCTGGCCCCCACCAGGCCCCCTTGTGGCTTGTTTCCTGGGAAAGCAATGGACTAAATGCTTGTGTCCCCCCAAATTCATGTGTTGAAATCCTAACCCTCAAGGTGATGGCATTTGGGGGTGCGGCCTTTAGGAGGTGATGGGGTCATGAGGGCGGAGGCTCCCGAATGGGGTTAGTGCCCTTACAGAAGAGGCCTAAGGCATGCCCCTCTCTTCCTCCACATGCCACAGTGAGAAGGTGGCTGCCTGCAAGCCAGGAAGAGGGCTCTCACCAGAACCCAGCTCAGCTGGCACCCGTCTCCAGCTTCCAAACTCCAGAACTGTGAGAAGTAAATTTCTGTTGTTAAATCATCTACGGGGTTTTGCTAGAGCAACCTCAGCTAAGGCAGGCGCCTTCCATTCTCCCACCTGGTCCTCCTGGGGCAAGGCCTGGGTGAGGCCCCAGTAAGCCAGCCAGTGGCTTCAAGCTTGTGGCACAACCAGTTTCAAGCCATCTCTGGGGTACCTGCCACACACGAGAGCCAGGCTGTGTGACCTGCAGCCCACAGCTCCACAGAGGGGCTGTGCCACCCCGGGGCGCTTTCTCTCCAGGTCTCCGGCTTCAACCCTCCTTGCTGCTTGTGTGCTGGGGTGCACTTTTGCAGCAGCCTTTTAGCCTCAGCTCCTCTGTGGGGACAGAGCCAAGACCTACCGCAAGGCCATGTCCTAGGGCATGTCCAGGGGAGGCCCTCAGGTCTGTCCTTCCTGCCGGCCCGGCTCCTGCTCATTCCATTGACAGGCATTTCCCTGATGAAATCCTCAAGAGGTTAGTCCTGTCTGGGCGGCAGCTGCTCAGAGCACCGGGCTGTCCTCTGGCCCCTCTGGAAGCATGGCCTTGAAGCACTGGGGAAGCCTCGCCAGGCAGAGGTGGCTCATCCCCACGGCCTGTGCCCCCAGCTGCTGGCCCTCCCTGACCTGGCCAGCACCTGACGCTGCTGTGAGGAGCACGGTCAAATCTGCACCTGCTGTGGGCCACAAGGGAGGTGCAGGTGCTGAGTGCCCCTGGGCCCCTGACCAAGAGGCGCCTTGTGTCCCTTCCCCTCCCCTAGACATGCCTCTCAGGACCTTCAGGCCACGGTGCTATTTATTAACCACTTGAGGACAAGCTCAGAGGCAACCCACAGGCTGTGTGGCAGGACTGGCCACACCTGGGCCCAGAAACGCTGCAGCTTTGCGACTCCGGCCACAGATCCCGGGGACTGACTGGGGTTGCAGGCCTTGGGCCAGCCCCTGAACCTGGCCATGCCTCACAGAGCTTTGGTGGGGATTACATGAGTGGATACATTCGCAGGGTTTAAAACGGTGCCTGGCACAGCCGCCATTGCATCAGTGTTGCTGTGATTCTGTTTGAATTGGTGCTTTCCAGACCGGTTCCTCTCTGTGACGATGCAGGATCTGTGTTCCGTGCCCAGGCACAGGAGCGAGTAGAGGCCAACAGGGAGGGGAGGAGTGCTCCTGCCTCAGGGAAATGGAGCCCGTGCAGGAGGGCCTGGCCGGGCAGCCTGGGGCTCAGGACGGATGCCCGTGGCGGGTCACCTCACAGCTGAGGGCCTCCCAGCCTCAGGGTTCCACGGAGCAGGTTGGGCAAGTGTGTTAGGACCATCAGCAACCTGTTTGCAGCCAAGGACAGAGCCAGGACCTCCGGCTTCTGCCTCCTCTCCCTGTGCCACCGCTTCTGGCTGACGGCTGGAGAGAGAAGGCCACAGAGCAAGGGTGGCAGCCCGCGGGGCGCGAGCTCCGTGCCGGCTGCAGGGGAACTGAGAGGACGTCAGGTGAAGGAGCTGCGCGGAGGCTGCGGCGGTCCCCGTCTGTCTGTTTCCTGAGCTGATGACAAACCATGTGCTGTTTTCTATGAAAGGCACTTTGCTGGGAGAAACGCTCACACAGTGATACAGCCCTGAAGCAGTTTTATTCTCAGTTTCCTCTATTGCTCAAAGACCACCTCACATTTCTTCTTACTTACGTGGATCAGGATGGATGAGCTGGATGTTCTCCCACCTTCCTCTTGGTGCAGCTTTCTCCTCCTTCCTCTTGGAAGGCCTTTCACTTTGTATTAATATTTTAAAACTTTTAAACAACAATCTCCCAGGCGCCCAACAAAGGCACTGCCAGTGCCAAGTGCTTGGCGCCCACCTTCCCTGACAACACACCAGCCACGTCCTCAGCCCACCCCCTGCCCGGTGGCCTGTGACTCCCGCCCCAGTGCCAGACTCGTTATTTCATTTGTCAGCATGGTTGGAAACACCGGCTTTCCAGGAGGTGACCCTGCTTTCCAGAGCCAGCCTTTGGAGGAAACAGGACACAGAAGCTGGTTTTGGCTGTGAGGCCCTGGCTCCCGGGTGCAGGTGGCACAGGCCCACGTCCTCCTCACAGCCTTTCCGGCTGGCTCAGGAGTCCCTGCGGCTTGAGTTTTTCCAGAAGCTTCCCTTTCTCCCATGAGAGCTACTGTGGAAGAGCAGTTTAAGTGATTTTGCTGAATTTGACCTTCTGGGTATGTCAGTGAAAACAAAACCTCTTCCATAATGCAAAACCTTGGATCCAACAACCATCAAACATTCCCTCCGGACGCCTCACAGAGCTGGGACGACGACCACTTGGGGTTCACCGGACTCACCGTTGGGTGTCGGCATTGAGTCTTGTAGAGCAGGGACTAGCACGGAGCACAGGGCCTGGTGTGACTCCCACCTCTCTCACCCACTGGTCAGGGAACCCGCAGCCAGCACTCAGCACCTCTGAGCCTTCGTTTCTTCCTCGGCACGGGGGGCTCAGCGGTGGCACCCACTTCATTTCAGTGGTTTCCCCTTAGTGGTTCCATAAAAATGTTGCCCCAAAAGTAACCAAGACAGGTCAGGATAAGATACGCACAACTTCTAAACCCAGTTCAGGATTAATTAGGAACATACAAGAAATTCCCCCAATTCATAAGAAAAAGACAGGAACTCTGGTGGATGAATGGACAAAGGATATTAATAGGCAATTTTCAGAGGAATTTGAAGCAGCAGACAGATCCATCATACCTGCCAGACAGGCGCGCGCTGCCTGGCGTGACTCTGCTGGACGCAGTGAGGGCGGCAGGGACTCGGCCAAGCTGAAGTTCACACACCCGAGAGCCACAGCCTCCGCCCCAGACAGGGATCAGAAGTAGATTTACACCCCCTCGGAAACAAGAACTGACAAAACACACAAAGCACATTTTTCAAAACCTTGGGCGTCAGTCACCCGCACCCCGCCACCGTGAGTCCACTGTGTGGACCAGCAACCTTGACTTCTCTTGTTTCTGTGCGGCTGGGACTTACGGGGGACGTGCAGAGGGGCCAGAGCTGGTATTTAGAGAGGAAATTTGGGGGCAATTACAATAGGGGTTCTTGACAAGTCTGGCCTCCCTGAGCCCGGGGACCACCACGGAGCTCTGAACAGAGGAATGAGGTGGTCGCCGTGAGAGGAGGCTTTGCCAGAGGGGGGCCAGCAGGAAACAGAGCACGTTCAATCAGGACTTGGGGGCAGGGTGGGAAGGAGGAGGTCGGGAAGAGTCCTTGACGTCTGACCCTTACATCACTGGGGAGGGGCCGACTGGAGGGTTAGTGATGGGCTCGATTTTGTTCCCTCTTGAGTTCGAGGTGTCTGTGGGGCCTCCAGCTACAGACGTTTGTGTGTTGGAAAAGCTCTGCAGACCCTGAAACCTGGGGAGGCCCCTGGTCCTGTCTGATGGTTGCGGGTCATGGTGACCTCCACCGGGGCATCCACATTCCCCTGAGCCACACTGAGACTTCGGGTTTGAGACTCCCCAGCCGTGATGACGAGGGTTCAGCTCTGCTAAGCCATGTGCAGCCTCCCCCTCACAGAGCAGGTGCACGCCCACCCGGGGCTCCAAATACCCTGGCCCAGTGGGTCTGCTCACTCCTTGATGAGCTTACCTTCCTCTATCACCCCAGCATGCAGAGAGAAACCCTCTCGATCACCCCAACATGCAGAGAGAAACCCTTGCCCTTCTTGGAGGGAGGGTCAGATGCTCACTCTGCACGGTCCCTGAAGACAAGCAGATGCTCCCAGAGTGGCGTGTCTGAGGGATTCAGCTGGCAGCTGGGCATCCTCGTGTGTGGTTCCTGAGTGAGCGCCGGTGGTGGGGAACAGGCCTGGCTTTCCACACCTGGGGGGTGCCGGGGGGAACGGGCCTGGATTTCCACACCTGGGGGTGCAGCGGGGATGGGCCTGTATTCCACGCCTGGGGGTGTGTGTCCACCACCCAGATGCCACCTCTGGCATTCCTGGAGGGCATTCGGGCATCGCCTGAGGGTGGGTAGCACCACCCTGACCCACACGGCCCCCAGCAGCAGCTGCCACTGTCGGCCCTGGGCTCCGGGTGTCAGCGTGGTGCTCTGGGCTTTTCCCACACTGGGGGGCCGTTTCAGGATGTGGATCCCTCCAGGAAGGGCTTGCTGAGTGGCTGTTTGCTGGGATGGGTGAGGGGCGGACACAAGGCATTCAGGTGCCATGGCTGGGACAGAGCTTACGTTTGTCAGCCACCTTGGAGGGGCGACCTAGAGAGCTCGGACAGCCTCGCAGCACCCGCCAGAGAGCTTAGCACCAGGACCCGGCAGAGCTCTCCCACGTGCACTTAGACTCACTGCTCGTGTGTAAGAGGAAATAACTGTGGCCGGGCCTTCCGGAAGTTAGGGCCTGGCACAGAGGGTCCCAGATGGCCCAGAGAACCAAGTGCTGTGCAGCTACCCAGAGAAGGTCAGGTCACCAGAGACAGACAGATGGAGTTCCAGGGTCCTGGAGGTAACAATTGCCTTTGTTTTACATGAAGACATTGAACTTCCCCAGGAGGGCAAACGCCCTGGCCAGAGAAACTGCCAAGGCAACATCAGGGAGGAATTCACAGGGCCCTTATGGCCCGTGCAGGGTGCAGTCAATTTGATGCGCATGGCTGGTCCAGGCAGAGAGACCCTCACCTCCAGCTGCAGTCGGGGTGTGTCTGGGAGCCTGTGAGGGTGGCTTTGCTCCTCCACCTTGGGCCAGGGCAGCCTGTGGCAAAGACAGTCTCACAGTGTGTGGTCTCCTTGAGGTCTGGGCCTGTCCACAGACAGGAAATAATGAGACCGGCTCAGGACAGGGCCAGGCTGGCCTCTGTGTTTTGTGAAAGTTCTACTTTCTACACCCTCTGAGAAGACGTTGGGCCCTGAGGGAGGGTGTGGACCAGAAGGAAGTCACAGGGTGAGTGGAGGGGGAGGGAAGCTTGTGTGCCAGTTTAAGATGACAGCAGAAACGGGAAAATCCTATTCCTCTGAATCCTATGTGATTCCACTTGAATTTTTTATAATTTAGACAAATGTAAATTGGAGTTTACTTTTGCATTAGCCATAAGGAGCAAAGGGACAAATTTGCTATCTGGAATATGAGTGTCGACGTGTGGCTGACATCAAAACAGAATTAAAACTGAGCAAAGAGAAATGCCACAAAGCATGGGTGCCCGAGGCGGCCAGTGTTTCTTCACACAGACGCCTCGCGCTGCTCTTGGCCATCTGAGGTCATGAAACTGGGTTTCTTCCAGTGCATTCCAGAATGTACACCCCTCACCATTACAGCCCCACGTGTTTCTTCCTGGTTTGATCCCTGGAGTGCGGACGCTTTGTCTCCAAGGCACCCCTGGGATTTTGCCAGTTTTCCAGGATTATCCCATTTTTTTGAACAAAGTAAATGGGTTTCCGACAATGCCACTGTTAGGGTTTCTCAGCCTGTCGCCTGGCTCTGGCCGAGGTTGTGTGTGACGCTTACCTCAGACGCCCGCACATTCGTGGAGCCAGCACTGGTCTTGGTTCCTTATAATCCTGTTATCGTCCCCGTCGTCGGCCCCCTCCTTCTCCTGCTCTTCCTCCGTTGCCTCAGCGAGACTTTCAAAGAACCAGCTATTGCTCAAGTGGTCTTTGAGAAAATGTGCACGCACCTCCACCACCCCACAACACCTCAAGATTGCAGTGGTTGCATTTCGGGTTCACATACATGTGTACTGAGACTCAGGGAAGTCCAGGGCCACACAGGAAGTGGCAAAGCCAAGATTTAGACCTGGTCCAGCTCCACATCCCAGCCTCTCTGTGGCTTGCCACGCAGGATGAGCTGTTTCCCAGGCAGGCCAAGCAAACGTCCAGGATGGCAGGTTCTTGGCAGGGCCCTGGGGGCTGAGGCCACCAAAGGCCTCCTCACAGGAGTGGGGGTGAAGGGCTCCAGGCCCAGGCTGGACCTTCTGCCCTTCCTGATGCGGGTGACCCGGCTGTGCTGGTTTGAAGTAAAAACGCGGTTGGCAGAGAATCGAGACGCGGGGAAGGTTAGTTCGGGGCAGGGATGTTGGTGTCTGCGGGTGGCGACGGCAGCCTCCCTGTGTGTTGTTGCCCAGTTGGCACACCTCTGTTTATTGTCTGCACCAGCCTCATACCCGTTTTCCCTCAGCGTATTTCCTTCATAACAGGATGGCAGACTCAGCGGCTGCTATGGGCTGTTCCAACGACTGAGAACACTGAGATAAGCCCCACAGTGGCAGAAATCCCTGAGGCTGCCAAGGGCGCCCACCTCCCAGACGCCGGGGCTCTGAGAGTCGCCTCCTCTGGTCTTAGTTGCCTTGGATGTGAACAGGAAGTCATTAGGGGGTGTCACCCTGAGCCCTGAGGTGGGGCCTGGGGTCTGCACTCAAATTCACAGCGCCCTGATGCCAAGTTTTAACTCTTAAAAACCTTTTCCAGCTCAAGCTACCCCCAATATATTAATTATTGGCTGAAAAATGTCTTATTTTTTAATCTTGCAAATGCTAGAATTTCTGAGCTCCCTGCATTTTCTCTCAATTCTGCTGCAAGCTTGACTTTCCTTCCTGAGCTTATCTTTTTCTTGAGGTACTTTATCAAATGCAGTAGCAAAGATTATTCACTCTAGAGACATTTTGCTTGGAAAGCTTTTCACCCAAAGCCAGGACTGCATTAGCTATGTTTCCTGCTTTCTAAGTTATTACAGGAACCCATGTTAGTGATTTTTTTTACCATTACATGTCACAAGTTGCCATTTCCCAACTTTCTAAAGTAGTTTATTCACCACCCAGTCCATCAGCCAGTGCCATATATTAATACTTTAGGTTTTATTACGGCAGCACCTACTTTTGGCACCAAATTCTCTGTTGGTCAACTATTGTTATAATAATGCTGTGTACAAATGGCCCCACCAATCCCAGTGGTTTAGAAGAAGCTGTTTGTCTCTCATGCCTATGTCAGTGTGCTGCAGGCTGCAGGTGCCTCTCAGGTGTGTGGCTTGGTTCTCATTTTGAGACCTGATGGAAGAGGTAGAAGGTCCCCCGGGGCACATCCCAGGCCAGGTGTGCAGGAAGGCGAGTGGAACCACATACTTACCTGTGCTCAGAACTGCACCCACTGTCCCCTGCCACATTCCAGTGGTCGCAGCAAGTCCCGTGGCCAATCCATGGTGCTGGGGCTGGAAGGGAAGGAAGGACTGTGAGTGACAATGCCACCTGCCACAGGAATGGCTCAAGGATGAAGGCAAAGTTAACACCAGGAGTTGCCCTGTCCTCTGCTCCTGAAGCCCTTGGCTTTGCAGAGGTGATGTGATGCAGTGGAAAGGACGCCTTGACACACTCTGTGGCCAGGAGGCCTCTCCTCGGTGTCCCTGGAGCTGCAGCTTTGATATGAGGGTAGAAGATGAGTGGGAGGTGGAGGGGCATTTCCAGCCAACTCTATACACCAAGAAGCACTAAAGATTAACAGGTGACTGTCTGGGAAGAGCCAGCTTTGTGAGAGACACTGACAGACACCACTTCCTGGGCCTTCGTTTTCCCTCTGGATGGATGGGTGGAGGAACAGGGACACCAAACCTGACATTGCTCCACACTGAGTGCCAGCCATGGCCCCACCTTGCACAGCCCATGCCTCAAGGGGGCCATGATTAGCGCTGTCTGACAAGAGGATGCTGGGCAGCTGGGTGGGAGCAGAGGACTAGGTGAAGGCTGGGGCCTGTGTACCCCAGTTGAAGGGAGCTAGATTTAACCCCCTAAGACCCAAGAAGCCTCCCTCTGGCCACCCCAGTCTAATTGGCTGGGAATTTGGTGGTGGTACAGGTGAGAAGGTCCCTGTTCCGTGGAGCTTACAGGCTCTGGAAACAATCCCACCACATCTGTTGCAACAGCTGCAGCCATCTTCTTGTGTCTTTGCTTTGTGCTGGACACTTCCATACGGAACACTTTACAACATCTGTAGTAGGCTGAGGGTAACCCTCAAAGATATTTGTCCACATCCTAATTCCCAGCACCTGGGACTGTGACCTTATTTGGAAAAAGGGTCTTTGCAGATTTAATTACGTGAAGGGTATTGAGTTGGGGAGATCATTCTTGCCTACCTGGGGGGCTCTAATCCAGTGATAAGTATTCTTAGAAGACAGAAGAGGAGGAGGCCGTGTGACCACAGAGGCAGAGGTTGGAGTGCTGTGGCCGCAGGCCAAGAAATGCCTGCAGCCCCAGACTGGAAGGGGCAGGAAGGGCCTCTCCTGGAGTCTCTGAAGGGAGCCCTGCTGACTGGTTTTGGACTTCCGGCCTCCTGAAGTGTGCGAGAATAAATATTTATTGTTTTAAGCTGCCCATTTTGTGGTAATTTGTTAAAGGCTGCTGCAGGAAACTAACACGCCATCTTATTTATATTACGAGACCCAACATGGTAGGTATTTGATGCCCTTTTGACAGGTCACGAAACCAGGGCCTGGAGTTTGGGTCATTTGACGATGATAGTTGCTAACGGCAGAATCAGAATCCAGTCTGTGCTTCGGTCCTTGAACCAATCTACAGGCAAAGAGAAGTTCAGCGGAAGGAGCTCACCCTGATGCGCTGGCTTTAACACAGGCAGGTGAGGGCTGGACAGCCTGCCACGTATGGGCCGCTGAAATGAAGTAGTTAAGCACTGAGCCTCTCTGCACCCCGGCTGATGGTCCCTAGAGGAAGTGGGGTCTTGGGGCTGGCGCCCATGTGCACCCCGGCTGATGGTCCCTAGAGGAAGCGGGGGTCTTGGGCTGGTGCCCACATACAGTCTTAGGTAGGGCTCAGCCTTAGTATGGAGTTCCCATGCCTGGGGCTTCTCGGTGTGTAGAATTGGCTGGAAATGCCCCTCCACCTCCCACTCATCTTCAGAATGGGCCTCCCACTGAAGCCCTGTGTCTGACTAGGGAGACCCAAGTCCTTGCCCCCTCTAGCAGCTTGTGAGAGACCACAGTAGGGAGGACTGGGGCCTCGCTGGGGCTGGGGAGCCCAGAGGAACAGGCAGGGGGCCGAGGGCCTGAGATGCTGTATGCCTGGTTCATGGCTCCTGTTCCTTTCCCATAGAAGAAAAAGGAGAGTAGTTTGGGGACAAAGAGTGGGTGAAGAGAAGGGGCATCTACCAGCGGCCGATTCGTTCTTTCAGACCCTCGTTTTGTTCTCACAGCAGCTCTCCGGGGTGGGCCTCCCCAACTCCCTTTGTTGGATGAAGACGCTGAGCGTGGGGGGTTACAAAGTCAGCCTGAAGTCACAAGGTGCTGAGCGGAATCAGGGACTTGAGTCAGGGCCAGGTGAATCCCGGATGTTCCTGGCAATCTGCTCCTGAAGGGTACAGCAGGGCCTCTCTGCTCTGGCTTTCCCACTTCCTGTAACCTTTGAAGTAGTGCCTGCAGGAACCCTGCGACCCTCCCAAGCCCAATTTGCCTGCTCCTGGTCCCTGGGCTCAGCAGAGTCACCATCCCAGCCCCAGGACAAGTGTCCTTCTTGGTGGCAGACGTGGTCATTGCTGGGGCGATGCAGCGAGATGTGGTCACACAGCCAGGTCCAGATATTGGGCACCACGCTGCTCATGCCCAGGACCTCCCATGCTCCAGACTCCGCTGGGGAGCACCTGGTCCTGGTTGTGTCGGCTTTGAGTCCATCAATTTCTGCTGTCTGGTTTCCTGTCATAGCTCCCACTTCTCAACCCTGCCTCGGTAGCTTCTCTGACATCATCAGGCAAGACCTTAGAGCATAGTTGCATGTTATATGATGGCTTTTCTACATCCACGTGGATGTGCACATGTTGTATGGTGTGTGTGTGGATGCGTTTCTCTACGAGTACAGAGCACATGTGTTTGCGTGTATTCTGTGTGTGCAAAAGGCATGTTTAACATATCTGGTGTATATACAGGGTATCTATAAGGTTGTGTGGAATGTGTGCATACTGTGTATGGTGTACTTGCAGGATTGTGTGCTGTGTGTGCAGTATTGTGTGTGCTGCAGCATGTGTGCATGTATGTGCTGTGCTGTATGTGCATGCATGCAGTATTGTGTGCAGAATGTGTGTCTGTGCACATGTGCTGTAGTATGTCTATGTGTATACACAGTGTATTGTATATAGTATGTGTGTGCAGTGTGCATGTGTGCACATGTGCATGAATCTGTGCTCTGAAAGGAAAGCCAGCACAGTGGCTGGACAACATTCTACCAGTCCCTTGAGGGTATCAAAAGCCCGTGTATTCAGTCACACAGAGGAGCCTTTGAAGACTTCCGATGAATGACTCAGGAGCCCCTCAGTCATCTCAGCAGAAGACAGAGGCAGGACTATCTGTGAAAGGCCTTGGGAGGACCTTCTTATGAAATCAGGTGAATTCTGTGTATGACATACACAGGAGACCACAACGTTCTTGAGAATGTTGTATCAGCAGAAACACTGCCAACTTGGACTGAAGGGAACAGAGAAAGTATGAAATGAAAGATGAAAGAACACTCTTGGAAACTCTACCAGAAGGAAACAGGCGATAAAACCACTCAGTGGCAAACAAAAGGTGCTACCTTTCATGAAAAAGGAAGGAGGACTCCAAGGGTGGAGCCACGAGCCCAGAGGTTGGATCTGGGACCTACAGAGGATTATTTTCTCAGGCCTTGAAATCTAATGTTTGCTTAGCTGGATTTTCAAAGTGCTTGGGACTGGGGACTCCTTTATTCTTTCCGTTTTCTCCCTTTATGAATGAGAATGTCTGTAACTGTCAACATATGTCTGTCCTAATACTGTGTTTGCTAGCAGATCATTTGTTTCTTGAGTTCTGCAGGTGTACAGGTGGAGAGGAATTACGTCTCTGGATGGATTCTACCCTAACCCTAACCCATCCCTAGTTTACATTATGAAATTGAGACATTTGAATTGAGTAAATTTGATGAGATTTCTGGACTTTGACTTGATGCTGTAATGAGGTAGACGTTCACAGACGCTGGGGTGCAGTGGCGTCCATGTAAGTCTTTGGAAGCCAGGGGCCAACTGCAGTCAGCAGGATAATGGCCCCCAAAGATGTCCACATCTCACTCCCCACTACCTTATGTGTCGAGAGGGAGTCTGCAGGTGTGATTAAATTAAGGGTCTTGAGGTGGGGGATTATCCTGGATTAACCAGGTGGCCAGTGCAATCATGAGAGTCCTCACAAGAAGGAAGCAAGCAGAGAAGATGTAACTTCTTCAGAGAAGATGGCACCAGAGGAGACGTAACTACGGAAGCAAAAGTCAGAGTGATGCGTTTGCTTTAGAGGTGGAGGGAGGAGCCCAGAGGCATGGAAGATAGGAAGCCTCTAGAAGCTGGAAGAGGCACGGAAGTGAATTCACCCCGGAGCCTCCAGAAAGAAGAGACTCTTGCTGACATCTTGGTTTAGCCCAGTGAAACCCATGTGGGACTTCTGATTCCCAGAACTGTAAGGTAATAAATGTGTGTTGCTTTAAGCCACTAGGTTTGTGGTAATCGGCTGTAGCAGCAATAGGAGGCGAACACAGGGATGAACATCACAAGAGCAGGCCAGGAGACGGGCGTCCCGGAAGCCGCAGGAAGAACACGCTTTCTACTGCTCCATTGGGTGCTGCTGCTCAGCGAGGATGAGGGCTGAGAACTGACGCCAGGGTTAGCCTTTGCCGGTAACATCAGCAAAAGCATGTTTAGTGGTGTAGGGGAGGTAAAAGCTTGGTTAGAGAGGACTCAGGAAAGACTAGGAAGACAGGAAGTGGAGACGGAAGGCTGTGTTCCTAGAGGGGCATCTTGAAAAAGAGCAGACAGGCAGCAGCTGGGGGCCCCTGGCAGGCAGGAGAGGGGACAGCATGACTGTTGTTGAGGGTGGCCCCACCGAGGGGCAACCAGAGCTCCTGGGCAGCCTGGAGTGGGGGTGGGGGCGGGTCTGGCTGGCAGCACAGTTGGATGGGAAGATGGTGCGGTCGGAGCATGTGTACATTCTTTTCTGATTGCTTTTATTTTCTCAGTGAGATGGGAAACAATCGTCTCCTTTTTCCTAAATGTGCTGAGCAGGCTTGAGGGATGCCTGGGCTTCAGCAGGAAGCAATAGTCATGCCTCACACATGCGGCTTTCAATCCTGTTTGGTTGGAGAAATAATATACCGCCCAACTAGTTTGTTTTAAATTAGACAAACACCGCGGAGCCTGCCTGCTGCTGGAGAGGGCTCTGTTTGGAGTGGGACTCTCGGCGGTGCTGAGGTCAGCTCTGTTTGACATTCCTGATGTGTGAAGGGCGCACTTAGAACAACAGCACCAGGCCCTGGGCGTGCAGCTCCCTGGAGCTGCTCCAGAGGCCCTGCCTGAGAAGTGTTCCAGTCCTAGAAATGTCTCCCCAATCTTAAACATCTGTTGGTGCTTGTGGAAAATAAGGTTGGGATTGTTTTCCTCATGGCCAGTGAAAGCTGCCATTGCATGGTCTGTAAAGTGCTGGTGATGAACGCTTCACGCTGACAGGCTGAGCCTCGGCCCCAGCCATGTCGGTGAGGCCCCAGCTTCTGCGCAGTCTGCTGGTTCAGCTCTCCATGGAGTTAAGTCATGGCAACCGAGGAACACAGGCATTTGGGGAAACAGCTCTGTTCCCTCTGCCTTGTCCTGGGACGAGCTGCGTAGACATCTGTTATCTTGATAAACCCAAACCTCTTGTGGCCAGGCGCCCTGTGCTTCCTTCGTCCCTCTGTCCACCTGGCCTTCATGAGCCTCTGGGGTGGGGCTGTCTCCTTTCTCTCCTGACTTCCCAAAGCACAACTCAAAGCAAACTCTTCCACCCACCGTGAGTCTCATTCCATATCTCCAGTGGGCGAGACATGTCAGTGTTTTGTTTTATTTCATTTGCTTTGTTTTTTCAATCAAACTGAGGCCAGCTTGGAGTCCCATTTCCCTTGCGATGGTGGACACATGGATCTCAGGAGTTTGGGGATGCCCCTTCTGGTCGCAAGGGACCCGCTGGACCCTGTGCCTCCCTCCCACCAGCCTCCCCTGACATGGCCTCCGTGCTTCTCCTCTCCCGGTGGTCTCCACCCTCACTAGGGCTGAGAACCTAGAATGTTTTTCCTGGCCTCCTGCCAGTCCCCTTCCCACCAAGCCCCCCAGTTCCTGCTGAGTGCCACTGCCTGGCTCAGCTGCTCCCACCCAGTGCTGGTCTGAGCCCCGTCACCCATGCCACACCATAAAGGCTTCTTTACGGCAGACGGCATCGCCCCCCGACTGGAGGCACCCTTCAGGGCAGGAGCCTGTTTCTCGTGGAAGTGTCTTAAGCCCTAAAATGGTGCCCAGCACGCAGCTGAATAAGAATCGGAGCCCTGAGCGCGAACCTTGGCCCCTCACGGTGACTACAGCCCTTCCAAAGAGGGGTCACATCAGGCTCACAGTGACCCTCTCCACATTGGGGATCAAGGAACTGTCTGATACGTGTTCACGGTCACGTGGTAGGACTGACGCGTGCTCAGGTCTGCTGATTTCAAAGCCTGTGTTCTCAGTCACTGGGTAGCAGTTGTTGTTTGAGTCTACAGAGTCTTCACACACACGTACACCCCCTCACACGTCTGTCCTATCTATGTGTCCAGCCATCTGCAGTCTCTCTGTACCTGCCTCTATCTGTCCATCCGAAGTGCGGTGAGACGTTCACACACAACCTCCAGTCCTGGAATGCATTTGCACCTGCCTGGCCCAGTGCCCGGCTCACTCCCATATCTGCTGGAGCCCTGGCTGGGCCGCCCCTCTCTGCAGCACCCTCCTGCTCAGCCAGGTTGCCTGGGAGAGCTCTCTGCCCAGCTGCCCCATGTTTCCTCCTCGCTGGCTGGCTGGCTTCCGGATCAGGGCCTCCCTCTCAAAGGTCTTCACCTTGGTGTCCATTTCTTGCCTGACAACCCTAAGCTGTGTCAAATGCACTGACTGGAATGGCCCCTTTGCACCCCCACTGGAGGTAGCTGTTTATCTGCAGGGAGGAGGAGTGACACTCACTGAAGGGACAGAGACTCTCTCGTCTGATTCTACCTCCACGGTAATGTTGAAGGTGGTGGTAGAGATACAGCCATGAGGCCAGGAGAGGGGCTTCTGGAACCCGTGGCTGCCTCCAGCACAGCCCTCTGTGAGGCCTCTGCTTTTGCCCTTGGGGAAGAGGGTGTGCAGGCCATAGACCCACACAGTGGTACCTGGTGTGAGGACCTTCTGAAGGTGACCATGGGTTGGGGGATCATTTGGATGGATTGCAAAATGGCCACGTGGCTTTAGTGACACCTTTAGGATGTAACAAACTTCAGAGTCAACCGTATTCCTGGGAGAAGGACGTCTTCACTTTCTGGTGCCACAACTGCCTCTTTGTGGCACGAAAAACCGAAGTCACTTTGCCTGTTTGTTTTCAAGGCCCTTCAGGCTCCAGGGTGAATTTCTGGTTTGAAGGGAGCGCCTTTGCTCCTGGCTCCAGCCCTCCTTGACAAGGCCTCTGTCAAGCATGCTTTCTCTTAGGGACCCTCAGAGGGACATGGGGTCAGGGACATCATCAAATGCTAGACGCCAGGCTGGGGCCGCCCTTAGGACTCCAGGAGGAGGGGGCGCTCCCGTGTGGTCTGGCGGGCGGGGGGTGGGACCTGGTTGATTGGCAGTGGCTTCCCTCCAAGGTCCTGCCAGGAGCTGAATCCCACAGCCACAGCCATCAGTGGCTGAGCGAAGGTTGTTCCAGGGTGGCCTGACCAAAGGCAGGCCCTGAGGACAGCCATTGCTGGCTCTTGGTGGAAAGCGGCTGAAGCCAAAGGGTTTATAGGTGTTCAAACTGGAAATTGGCACAGAAGACCTAAGTACCCTCCCTCTGACCAGGTTAGGGGTACTGATGGGGAGCCCCTTGGTGGAGGCAGGGGCCACCTCCTCTCCTTACCCCAAGGGACCCAGGCCAGGAAGGAGCCCCCGCTCCCCCAGGGCCAAGGGGACCCCGGCTTGCCCCCACACTGGCACCTTGCGGCACCAGGGAAAGACCAGGCCTCCTCGGGGACAGGTGCCAGGCTTACGGGGGCTTTGGTCAGAGGGGCAGCCACCCCCACCCACCCTGAGAACGTGACCCCAGAAAGGGGCATCATTTCTTCAATAGAAGAGGAGGCAAGACGAGCTCGCTGCCAGTTCCACAGAGGCACAGTGACATAACCCTCCGAACATTCTTGACCAACCACGGAGCCACAGTGACATAAACCTCCAAACATTCATGACCAACCTCGATTAAACAGTCACACCCAGCCCCGAGTGGATTTACAAGAGACAGAACGTTCCCCGCCAAGCTCCCCCACCAGGCAGATACTCAGCACTTGGCTCAAGAGTGGAGCAGACCCCACGAGCCAGTCGCAGGGCCTTGGGCAGGCAGCCGTCCAACCTCAGCCCGTGTGCATATAGGGTGGGGGAACCGTGGGTAAACTTGGGGTCCCCACCTGGGGGGTCAAGCCCTCCACACGCAAGTCCTGGTCAGAATCACTCAGAACTGACCTTCCTTGTACCAAGCCCCTCCCCTGTACCAGCCCCTCCTGTACCAGCCCCTCTCCTGTACCAAACCTCTCCCCTATACCAGCCCCTCCCCTGTACCAAGTCCCTCCCCTGTACCATCCCCTCTCCTGTACCAGCCACACCCCTGTACCAAGCCCCTCCCCTGTACCAGCCCCACTCCTGTACCAGCCCCTCCCCATACCAGACCCTCCCCTATACCAAGCCCTCCCCAGTACCAGCCCCTCCCCTGTACCAAACCCCTCCCCTGTACCAGCCCCTCCACTGTACCAGCACCTCACCTGTACCAAACCCCTCTCCTGTACCAGCCCCACCCCTGTACCAAGCCCCTCCCCTGTACCAGCCCCTCCCCTGTACCAAGCCCCTCCCCTGTACCAGCCCCTCCCCTGTACCAAGCCCCTCCCATGTACCAGCGGCTCCCCTGTACCAAGCCCCTCCCCTGTAACAGCCCCTCCCCTGTACCAAACCCCTCTCCTGTACCAGCCCCTCCCCTTTACCAGCCCCTCCCCTGTACCAAACCCCACCCCTGTACCAGCCCCTCCGCTGTACCAGCCCCACCCCTGTACCAGCCCCTCCCGTGTACCATCCCCTCTCCTGTACCAGACCTTCCCCTGTACCAAGCCCCTCCCCTATACCAGACCCACCCCAGTACCAGCCCCTCTGCTGTACCAGCCCCACCCCTGTACCAGCCCCTCCCCTGTACCAGCCCCACCCCTGTACCAGCCCCACCTCTGTACCAGCCCCACCCCTGTACCAGCCCCACCTCTGTACCAGCCCCTTCCCTGTACCAAGCCCCGCCCCTGTGCCAGCCCCTCCCTGTACCAGCCCCTCCCCTGTGCCAGCCCCTCCCTGTACCAGCCCCTCCCCTGTGCCAGCCCCACCTCTGTACCAGCCCTTCCCCTGTACCAGCCCCATCCCTGTGCCAGCCCCTCCCCTTGCCAGCCCCACCCCTGTACCAGCCCCTCCCCCGTGCCAGCCCCTCCCTTGTACCAGCCCCACCCCTGTACCAGCCCCTCCCCTGTGCCAGCCCCCAGACCCTGCACAGCATTGACCACTGCATGGAGCTGCCACCCCTGGCCCTGGCCCTGGCCTGGGTGGGTGGGGGTTCCCCCTGGGAGCACGGCACAGTGCTGGGGCCCCCATAGCAGATTCCCAGGAGACACATGCCCGGCTGGGCCTGCAGTTTCCCAGGGACACTGTCACGATGCCTGGCCCCTGACCTTGCCTGAAGCTCCTTGGTGTCTGGACATTCAGCGTGACCTGCTCTGAGGTTTGGGGCAGGCCCAGAACTCTGTGGGTCCACGTCATCAGCCCTCAAGGTGGGACTCATGCAGCCACAGGTTGAGAGTTCCAGGAGCAGCAAGTCCTGAGTCAGCGGGCACCTGCCCCCTGATGCCACCTGCCCCAGGTGGAAGGAGACGCTACAGGGGACAAGCACTGTTGGTAAACGCGCATGTGTATGTGCACTCACGCGTGTGTGTTAAAATGCTTCAGAGGAAGAGCAGCCCAGGAATTCGGGGGGTGGATGGGAGGTGGAGGTGTGGGCTGTGCCCAGGGGTCCCTCCTGGGACTGTGCGGGTGCGAGTGGGGGACTGAGGGAGACCCTCCTTCCCGGGAGTGTGTGGGAGTGCCGTTTCTCATACTTTATTTCCTGTTTTAACACATGTTGAGTGTCCTGAAATAAAAGCCGTTAGCCACCCACAGGAATGAGCAGGTTTGCTGGATCACAGTTCCCCCACCTGGCGCCAGGCTGCCTGCCTGGGAGACTCGGGGTCCTCCCCAGTCCTGCCTCCCCACCTCCACACAAGGGTGACCCTGAATCCCCAGTCACCCAGGCCAGGGGAACTGAGGCAGAGCAGACCTCCAGTGTCCCCCGTGACCTGGCAGGTGGCAGTGGACATTCCCCTCCCCCAGACGCCCCTGTGAGTTTTCATCTCTGCCTGCTGGGTGGAGCCCCTGACTCGGCTGAGCCAAGGATGGGGGGTTGGTGAACCACCCGGCCCCCCTGTGTTTATTGAACCCTTTCTCAGGCTCCGGGAAGGGCTGAGGGGCCTGGCACCATCCCACCAGCGCAGCGGTCCCCAACCCTTTTGACACCGGGGACAGGTTTTGTGGAATACAATGTTTCCATGGGTGCTGGGGAGAAGAAGGGATAGTTTCCACCTCAGATCATCAGGCATTCGATTCCCATAAGGAGCAGACCACCTGGATCCCTCGCGTGCACCGTTCACATTAGGGGTCGTGCTCCTATGAGAAGTTAGTGCTGCTGCTGATCTGACAGGAGGCAGAGCTCAGGCGGTCATGCTCGTCCGCCACTCATCTCCTGCTGTGTGGCCGGTTCCCAACAAGCCACAGCCTGGGGACCCCTGCTCTGGAGGACGGGGAGTGTCTCTCAGTCATCCCCAATGGGCCAGTGATCCTGCTGGAGGGGCTGGGGCTGCACAGGCCACAGGCTCAGTTGTGCTGCTGGCCAAAGATGTCCACTGAAGTGGCTCCAGAGACCCTCAAGGAAGCCGACGTCTACTTCGCTTCCTCCTCCCAGCCCCACCTTCACTTCCGGGACCACGGAGCTCATGGAGCCTGCACGCCGTGGAGTGCCCCACTGAGGAGCGAGGAGGGCTCTTGTGGGGGCAGATCTGGGTGAGTCAGGAGACCCTGTGGGGCTGGACTGGGCTAGGCTGGACGTAGGGGCTGGAGCACGGAGGGTTTCTCGGACTGGAGTGGGAGACTTGAGGTGGAGTGTGGGTCAGGTCAGGGTCAACCCTGAAAGACTGAAATTATGGGAGGTTGCCCACCTTGGGCGTGAGGAGAAAGGTCTCTGGGACTGACCAGGTGAAGACCAGTTTCCTGGGATGGGCACGAGACTGACCAGGTGGAGACCAGTTTTCTGGGATGGGCACGAGACTGACCAGGTGGAGACCTGTTTCCTGGGATGGGCACGAGACTGACCAGGTGGAGACCTGTTTCCTGGGATGGGCACGAGACTGACCAGGTGGAGACCAGTTTTCTGGGATGGGCACGAGACTGACCAGATGGAGACCGGTTTCCTGGGATGGGCACGAGACTGACCAGGTGGAGACCGGTTTTCTGGGATGGGCACGAGACTGACTAGGTGGAGACCGGTTTCCTGGGATGGGCACGAGACTGCAGGTGGAGACCGGTTTCCTGGGATGGGCACGAGACTGACCAGGTGGAGACCTGTTTCCTGGGATGGGCACGAGACTGACCAGGTGGAGACCTGTTTCCTGGGATGGGCACGAGACTGACCAGGTGGAGACCTGTTTCCTGGGATGGGCATGAGACTGACCAGGTGGAGACCGGTTTTCTGGGATGGGCACGAGACTGACCAGGTGGAGACCGGTTTCCTGGGATGGGCACGAGACTGACCAGGTGGAGACCGGTTTTCTGGGATGGGCACGAGACTGACCAGGTGGAGACCGGTTTCCTGGGATGGGCACGAGACTGACCAGGTGGAGACCTGTTTCCTGGGATGGGCACGAGACTGACCAGGTGGAGACCTGTTTCCTGGGATGGGCACGAGACTGACCAGGTGGAGACCAGTTTTCTGGGATGGGCACGAGACTGACTAGGTGGAGACCTGGTTTCCTGGGATGGGCACGAGACTGATCAGGTGAAGACCAGTTTTCTGGGATGGGAACAAGACTGACCAGGTGGAGACCGGTTTCCTGGGATGGGCACGAGACTGACCAGGTGGAGACCAGTTTTCTGGGATGGGCACGAGACTGCCTAGGTGGAGACCGGTTTCCTGGGATGGGCACGAGACTGATCAGGTGGAGACCAGTTTTCTGGGATGGGAACAAGACTGACCAGGTGGAGACCGGTTTCCTGGGATGGGCACAAGACTGACCAGGTGGAGACCGGTTTCCTGGGATGGGCACCACAGGGACTCGAGCCCTGTCTTAGGCTGTGTCCCAGCGGCCTAGAAACTTGCCGGCTTAAGCATCATGGAGTCCCAGGAGTCGGTCGAGGTGCAGGAGGGGGCCTGGGTGGGGCTGAGTCAAGGGCTCCAGCCGAGCCCCTGTGGGCCAGGAGGTATTTGTTTATGCCCCGTGGCCTGGGGGAGCCGCTGCCTTAACCACATCCCACCGGGGCAGGGCGGGTGCCACCCTCTGGGACAGGGAACCTGAGAGGTGCTTCAAGTGGGAATTTGGGCAAATTTGAACTCAGCTGGATTTTCAATTTGTTGTTCTTTGATGGAATTCAGGTCTGTGCCAGCGCTGGCCACACCACCAGGAGGCCTGGCCTGGCCCGAAAGGGACGCCAGCTTGGCATCTCCCACAGGGCCGGGCGTGTTGGGAGCCGGGGTTGGTGGGGCTGGCCTGAGCTTGAGCCTGGCTGCCTGTGTGGAGGGAAGACCGCTGCTGCCAGCACAGGGCCGAGGCTCTCACAGCTGAGGAAAGGCTCAGGACAGGCCTAGGCTCCGGGCTCCTCAGCCCCCTCTCAGCAGGGCCTGGCCCACGCTGCCAGACCTGGGATGTGCTTCTGGACCTCCCCACCTCGGGCCTCCGCCCATCCCAGCCTCCTCCCCCGATGCCCCGGGCTCCGCCCCTGGAGGAAACCGGGAGTGTTTCTTTGGAAATGGCCCCAGTTTGTGGTTGTTCTTTGTAGACACACCCCCTGCTGGGGATGGGACGTCCCCCTGGACCTTGGTTTGGGCGGGAAATGGGTTGTGTCCCATGTTAACCTAAATCGTGTTTTCCTCTTTACATTCCAGAGTCATACTTGAGGCCAGGCTCGAATCCTGCCTGCCTTTGGTGGCTCTGAGATTCAGGGCTGGCTTTTCTGAGAACACCCAAGTGAGGTGCCTTGGGATACCCCTGACTTGGAGACACAGAGGAGGCTGGGCACCCCTTTTCCCCGACCCACTGAGCCAGGTCAGCAGAAGTGCTGGGAACCTCTTGGGGGTGGGAAGTCGAATCCCCGCACTCGGTCCCGGCCCCCTTGGCGGGTGACAGGAGGGCATCTTGAAGGCCACTGCACTATGGCAGTTACGGCTTCGACTCTGAGATGGGCGCCTGGGTGAGGACCTGGTATCCTCAAAGTCCCCGTGGCTGACCCGTGGAGAAGACTCTGCTGGGGGAGGGCGCTGGCTCCCAGAAGTCTCCCAAGGTCCAGGAAGGAACGGGGGGAAGAGGGGAGGAGGGTGGCCTCACAGTCACGGCGACCTCTGGTGAGCAGAGGGTCCTTCCTGAGCTACCAAATCCTCACGGGGCTTGGGTGAGGGAGCGAGGACAGGCCGGGAGCCAGAGGCTCAGGAGGGACGGCCTCACTGTGGAAGGTGCAGGGATGATCCAGCCTGAGCCCTCTGCCTCCCACTGCAGCTCAGCACTCCCCCCACGCATACTCCCCCAAGGGGCTGCAAAATGCCAGGGCGTTGGCTCTGGGTGGAAAAGCACCTGGAACAAATCCCATGTTTCCCGGGGAAGGAGCCACACCCTCTTCAGACCTCTCTGGCTGCTGCACGAAACAGGAGCCCTGCCTGGGCTGCCCACACATTGCCCATCACAGACTGATCCCTGCAAATTTCACAGGCATCTGGATCGAATAACAGGCTGATAGGGCGTATAAAATTAGAGACAGAACTCTCCAGAAGGCCGGGTGCAGGCTGCAGCTCCCTGGGATTCCACGTGAGAAGGCAGTGATGCTGCTGCCCACACGGGAAGGATGGAGGCTGAGTCAGAGGGAAGACAGTGCGAAGCCCAGCCTGGAGGGGAACGGGGGATGGGGGGAATCCAGGAAAAGACCAGCAGGAGGTTGGGGTGGGACACAGGGAGCGTGCTACCCGGGGAGGTCCTCCAAAGCAGGAGGGCCGGACCCTCCCGCCCCCTCTGCAGGACCCCGTCCCTGCTTCACTCCCTCACCCCTAGTTCTGAGTTGGGCCCAGCCTGAGTCTCTACTAGGCGGACGGTAGCTCCTTGGGGCAGCAGGGTGCGGCATCTGCAGGCTCAGGCAGCCCCCCAGATACTAGCAGCGTCCCTGCCCTCCAAGCCCAGCCTGGGGTGAACCTTGACAAAGGCCCTAGACCCCACCCACCACCCCACCAGGGCGCTGAGTTCTCCGTGAGGACTGGTTTCCCTGGAAGGTGAACACTCGGGAGCTGGGTCCCTTGAGGATTGTTCTTCCCAGGTCTTCGCTGTTTCCAGACGTGTGCCTTAGACATTTCTGCATGGACATCTCTTCCCGGGGATGAGGGTTTCAGGGCAGGTGCATTTAAACTTGTGATAGAGACTCCAAATCACCTTTCGAAAGGTTGTTCCCATTTGCACCCCTGCATGCGTGTGTCAATGCATCCCTTCCTCACTGAAGCAACACTAGATTTTGTCATAAAATATTTTTCAATTTCTTATTTCTATGATTAATAGGGAGGTTGGATATTTTGTGATATTCATCAGTTTAGTTGACTACGTTTTCTGTTTTTACTCTTTACCACTTTTCTATCTAGTTGTTTGCTTTTTTCTTATTTGTGGTAGTTCTTTATATTATGATGAATGTTAGTAATTGGTGTTTACCTTGCAGATATTTGTTCCCAGTCTGCTGCTTATTATTTTACCTTTCAAAGGTTGTTCTTTTCATCACATAAAAGTTTTTAAATTTTAAGTAGTCAAATGGTTTCCTTTAAGGTTTTGGATTTTGCATTTTTATACCAAATGCTCTTGTATTTTCTTCCAAAGCTTTATAATTACTTTTTTTTTTTTTTTTTTTTTTTTTTGCCTTTAATGTAAGTTCATTTTGGGTCATGGGGTGAGACAGAATAGAACCATTTTTCCACATTAAATCTTAGATATTGTGAGCCCTGGAGGACACAAATTACAGCTTAGGGGCCTGGAGCATGATTCTGGAGCCAGGCTTCCTGGGCTGGAGTCCATGCCCTGCCCACGGTGGCTGGCGATTGCTTTGAGGATCCTCTCTGAGCCTCGGTTTCCTCTTTGAAAGAGTGGTTGTGCAGAGTGAGAGAGCATCTTCCTGTGGACGACTCAGCTGATGTCTCAGCCCACAGTGAGTGAAGAACCAGGGGGTCTCACAGAGCCCTGACTCAGGCCTGAGGGTCCCCCTACCTCCAAGCAATTCTACCCACACCCCACCTGCTGCTGCTTCTTGCCTCTTCTAGAAGAGAGGAGGGTGGCGGTACGGCTGGAGGGGGAAGAAAATCTGTTTCCCAAAGCCTCCGGGTGACTCAGCCAGGGTGAGACCAAGGACGCTGAGTAGCCCCGCCTGCCACTCCATCTGGTGGCCTCAGGACAGAGAGGCGGCTTGGGCTTTCAGCTTCCTCACCTGGGCAGTGCAGGTGAGAGCACCCCACTTCCCACTCCGTGGGCAGGTAACACCTTCCTGCTCTGAAAAAGGGAAAACATCTCCACCTTTCCCAGAGGCTGCACAGCCAGAGGTCACAGTGAGGCGGCCA
Source organism: Rhinopithecus roxellana (assembly GCF_007565055.1). Lineage (NCBI taxonomy): Eukaryota > Metazoa > Chordata > Mammalia > Primates > Cercopithecidae > Rhinopithecus > Rhinopithecus roxellana. Next base: position 38,331,357 of record NC_044567.1, read on the forward strand.
TAAGCCCCGTGCTCTCGCTCTGAGGGGACACTGTCCCAACAAGAGGTCCCTCATAGTCTGGCCTGACCCTGGCTCTGTGGCCCCTCCTTCTTCTCATCAGGCCCCTCCCAGATCTACCGGGAACTCTGGCTGCCCCCTGACCCCACTGCTGCAGCCCCAACCCTAGGTCTCCACAAAGACTTCAGGACGTCCAGTGAGCCCCTGGGTCCTGGACCCCTCTTCCTCCTCCAGCCCCTCCTCTCCCAGCTGCTCCTGGCTGCCCTTTAACTGCTCAGAGCCGTTCAGCAACCTGGCGCGTAGCTGGTACATAAGTGGTTGTTGGTTGGAGTCGAGTGAGTGAGGAGGACATGCTAGGAAAAGCGAAAGGTGCCATGGCGCCAGCAGGGAGCAGGTGCTGGGGTGTGAGTGCTGTGGAATGAATGTGTCCTGGGATGGGATCCTGATGCCCGCACAACCCAGAGCACACACCAAACTTTCTACGAGTCTTTCCAGTCAGCCTGAGTCCAAACTACCCATGCCCCTGAGCTTGTCCTTGTCTGAAAGAGGAGGGAAGTGTCTATGTCCTCAGGAGAGCCCCTAACCCTAAGGACAGGCACACTGGCCCTGGCAGGCAGGTGGCCCTCGGCCCCCTCGCCACCTGGCAGCCCCGCCCATGCCCGCGGTGACTCGCTCTCGGGCAGACGTTGCGAGGGCAGAAACCAGCTCTATGTGGTCAGTGCCCCGGAGCTGCAGCAGCAGCAGAGGTCTGAACGCCTTCCTCTGTGGGCACTGCCACGGAAATTTGAAGACCTAGTGTGCCCTTTCGCAAACCGGGTTTGTTGATTCTACAGAAGGAGGTAACTATTGTTGAGTTTCTTCTTTTTCAAAATGAGTGGCATCCAAACCTGACTCATATTTCCAACTTTATTAATTTTTGCAAGACTCTGGAGGATGCTCTGTGGCGATTAATGTTGCTGAGCTGAGCACGGTTGCAACACTTTCCTGTAAAACAGACTAAAGGAGAAGTTGATGTCTTCCTCATACAAGAAATACATAAATCAGTTAAAAATAGTTCTCCGAGCGGATGTGATGATGTCGTGGCTGTCACAGGAAACACATGAATCAGCCTCATCCTCAGTTCCAGGGAAGTGGAGACAGTCGGTGGTCCTTGGACCCCTCTTGGGGTACTTGGGTGAGGCTTTACCTCATACCCGACTGGCAAAGCTGCCCAGGAGGACAACTGAAACCATGCTCGTTTGATTCTGTGGACGTTGCTAATTGCTGGGGATTCCTTTCTTAAATTCAGACCTTCTCATGAACCAGAGGAGCTGGCTCAGAATCATGCCTGTGATGCATGGGCCTGAACTAGTCAGTGCAGCTCAGAGATGCTTGCTGTGGGGGACGTGCAGTTTGCCTGTGGGCCAGTTGTCCACCCGTTGCCGTTACCCCACTGAGGAAGCTGTGGGTGCCGCCCAGAGAGCTTGAGTACAACATGGTCTCTGCTTTACTCGTGAAAAACCAAGACCTATGTGGTCATGGAGCATTAAAACAGAAATTTCACACCATGCTATATGGTCACCGAGGCCAGGGTGTTGGCACATTTCACATCCAGGAGGTGCCATTGCCGTCACTGGCTCAGCAAAGCCAGAGCCGAGGCCACTGCAACTGCCTGAGGCCCAGCGGTGGCTGGGAGCCAATGGGTGTCACTCGGTCACCACAGGGAAGGGGACTTGGCTGGAGATGTTTGGCGCAGGCCACAGAGAAGTGACTTTTGGGCTCGAGGTCTAGAGGGTGCAAGTCAGCACAGGTGTCTTCCCCAATACCAAGCCCTAGGACCCTTAGCGCTTCCTGACCTCAGGTTTCTATTTCTAGGGTGGGGGGTAGAGGTGAGGGGGAGCAAAGTCAGTGTTGAATATAAAGCTCCAGGAAAACTCAGCTCAGAATTGACTAGAGGGTTGGGAACCTGAGATCCCTAAGGGAACATGTAAACCCAGGGCAGCCCTGCTGAGGGAGATTGACATGGTTTCCATGCCCCTTTCGCTGGGCTGGGGCCCTCCCTCGGGAGTCTGTGCTGGGCTGGATCTTCTTCCCTGCCCAGTGGCCTCTCCTGGCTGGGTGGGGAGCTCCGGGTGAGCAGAAGGGAACTAGGCTGGGCAAGAGTCTTGTTTGGGAACACACCCTTCCCAGGAAATCCCCAAACCAAAAACCCGGGGAGAGCTCCCGGAAGCTCAGAAGCAGTTTTCATATGTCGGGCCGGTAAGAGTTAATTTCCCCAGTTTCAATATTTTCATGGGTCCTTAGAAGCTTTCTGACCCTGTGCCCTGAGCCTTAGGGTCTGATGGCTGAAGGAACCATGGTCCCTGGTCCCCTCTCCTGGGAGGGGCCATCAGAGGGAGAGAAGAGCTCGCCCTGGTTCACTTGGCCAGTCAGGAGAGAGAGCAGCATAGCCCGTGTGCACAGAAGCATATGCACAAACATGGGCTAGGGCAACTCACACATGTCCACATGCGTGCACATGCACATGCGTGCACATGCACACACGCCCACACCCATGCACACTTGTGTGCACAGATTCACACATGTCATGCACACGTCCACATGCATGCACATGCACACATGCCCACACCCATGCACACTTGTGTGCGCATTCACACATGTACATACACATGTCCACATGCATGCACACCATACACACATGCACACTTGTGCGTGCACACAGTCATGTGTACATACTCATACATGTCCAGATGCATGCACGTACACCATACACACGCACACTTGTGTGTGCACACACAGATTCACACATGTACATATACATATTAGCATGTCCATGCATAGCACGCATGCACACATCTGGCTTCACATACATACACACATGTACATGCACATAAATCACATGCATGGCTTGAATTGGAGGGGAGGGTCCTAGTTGCTCCCCTGGCCTGACCATCTAGTAAGTGTCATGCCCCACACTGCCCCATCCTGGGCTCCTGGCCAGGGCTCTAAGATTAACTAGAGTGGCCCTGTCCCTAAGAAAGGCCATGCATTTCAGGGTAGGTAAGGTGGACAGGAAGGCCTGGTGACCTCAGCCCATCCTTGTGCCTCCAGAAGCCATAACTCACCTCAAAGAGGTTTTCCTGATGGAGGGAATGATCTCTGAGCAACAGAGGCAGACTTCACGGTTCAGGCACCCTCCTGAAGGTAAGAGACACTGGGCTGGCCTATCACAGACACTCTCCTGTCCCCTCAGGTTCCCCCATGTCCACCAGGGACTTGAGCTCCAAAGTCTCCTGCCCTGCTTCTCCTAGAGAATACAAAGGCTGCCTCTCCTCCCTCCCGGTGTAACCCAACCCTCCTCTGTGCCCCTTGACCAGACTTGCATCCTCTAGCTCCTTCTAGCACCTTCTTTTTGACTGTTCGTGGGCAGGATCTGAAGCCTGCAGAGGTGACCTTTGGTGCCTTGTGCAAGGCTGGCCAGCGAGTAAGCATGACTTTTGACTCTGCTGCCAGCTGGGCTATTTGATGTGCACACACTTTTCTGCCTCTACCTGGAGCTAGGCGAGGCTCTCTATAGAATGGGTCCTTGTCAACAAAGTGGGCTCAGACTCTGGGCAGTAGCAGTTGAGGCAGGAGCAATGGGAGAAGCTTGGGCTAATGCCCAGCAGCCAGTCCCCTCTGTGAGCTGCCTCCTTGGCCCAGGAGCTGCCAAGGCCCTTCTTCTGCCTTTTAGGAGCTTTCCTAAAAGGGGCAGCCCAAAGGGGCAGCGCTGACTGTGCCAATCCCCAGCATCCTCGGCAGAGTTCTCAACACCTTGTGGCCCTTCAGCTTGGCCAGGCACCCACCCCGAAAACCAGCCCTGGCGTGGGGGTGCTGACCCCTCCTGGAGCAGTGGGGTGCAGGGCTCATAAGGTGGGGTCTGCAAAACATGCTGGGGTCTTGCTCTGTGCTTACTACAGGGATGCAGCCTGGAATGCCCCAGCTCCTGGACTTTCCCTGAGACCCCAGAGCATTTTGTGGTCATCACTTCTCACACTGGCTGCTTGGGGGGCTGGCCTGAGTCCACTAGGGCCAGTGCTCACCTTATCCTAATCACCTACTGGGGGTTTTTGTAGGCTTGACCCTCCATGCTCTGGTGTTTCCCACAGGCTGTGAGGTTCTGGGCTGTCCCAGGGAGGATAGACGAGGCTGGTGTCCTAGGATCCCCCCCGTCAGATCCAAGGTGAGGCTGCCAGGAAATGGAATCTGGCTGTCAAGCGTGGGGGCCAGACTTGCCCTGCAGCCTCAATGTGGCCCTGAAGGCCAGGGGTGGGTGGGGTGCAGCCCAGAGCTGCCTGCAGCTGAATCACCCTCTGGGTACAGGAAGCCTGACCGCATGACTTCCAAACTGATGCAACTTGGACTTCCTACTGAATCTGCGAGCTGCGAGACGGCCGCTTCTGAAGTCAAAGAGGGCTCAGAGGGCTCACGGAGCTTTCCTTTCAGTGACGATCAGCCTCTCTGGAATCCCTCCAGTGTCAGCAGGGATGGTGTCAGGGTTCTCCAAGCAAGAGGGCGTAAGGAATGGAAGAGCTGAGAAAAATGAGGGTTAGAGTGACACTGTGTCAGTGCCCTGGCTAGTCTCCGCCAGCTGGACAAGCTGGGGCCTCCTCTCCGCCTCGACTGGCCTGTACTAGGGGAGGGAGCCAAGGGCAGGACCCTTTTGCACCTCTACCCTGGGCCTGGTCTATTCTTGCTCCTGGGACCTCCCCAGAAATCTCCACAGCACACACCACCAGCGCAGAGACCTAGACCGAAGTGGCCACGTGCTCCGTGTGAGGGCTCGTCTGTAAGAAGCAAGGGCGCATAAGTGGCTCCTTTCCCCTTCCTAGGGGTCCCTTGCAGGGCTGGGACCCCACTCTAGGCGAGGCCTCTGGGCAAGGATGACAGTCCCTGTCTGCCTCTGGGACAGGGTAAGTTCCCGCTCCTGGTGTCAGCGCCAACTGGCGCTCCAGGGACCGCTGCGGAGGTCTGCTCTTTTGTCTTACTTTCTCATAGAGATTTTCTGTGGGACCTGGGCTCCCTGCCTGGCTAGGGCTGGTGGAGGAATAAGTGGGAAGGGTGGAGGAAGGAAGGGGATGTGCCAGCTGTTGCTCTGGCCCTTTTGTGTGGATATCGATCCCTGGTGAGAGGCAGACCCTGAGGTCAGAGTGGAGCCCGCCACATTCACCCAGGAGGGTGTGTCCTGGGCTGCATGGGGGGAAAGCTGGTAACGAGGGTCATGCCACGAATGCATGGGCAGGAGCAGGGACATTTCTCTCTGTGGACACTGGTGCTCCCCAAAGCAGGGGAGATGGCATAGAGCCACGTTGTGGACACATTTGTGAGAAAATTTCTCTGAATGTCAGAGAACATGGAAGAGATGAAGCTACCAGTTTAGAGAAACACAGGAACACATACTACAGACACACAGCACGCACATACCCAGAGACGTACCCAGACACACCACACACACTCAGAGAACGTGCCCATCACACACAGAGATTCACAAGGAACCACGTCATACACACGTTTTCACCTACAGAGAGCATACCCACGTCATACCCATGTGTTGACACACAAGAGCATGCACACACACATGAACTCACACCAAGAACATACAAACGCTACACACGTTCTCACACAGAACACACCCGTCACACACATGAACTCACCGAGAACACAGGCATCGCACACTTGAACTCACACCAAGAACATACAAACGCTACACACGTTCTCACACAGAACACACCCCGTCACACACATGAACTCACACTGAAAACACGGGCATCACACATAGGGACTCACACACAGAGAACATGCAAACACCACACGCATGTTCTCACACAGAACGCCCCACATCACGCCCACACGCTTAGACTCACACATCCTCACTCTGCATGCATCCTTGGCCTGGTGGACGGAAGATCGAGCGCTCTGGGTGGACTTAAGGCCGCAGGACAGGCACAGATATGCTCCTCTGAGGCCCAGTGGACTCCGTGCTGGCCCCGGCCGCAGACGGCCTCCTGCTGCGTGTGCCCTGGGTTCTGTGGCTGACCTGGCCTCCACGTCTCACCCATGAAACACGCATCAAAGGCTGACCAGGTTTGCTAAGTGGGACCACAGCAGAAGCGTGAGCCCCAGAATGTGCACGAAGGAAGAGAAAGCTGGGGAAGTGGTGGGCTGGGTGCTGCAGCGTGGGCCTGAGTTCCGGCCTCCTCCCCAACACCCTCCCGTGGCCACAGCCATCTCTGCACCCACTGGTGTGGCCTGACCCCTCACCCTGAGCCCACCCTTCACAGCCACTTGGGAACCTCAGGAAAGGCCGGGCTCCAGCGAGTGGCCACGGTGGTGTGGGGCGGCGGGGGAGGCGGATTCTACCCGGAGCAGGCCCAGGTCTCCGCTTCTGAGCACTCCTGCAGTGCCCCCTCCTGGCCACGGGGAACCGTGTGCGCCAGCCGCCAGGCCTGCGCATCTCCCCTGGCCCTAGTTCCTCTCCTCACCCAAGGGGAGGGACTCCCCGCCTTTCCATCCACCCCCTCCTTGGCTCTGCAGAGCTCCAGGAAAGGTTGGCACCAGGTCACTGCATTGAGACTCCATCAGGTTCAGACAGTGGGTCAGAGTGCAAGGCTTCAGCAGCCAGGGACGTGGCCTCCAATTTCTAGAGAGCAAGAAGGGCAGAGGCAAAGGTTTGGGCCCAGGGACTGGGCTCCGTTCCCAGAATCAGTCTTGGAGGTGATGAGCAGAGGGCTGGACACTGGCCTCCATGACCAGCCACTGCCCTCCACCCTAGCTCCCTCCCCTTGCTGGTCCCAGGGTTCAGGCTTTACCTCGATAAAGTGGGGTCCAGGAAAGGCAAAGCCTCCTCCCCTGGGGCACACAAACAAGGGTGCACAGGCTCCCACTAGGTAGGCCAGCCAGCTCATCCCATGGACACACCAGGGGCACTGAGGAAGGAACAGTGACCTGAGCCCCAGACCCAAAGGGTGGCCCTCAGCAGGACCCCCAAGGCAGGGAACGGGCTGCAGAGGGTTTGGGGGAGCATCTTGGTGCATGGAAAACAAACACTGGGAAGCTGCTGTGAGTGCGTGTGGCTCTCGGGCACATTCTGTCCTGGGTGTGCCGCTTTCCCCAGGCGGCACCGTTTCTCTGCCTCTGTTCCCTTGCATTCCCTCTGCCTGCCCCCCATCCCCACCCACCTCCCACCCAGCCCCACAGGCCCTTCCAGACCACTACTGGGGCATTCCTGGGCCTTGCCCCCTCGGTTCTTGGGGACCACCACGCGATTCTCTATGGAAACTGACTCTGACTGAAAACAAGAGTGAGTGTAACTCTCTACCTGAGAGAATCATACGGAGTTCTCAGCCAGGTCTCCAGGACAACCAGGTGCACCTTGTCATTCTCACTCACCCCGTCACCCGAGTAGCTTCTCAGCCCAGCCCCAGCGGGAGGTTTTCCCCTTACTTGAAATGCCTCTTGGAGTTGAAAAATCCCAGCGTTCACCCCGGCACTGACACTTGCCTATGTAAACTTCCGCCTGCTGCTTTGCTGTCATCGTGACCGGTTGGCGCTTGGCCCCCTCTGGCCAGCTGGTTCCCCAGAGACGACCATCTTGCCCACCTTGTGGAAGGCCTCGTGGCCTGCCTCACCCCTCACTCGCGTTTCACAGCTCTCGTGGTGCTCTACAAGAAAAAATCTGCTTTCTAGATGAGGAAAGGACCTTGGGGCAGACAAGGCAGTCCCTGTCTGACTTAATTCCTTATCTCTTCTTCCCCAGCTCTACCGTCCCCTGCCCCACACACATGAGGGAGCAGAAACCGTGCTGTGTGCACCTGTGCCTTTAGGGGCTGTTGACATGGCCGTGCTTGCATGCTCCCTGGTGAGGGTGGGCAGAGGGGGTGGGAGACAGGTAGAAATAGAGGAAGTGGATGATGGATGGATTGCTGCCTAGAGAGGTGGCAGATAGAGAGAGATGGTATGCGGGTGATAGATAATAGGTGATGGACAGATGATAGAAGTAGGTGATAGATGGATAATTGATAGGCAAATTAGATAATAGATAGCGGTAGGTGAACTAGATGATAGATGGAAAGGTAGGTAGGTAGACAGATGATAGATGGTTGATAGATAAAGTAGATGAACAAGATGACATATGGGTAGATCGGTGGGTAGGTAGATAGAGGACAGAAAGACAATAGACCACTGGGGGCTGAGCCTGGCCTGAGCCAGGAAGGTGAGAAGGGGACAGAGGTGAGGACCCCACAGGTCCCTGTTCTTACCCCTATTAACCCCAGTGTTTGGCCTGAGCTCTGACTGACCCTCTTTCCAAGATGAGACTCAGGAGGAGGAAGAGGGGACCTTCCTAAGAACAGGGATTCTAGTGTCTCCTTGGGGCTGGTCGACACCACCTGCCTCGCCTGCTGTGGCCTCTCTGCACACAACAAACGACCCCTGACGGGCTCTGTGGGTGCCCGTGCTGCCCCCATCAGCTGACACCCCTGTGAGAAAGATCCTCCTCCTCTTCCTCCTGCCTTTCTGTCCCCCATCCTCCTCTTGATGGAATTAACTTCCCTTGGTCAGCATCTTCCAGCTTCACTCGCTTCCCTAAACTCCTCCCTATCCTGTCTCAATCTGCAAGAAAAACAAAAGAAAGAATATGGTAAAGTAAAGCTTTGAGCCCATATTCGGGTCCAGTGCCGATGCCACATGCCCCAAGCCCCGCTGAGAATATGCACGTCCATGTAGTTGAGTATTGCCCGAGCTGGGGTGAGATTTGCCTCTCTATGGAGCTGCCTTCCTGCCACTCAAGAGCACTGTCTCTTTTCTGGACCTCCTGCCTGGTGCAAGGGCCCCAGCTGAGCCTCCTCCAGCTCTGACCTCTGGTGGTCCCAGGCTGCCCCAGAGGGTCTTGCCTAGGCGCTGACACTCGGCCTGGGTTGGGAGCTCCAGCAGCCACGGCCCAGCCCTGGGGAGACCTTGTGGTCTCTAAGGGGGCATGTCCACTCCTCCAACTCCAGTTCATGTTGTCCTCTCCAACTCTAAGCCTTTTTCTTCCCGTGCTATTACCCAGACACCTTACCCTGTCAACAACACTGGCCTTCAGGACCCTTTGCAGCATAACTCCTCCCTGAAGTCAGCCCTTACCACCTCTGCTCCTCTGATGCCCGGGACAGCCTTGACCGTGGGTAGCTCTGACCTTGGGCAGCCCTGACCCGGGGTGGCTCTGACCTCAAGTAGCTGTGACCCTGGGCAGCTCTGACCCTGGGGAGCTCCCAGCATGGGAGTTGCACGCTCCTGTTTAGACAGCTACCGTCCCCCACGCTGGCTCAGCTATCCCATGTTGGAGTGCACTGTTCGGTGCTGCCTGCCTGGACGGATGCAGGGAAACTTGGTTCCAGCCCTCTGCTTCCTGCGGAGTCTGAGTCAGGGGCTCCTCCCTCGGCCAGGCTGAAAGGCATCTGTTGGTCCTCCTGTGGGGTCCTCCACAATGGCCTGCGAGAGCCTCCCCATCTCTGCGGGCAGAAGGGAGGACAGTCCATACTGTTCCTTCCAGTCCTCTGACTTGTCATTTTTCCACCCCAAATCTTGTGCTTTACCCCCATAGAGAGTTCCTGAAGGAGGAATTTTAACTGGCGAAACTCGGAACTCCATCCAAACACAGCCGAAACCATCCTGGGTGGTTCAGAGGCGGCTGCCTCCCGGACAAGCCCATAGCCCCACAGAAATGCCTGGTCCTTCGCCTGCCAGAGCTCAGGCTTTTTGGTTGAAGCCGGAGACAGGCTCAGCTCAGAGTGTGCCCTGGTTCATCGTGAACACAGAGTTGGTGCGGTGTGTGTGACAGACCAGCGGAGTGGGTCTCTCTGTGTGTCCTGTGGCTGGCCCTTGGCTCCCAGCCTCGAGTCCTACCCTTGGGCCAGGTCAGAGCAAGTTCAGCAGCAGGCCCGGCTCAGACACCACCCAGTCTCACGAGGTGGCTTTGTGGGGAGCAAATGAGGTTGTTTTGTTTTATTTCCCTTTTAAAGTTGCTTGTTGTTAATTTAAAATTTTTATTTCATTTCTGAATTAACATTCAGTAAAACTGCTATTTTTTGGTGTACGGTTCTATGAATTTAACACATTTACAGATTCATGTAGCAACACTGTGGACACAGAACAGTTACATCACCCCCAGAACTCCTTTCGTAGCCGCACTCCCCCAGCGCAGCCCGGCAGCTCTCCCTGTGCTTTTGTCTTTTGTAGAGGAAATCAGGCAGCTGGCAGCACTTGGAGACCGGCTCCTCCCGTTGGGTGCGTCGCGACCCCCGAGCCGACCATGCGTCCACAGCTCCCTCCTCGGCGGTGCTGGGTAGGGTTCTGTGCGGAGGCACCTGTGCCACTGAAGCATATTTGGGTTGTTTCCAGGGTGGGATGATTGTTGAATAGAGCTGTTTGTGCATTTACATTGTAGGTTTTTGTGTGAAGACAAGCTTTCGTTTCTCTTGGGTAAACACCCAGAAGTGCGATTGCTGAGTCGTGTGGGAAACATATGCCCAACTTTACAAGGAAACACCAAAGGCTGGCCTTGCACTTTGCACTCCTGCCGATCAGGAATGAGAGTGCCTGATGCTCCGTGTTCTTGTGGGCACTCAGCATTTTCCGTGCTTACACTTTAGCCACCCTGGAATGAGTGAAAAGCGTTTCATCGTGGCTGTTTTGCATCTCCCTAGTGGCTAATGGGAGGATCTTTCATGTGCTGATTTCCCATCCATATCCCTTACTTGGTGAGGCATCTGTTCAAGTCCTTCCTCAAGTTGTAATCGGATTATTTGGTGTTTTTACTGTTGGATTTTGAGAGTTCTTTATGTATTCTAGATACAATTCCTCTGTCAGATATGCGATTCACAAATATTTTCTCCAACTCTTTGTCTTGTGTTTTAATTCTCTCCACAGTGACTTTTGCGGCATTCATGAAGATTTTCTGTTTTCTTCTCAAAGTTTTATAAGCCACTATATTTAAAATTTTAATTTAAAAACTGTAAACCTATTATAGTTTTTAAATTAAATGGTAAACCTATTATGTAGATTTTCTGTTTAAACCTAAGATTCCTTTTAAGTTAATTATTATGTAAGGCTTGAGGTTTGGGTCAAGGCATTCCTTTCCTTAAAATTCCCAAACAGCTTTTCATTTATCTTAGAAGTCTTGACCTGCAGGGTCAGGCTCCTCTGCTCTCTGAGCTCCTCCTCCCCACGCAGTGCCAGCCCCTTGACTATTCTCACCACTCAGACCTTGGCCTCCATACCCGCTTGGCACCCACCAAGAGGGTCCGGGGATCCCTCCACAGGGCAGCCTTCCGTCTATGGCGTGAAGCAGGAGCGGTGGCCAGGGAGAGCCAGGCTGGGACCCAATCTCTGCTTTAGGCTGGTCATTTTTGCCAGGGTTGGTGTTGGATTGAGGGACATGGAGGGAGGAAAGGGGGTCAGTTGGGGCAAGTTTCCTCGTGCAGGTAACCAGCTGAGGGCTCGACGGGAGAGGAGAGACAAGGAAGGCAGAGCTCAGGGTAGCTGGCCTGATGAGGCGACCAGAATGTGATCACTGGATCCCTGACTGGAGGCCCAGGTGTGGCCCCAGTCTGGACAGTTACAACCACCATGGGGAAGCTTCAGAAACCAAGAATACTGTCTGGGAAGCTGATCTGCAGAGAGAATGGAACAGACGGAGGTGCGATGGGGGAGAGAGACAAAGGAGAGGAGGGTAAAAGCCTGTTGCTGGTTCCACTACGTTGGGCTTGTCAGCCCGGCTTCTTCTTGTCTCATCCATAAAGTGGGCTGACGTCGCCCATCATGGTTGGGAGGCACAGGGAAGCGTTGTGCTGCGTGCTCGGCCCGGCTGACCCAGCAGCTCTCCAGCCTCGGGGACTCTCCAGACAGGTGTGAGCAGGTGAGGTGCTGGACCAGGGAAGGGCAGGGGGAGGACATGGCCGAGGGGAGCTCTGTGAGCTGAGCTGCCTGCTTTGAGGGTGCCCTTGAGGCCTAGGACTGAGCCCTGGAGGGACAGGCTTCCTTCCTCCTGCTGGGGCTCAGAAAACAACGCCCCAAAATGGAGGCCTCAGCAGTAGCCTCAGAAGCAAAAGTTTTCTCTGACCTTCTCTTGCCCTCCTGTCTCTCAGTCTCATTCTCCCCCAAGGCACCGCAGAAACCAGACTCTCTTTTTCCCCAAGGCCAGTCGTAGAAACCAGAACCCCTTCTTCCCAAAGCTGGTCATAAAACCTAAAAATATTACTCAGTTTTCCATCTGCCTTTCTATGTAAGAACTGACTACAAAGAAATAATCTGACAGACCCTGTTTGACTACAGGTCACAAGACTCCCCTTCCAGAGAGGGCCCTGCCCCACGCCCAGAGGCAAAAATGCTCAAGGAGGCCAAAAAAAATCTAGACACACCTTGCTGGGTTCCCACTCAGTCTGTTAATATTAGATCAAGTCCTTTTTGTCCAGTCCTTTTTCTAGAGGACTGTTCATACTTTTTTAAACCTAAACATAAAAATGGACAATTTCCCCCATCTTTGGGTCTTTGCTTTAAAGGCTGTCATATATACACACTGAATAAATTTGCATACCTTTTCTCCTATTGATCGATCTGTCTCATGTAGTGATTTTCACACTCCCCGCGGCAGGCACAGTGGGCCCGGGGTGCAGTTGTGGCCACTTGGACCCTCCTCGGAGCTGGTTTAGCTGTGCTATGTGCTTGTAGGAATGGATTATCATGATTTCTAGGCTCTAATAAACTGTGCTTCAGTCGGCTGTTGAGTTAACGAGAGGCCTCACTTCAGACCATAAACACCCTCCTGTGTGGGACGGAAACACACATCGTCACAACCAGGAGGTCAGTCGGGTGGGGATCCGCTTTGCTTACAAGGTCCAGAAACCCAGCAGAAGACCCCAGAGGCCACGTCAGTGAAGACTTGTTTCAGCGACGTTGCCACACACGTGACAGAAGCCACAGACTGCCAGCATCCACCTTTAAAGTCAAGAACCTGAAGCTGGATAAAGCCAGCAAGCTGCGAAAAACACCTCCGCTCAGTTTGGTTGTGGCAGGCAAAGGGAAAGAGCCGTGAAGAAAGGAGAGGGGGACAGAGAGGGGCAGCTGCAGAGGGAGGCGGGGGAGGCTGGCTGGGCGAGGACACTGAGAGGGGACACAGTCACTCCGGGAACAGCGGCCAGTGGCGGATCTGCCTGGAAGGCTGTTCCCTCCTGTCCAGGACGGGCCCATCTCTGCAGACAGGGGCCCTCCCCTTCCTGGCCTGGATGTGCACTCCCTACATGCACGGTGGAAGCTCTGCAGAGGCTGTTCTGCTCCAGAGGGGAGCGTAGCCACGGACGAAGTTCACACCTTGGGGGTTGGTCCTGCCCTGTCCCATATCTTGGCTGTGTGGGCAGCATGGATCTTCTTCCGTGGTGAGCCTGTGTGCCCACCTCCCTGACTTACGCCTGCTTCCCAGGGCCATGGGCCTCACCCTAGACTTCACTTTTGTGTGCGTGGAAAGACACAGCTATTGGGACCGAAACAGACCAGTATTTGCCAGTGGGTGGGTGAGGGGAGAGGAGTTCACTACCGAGGGGCCGAACTGGGGCCATTTTTGAGGGATGAAAGTCTTCTGTGTGGCTCTACAGTGCTGGGTACATGACTATGTGTTTGTCAGACCCACAGTCCTGGACATCACTGTGGGAACAACAGCATCAACAGTCGGGGCCTGGGGGTCCTGACGAGTACAGACCCACACAGGAATCCCCGCATGTTCGATGGCAGGACACGCCTGTGCTGAAGGAGTGGGCAGGAAGGAGCTGACCTGGGTAACTCCAAAAACAGTGTTTTGATTCGATACAGGAAAGAATCAAACAACTCTACATATGTAAACACTAAACTCCAGCTGGTAAAATTTTTTTCCACAGCAATACACATTAGCGATTTGGAAACTACTTTTATATATACTAAGGTTTCACAAATAAGTCAGTATACTATCGTCAGGAAGAGTCAGGATTCTCATAGCGGGATAAGGAAGTCGTGGAAACGCCAGCGGGGAGGCCAGAATGAACCCTGTGGTGGTCGGTTATAGTCAGATATGCCAGCAGGAACTCATGTTTACATAGTAGATATGTACAGATAGGTTAAATACACACACACACGCACGTGTGTGCACACACGGCTTAGCACACGCATCTGTGGATCCTGGGTGTGTCCTTTGAGAGGGGTCACCCCAGTAGCAGCAAGCACATTCCATCCCCAGATGATAGTTTCTAAATTTCATCTTCAATGAAAGGAGCCACGGCTCCCGGAGAAATGGCTGATACTTGGGATGTGGGAGAGAAAATACAAGATGAGCCTGGGGCATCTTGCAGTCCCAGGAAGTAAGAAAATGCTCAAAGATAAAAATTTTAAAAAGGTGGGCATTTCAAAAGGGCACGGAAGCCAAAACGTAAGAGCTTCCAGTGGCCACAGCTAGAATGATTTGAGCGCGCGCGCACACACACACACACACACACACACACACACATTGGATTATACCCCAAAGAGTAAAATGAATGTCCATGGATTTGTAAGCATATAAATAAATTATTGAATAAACTAAAAGTGAAAGGGACAGGCCTTCCTTGGGACGAATTCCAAACAAGAAATGTGGAGTAAATGAGGAGAATAGAAAATCACCATCAGGCCAGGCTCGGTGGCTCGTGCCTGTAATCCCAACACTTTGGAAGGCTGAGGCGGGTGTATCACCTGAGATCAGACGTTGGAGACCGCCTCAACATGGAGAAACCCCGTCTCTACTAAAAATACAAAATTTGCTGGGCCTGGTGATGCACACCTGTAATCTCTGCCACTTGGGAGGCTGAGGCAGGAGAATCGCTTGAACCTGGGAGGCGAAGATTGCAGTGAGCCGAGATTGTGCACCGCACTCCAGCCTGGACAACAAGAGCAAAACTCTGTCTCAAAAAAAAAAAAAAAGGAAAAAAAGAAAAGAAAATCAGCATCAGTGCTGCAGGCAACCTCCTCAGACGAATGCTAAAATTCATGTGCAAAGTTTAAGGAGAAAGAGGATATTTGTATAGTCTCAAAGTGTCTCCCCTACATGTTCGCTGATTACTGAGGTGCCCAAGTTCTTGATGCTCCCTCTTCCAGGAGCTGGAGCTCAGGCTGGACTTAGTGACTCACTCCTCACCAGTAGGACATGGAAGGTGGAAAACAGTCGCTCTCCAGTGGGGATACCCAGCAGGCCTCACCTTGGCCGGGGGATCAAGGTCCAGACCACCAGTGGTAAGGCACGTTGACGTCGTGGCCTCTGAGAGGACATGATGAGAAGAGCACCCTGCCTCTGCCCTGTTCTTCTGAAAACCCACAGTTCCAATCTAATCAGAGAGAACATCACACAAACCCCAACTGAGGGGCATCTTGCGAAATACCTGAGCAGTCTCTGCCAACGTGTCAAAGTAAAACAAAGACAGGCCAAGAAACGGTCATGGGTGCAGGGGACTAAGAAGGTGTGAGGACCAATGCAGCCTGGGGTCTTGGACGGGAGTTGGTGAGATTGCACTGATGTGAGTTTCTCAGTTTCCACACGTGTGTCATGGCTGTGTAAGATGCTCACATGAGAGGAAGCTGGTGAAAGCGTCCGTGGGAAGTTGCAGTACTGTCTTTGCAACTCTTCTGGACTTTTTTTAATAAAACATTTTTAACATGAAAATATGCAGGGCATTGTGGCTCGCACCTGTAATCCCAGCACTGTGGGAAGCTGAGGCAGGTAGATCATGAAGTCAGGAGTTCAAGACCAGCCTGGCCAATATGGTGAAACCCCGTCTCTACTAAAAATACAAAAATTAGCCAGGTGTGGTGGCGTGGGCCTGTGATCCCAGCTACTCGGGAGGCTGAGGCAGGAGAATCGCCTGAACCCAGGAGGCAGAGGCTGCTGTGAGCCGAGATCGTGCCACTGCACTCCAGCCTGGGTGACAGAGTAAGACTCCATCTCAAAAAAAAAAGGAAATATGCATCATTAGATGCTGTATGATAATCAAGCTACTTACAACAAACAAAATTGAGAATGAAGGTAAATTAAAAATAATTTATAGTCTTTAAAAAAGAGCAGAAACTACAAAATTTACATTTCTGAAAATGGCAGAAAAATCCCACATGAATGTACATGTATGTGTGAGATTGTGTGTGAATGAGCACATGCATATATTTTTGTGTGTTTGGATTATATGTGTGAGGGTGTGCATGAGTGTGTATATGATTTGGGGGTATGTATGTGTATGAATGTGTGTGCATGAGTGTGTATGATTTGTGTGTGTGTGAAGCTGTACATGTGTACACTAGTGTGCATATGATTTGGGGTGTGAATGTGTGTACATATGTATTTATGATCTGAGTGCATATGAGAGTGAGTATGAATGTGAAAATGTGTGTGTGAGTGGGTATATGATTTGGGTGGGTGCAAGCATGAATATGTATTGTGTGCATTAATGTGTATATGATCTGGGTGTGTATAAGTGTGAATATGATTTGGGTGTGTATGAGTGTATGAGTGAATGTGTGCACAAGAGTGTTTATGATCTGGTATGTAATAGCATGAATGTGAACATGTGTGCATGAGTGTGTATATGATTGTATGAGGAAGCGTGAATGTGAACATGTGTGCATGAGTGCGAATATGGTTTGGGTGTGTATGAGTGTATGAGTGAATGTGTGCACAAGAATGTTTATGATCTGGGTGTGTATGAGTGACCATGAATGTGAATGCACGAGTGTGTGTATGATCTGGGTGTGTAGGAGTGAGTGTGAATACGAACACGTGTGCACTGAGTGTGTATACTATCTATGTAGGAATGAGCATGAGTGTGAACATGTGTGCATCAGTGTGGATATGATTTTGGTGTGTATGAGTGATCACGAATGAGAACATGTGTGCACAAATGTGTATGTGATCTGGGTGTGTAGGAGTGCGCATGAATGTGTGTGCACAAGTGTGTATGTGATCTGAGTGCGTAGGAGTGAGCGTGAATGTGAACATGTGCGCACGTGTGTGTGTGACCATGAATGTGAATGCACGAGTGTGTGTATGATCTGGGTGTGTAGGAGTGAGTGTGAATACGAACACGTGTGCACGAGTGTGTATACTATCTATGTAGGAATGAGCATGAGTGTGAACATGTGTGCATCAGTGTGGATATGATTTTGGTGTGTATGAGTGATCACGAATGAGAACATGTGTGCACAAATGTGTATGTGATCTGGGTGTGTAGGAGTGCGCATGAATGTGTGTGCACAAGTGTGTATGTGATCTGAGTGCACAGGAGTGAGCGTGAATGTGAACATTTGCGCACGTGTGTGTGTGACCATGAATGTGAATGCACGAGTGTGTGTATGATCTGGGTGTGTAGGAGTGAGTGTGAATACGAACACGTGTGCACGAGTGTGTATACTATCTATGTAGGAATGAGCATGAGTGTGAACATGTGTGCATCAGTGTGGATATGATTTTGGTGTGTATGAGTGATCACGAATGAGAACATGTGTGCACAAATGTGTATGTGATCTGGGTGTGTAGGAGTGCGCATGAATGTGTGTGCACAAGTGTGTATGTGATCTGAGTGCGTAGGAGTGAGCGTGAATGTGAACATGTGCGCACGTGTGTGTGTGACCATGAATGTGAATGCACGAGTGTGTGTATGATCTGGGTGTGTAGGAGTGAGTGTGAATACGAACACGTGTGCACGAGTGTGTATACTATCTATGTAGGAATGAGCATGAGTGTGAACATGTGTGCATCAGTGTGGATATGATTTTGGTGTGTATGAGTGATCACGAATGAGAACATGTGTGCACAAATGTGTATGTGATCTGGGTGTGTAGGAGTGCGCATGAATGTGTGTGCACAAGTGTGTATGTGATCTGAGTGCGTAGGAGTGAGCGTGAATGTGAACATGTGCGCACGTGTGTGTGTGATACGGGTGAATGTGTGGGTGTGTTTATGCAGGTGCACTGAGAGCTTTCAGCTCGAGTCTGTGTGGCATCCAGGCTTTTCTGGATAATGTAGAATCAAACCCCATAATCAATTCCAGTAGCTTAGAAATACCAAATTCTCCTCACCCAGCAACTGAATGAGCAGGTTAAACAGCACCATTGGCCATCCTGCAGAACCCCGTGGAATGGGCCCTGCTTGTTCTCAGAGTGCTCCCAGCGGTGATGAGGGAGCCCAGCTCCCTGCAGTTCATGCAGAAGGCTGTGTGCCATCCCCGGGACTGCAAGGAGAGGCGGAGGCTCAGGTGTGGGATCTGAGCCCAGTGGGCTCCTCGCGGACCGCTGCCTCCTTTCTTCCCTTCGGCGCTCAGCGTCGACTCATCATGGCTCCCGGTCACACTCCTTGTCACTGCCTGGCATTACACAGGGCCACAGTCCCTTAATGGAAATGCTTGGGACCAAACGCATTTTGGAATTCTGAATGTTTCTTGATTTCAGAGAAAGAAGAGGGGATGGACTGTTGGGCAGCCCTGATTAACCCTGCAGCATCTTGGCTCTAGAGGGGGCCTGCGCTGGTGGGCCAGTTCTTTCCTATCCCCACCCCCGCAGGCCCTACTTCGGTACACACTCTGTAAATCACTTCCCAGCAACCCCACCCCCAAGCATCCTGCTTTTTGTAGAACATACCTGAGGCCCTGCAGAGCGTCCTTGCAATGCATCGTGGTGCCCTCACTGCCCCTCCCCACTCACTCCCCACTGGCAGCACCCGCGGAGGTAACTGGGGAATTTGGAGACAACTTCCCACTGAAGGTCTCCTTGCCCAGGGTGCAGGCATGTTGAGCTCTTGGGAGCAACTCAGGCAAAGACACAGACTTTGTAGCCATGACCTTCGGCACACTTGTATGACTGTGTCACCCTTTCATCTGCGAATCTAAGGGGTGGTTATTCTTCTGGTCCTACTTTAGTTAAACCTGTGGCTAAGATACTCTGGGAGTAGCAGGAGGTCTTGGAGCTGGCGTGCCCCTCCCGGGGGTTGACTTGTGGGTTTATCAGCAGCAAGTGATAGGGTGAGTGCAGCCAAAATGAGTGGACAGGGGGAGAGGCTGGAGAACCGCCACAGCTGATGCGCGCCAACGATGAGCTCTCCTGCTTGGTGCTGATGTGCCTCGGCCCCTAACCCCACTGGTGTCCAGATGGGGACCTTGAGGCTCAGAGGGGGTTAGGTCAAGGTGAACATCAGCATTGAGTTTCAGCCCCAGGTCTACCTGCTGCTGCCTCCGCATCGACTGAGTTGGCCCAGTCCCTTGTGAGGGCGGGTAGAGCCAGGGCCGAGGTGGGGATGCCAAGGTCCCATGCTGCAAAGATGGGTGGGACGGCACAGGAGCCAACCATCATCCCCAAAGACACAACTCCAGATACCTCATCCTGAAATCCCAAAGGTCAAAATCCCAAAGACATAACTCTGGAAAAAAAAATGTCAATGTTATTTATTTACATTTTAAAAGGTATGCATTTGAGAAACAAAAACACAGCAGAACATTTCATAGGCCAACTTACACAATGAAATAGGCAATGATAACACAGGTATTTTTGCATAAACCCTGAGGAGAGTAACAATGGTGGCATGGGTGTAGCAGTTATAAGAAGACAGACCACAAGGAAATAAGTCAAAAGAGAAACGGACACATGTGTATCACCATGGTTTCTAATTGTGTGCACCCAGCTCTCTAACTGTGGTCATCTGAAGCATTAGGGATTTTGGACTTTAGGGATATTGATCTTTAGGGATTTCCTTTTTTTTTTTTTTTTTGAGATGGAGTCTCACTCTGCTGCCCAGGCTGGAGTGCAGTGGCCGGATCTCAGCTCACTGCAAGCTCCGCCTCCCGGGTTCACGCCGTTCTCCTGCCTCAGCCTTCCGAGTAGCTGGGACTACAGGCGCCCGCCACTTTGCCCGGCTAGTTTTTTGTATTTTTTTTTTAGTAGAGACAGGGTTTCACCATGTTAGCCAGGATGGTCTCGATCTCCTGACCTCGTGATCCGCCCTCTCGGCCTCCCAAAGTGCTGGGATTACAGGCTTGAGCCACCGCGCCCGGCCAGGGATTTTAACATTGGAGATTATGGTGTTTGGGATTGTGTCTTTCAGGATTATGATCCAAACTCAGCTGGCCCTCCCCTACCTGCCCCAGGAATGTGGAGAGAGAACATTGCAGCCATGGAGAACAATGCAGCAAAGCACAGCAGGGGAACTGGAAATGCTCACCCTTTGACAGGGCACTTGTAGTTCTGGGGCCTTATCTTGAGGATATTCCAACATATACAAAAAGATTCATGCACAGAGATATTTACTTTAGCATTATTTGCCATAGGAAAAAAGTTGGAGACAATACATTTTATGTTCTGTAAAATGAAAGAGCAGTTAAAGAAATCATGACTCGAAGACGACTCCAGGGCTATGTACCGAAGTTCAGGGACAGAATCAGCTGCAACTGTTCCACCTGCACCTCAGCTTGCTCTGCTGTGTGTCGGGAATCAGGCGGGAGCCCAGTGAGATCACCAACGTGCAGGCCAACGTGCAGGGCACAGGTGGGCGCCAGGGAGGGGACGCTGCCCAGCCCCAGGCTTTCGCCGAAAACGTGCAGAGCAATTCAGAAGAGCATGTTTCCATCAGTTAATAAAGAGCGACGGCCTCCAGCCATGAGTGACACACGACCCTCTGCCTGAGTCTTTTTCTATTTTTCCGTCCGTTCCATATTTTCTACACCAAAATAAGCTACTTTCATAACCACAAAAACGTAATGGAAAGAGGAGGAGGAGGACGGGGGTGGGGAGTAGTAGTCAGGGGTTCAAGCCCTTCCTCTCTGCATGACTTGGATAACACAGTATATTCACACAGCCATTTCCCCATCTATGAACTTCTCAGGGGCTTTTATTAGTCAATGTCCGAGACCTCTAGGGGCTCTCTTTATACCTCATGATGTCAAGTGCCCACCTTTCTAGCTCCTCTTGGCCTCCTGCCCTTCCTGGAGGGAGATGCACTCACTGTAGCCGCTGACTAGCTAGAGACAGACTGGCTCCTTCAGTGGGGAGGCCAGCCTGCCTGTCTCCCCAGCCCAGTCCCACTGTGCTGGCCTCAGTGGTGGAGGCAGACATGGAGCCCTGGAGGAACCACTCCTCCCCAGTCGCCAACGTTTGTGGTACTGAGAAGCACCTGTGCTATGAGGGACAGTGATGGGGTTAGATACATAGGGGATCCTACACCCCCAGGCTTGGTTCTGGGCTAAACAGTGGGTGTGAATTTGGGCCTAGGCCTCAGAGAAGCCATCAGCTAGGGGGCAGGATGTTATTTAGGAATTCCAGGGCTTTCTGTAATCCAGATGTCCTGTACTGTGCATATGTGCATGTGTGTGTGTTTGCACATGGTGCAGTGCATGCAAACACATGTGCGTGCATGTATGTGTGTTTTTCTGGCTGGGGTTGCAATCACACAGTTTAGAAATCACTGCTCTGCAGATTCTGATGACCACCTCCCCTATGTCTCACCAAATTCCCGTTTCTTCTGCTTTCGTTCCACTGCAGAAAGCATTCCGACAGCTCTCCTGCACTGGGGGGCAGTGGGTCCTGGTGTTCAGGTTTCTCTAGCCAGGGCCTGGAGCCCGATCCTGGTGGCCGGGGCACGGGGCTGACTCCAGGTGGGCCAAAGGCACCTTATCCAACTCTTTAGAACAGCTTTTCTCTCCTCCCTATAAAACATATTTTTGTATTACAACACCACACCAGAAAAAACACCAATTGCCAGTGAAAGTAGAAAGCAGGGCGTTTGTTAAAATGAAAACATTAGATGGTTGATTCATAATGAGAAGCAGTTTCATTACTTCCCAGGCCCTGTGGAAGGTGCAAATTGGTGTGTTAGTGGCTGTTTGCATCTTTTCAGTTCCTTTCGTCTTTTCTCCTTATCCTGCTGTTTATATGGTCTCTGCTTTAAGTCAAACATTGTGAGTGGACTGATGGACGTACACGTGTATGTGAGCATGTGTGCACAGATGCATGAGAACTGCAGACAGAGATGGGAGGTAGCCAGGGGCACCACTGTTCTCTTCTTCCCAAACATTAATGTTAGGCTGTTTTGCTTCTGTTCTTGAGAGGGCACCCACCTTACTGCTTAGGAGCCTGGAAATAGCCCCACTGAAGCAGCTCTGAGGCCCCGGGCACCCTTTTCCCGGTCGTGGCCAGCGGAGTTGTGCATGGTCTTCTCCGTGGGACGTGCATGGAGCATCTGCTGGTAGCAGAGGCTCAGTTCCTCTCCTGCATTCTCTTGCTGCAGGTGCTAGACCTGCTGCCCACCTGTGACCTGTTTACTGCCAGGGATAGACCTGTGGCCAGTGTAGAAAGCCAGATGCTTTGTCCGTACAGCCTGTGGGGCTCAGCCTTCCCAGGGTTGCCCACAGCTAGGCAGGGCCAGGACCCCCAAGTCTGGAAACTTACACCTTTCTCACCTCCCTTCCTAAAGGTGGTTTTCCTTTGTGATCTCTCTCCCAGAATGATTAAACCACACTCTGAATAGAAAACTGTCTTGAAAACTGCTTTGCACGTACATCTGATGAGGTCCTCTGGAGGGCGGCCTCCACCCTCTAGCGGGCAAGGATCGTTCAGCTACCTTGGCGGTGTCACCGAGCTGCCAGAGGCAGACTGTAGCCCTGGGCTCACCAGCGTGCAAAGATATTTTATTCTTTTATTTATTCCACAAATATATATTTATATTATTTGTATTTAGAGACAGCGTATCTCTCTGTCGCTCAGGCTGGAGTGCAGTGGCCGCATCTCACTGCAGCCTCAAGCTCCCAGGCCAAGCAGTCCTCTCCTCCTACCCTGTCCTCCCAAACAAAAACATTTTTACGGAGCTCACTAGGAGGGTGCTGATTTTTAAAATCTAAGTTCTTATGTCTTTCTTCTTGATGCATAATCAATGTACATATTTTCAGGGTACATGTGATTGTTTAATACATTCATATAATTGTAAAAATCAAATCAGCATACTTGAATATCTATCACCTTAAATATTTGTCTTTGCTTTCTGCTAGAACCATTCCAATTCTTCTCTTCTAGCTCTTTTGAAATACACGATAGACAACTGTCAACTATGAGTTATGTAACACTAGGTCTTATTCCTTTTATCAAACCATATATTTGTACCTTTTAATCAACTTCTCATTGTCCCCCTCTCCCCACTACCTTTCCCAGCCTCTGGTAACCAGCAATCTACCCTCTATCTTCACGAGATCTACTTTTTTAGTAGGTGAGTGAGAATATCCAGTGTTTGTCCTTCTGTACTTGGCTTATCTCACTTAACATAATGATCCCTGGTTCCATCCACTGTGCAAATAACAGACTGTCATTCCTCTGCATGGCGGAATAATATTGCACTGTGTATACATACCATGTTCTGTGTGTCCACCATCTGCTGGTGAACCCGCAGGCTGATTCTGTATTTTGTTATTGTGAACAGTGCCGCAGTAAACAAGGGAGTGCACATGTCTTTTTGATATATTGATTTCGTTTCCTTTGACTATATGCCCAGTTAGTGAAATTCCTGGATCATACAGTAGTTTTACTTTCTTTTTGTTTTTTTTTTTTTTTTTTTTGTTTGTTTGAGATGGAGTCTCGCTCTCTCGCTAGGCTGGTGTGCAGCAGCGTGATCTCAGCTCACTGCAAGCTCCGCCTCCTGGGTTCCTGGGTTTAAGCGGTTCCCCTGCCTCAGCCTCCCAAGTAGCTGTGACTACAGGCGCCCACCACCATGCCCAGCTAATTTTTTGTATTTTACTAGAAACGGGGTTTCACCGTGTTAGCCAGGATGGTCTCAATCTCCTGACCTTGTGATCTACTCACCTCGGCCTCCCAAAGTGCTGGGATTACAGGCGTGAGCCACCGCGCCCAGCCTACTTTTATTATTTTTGTTTGTTTGTTTGTTTTTGAGGTGGAGTCTCGCTCTGGTGCCCAGGCTGGAGTGCAGTGGCCGGATCTCGGCTCACCACAAGCTCCGCCCTCCGGGTTCACGCCATTCTCCTGCCTCAGCCTCCCGAGTAGCTGGGACTACAGGGGCCCGCCACCATCGCCCGGCTAGTTTTTTGTATTTTTAGTAGAGATGGGGTTTCACCGTGTTGGCCAGGCTGGTCTCAAACTCCTGACCTTGTGATCCGCCTGCCTCGGCCTCCCAAAGTGCTGGGACCACAGGCGTGAGCCACCGTGCCCGGCCCCTTTTAGTTTTTTGAGGAGCCTCCATCTGTTCTCCATAGTGATGGTGCTAACTGGCATTCCCACAACAGTGTGTGCGGGTCCCCTTTCTCTACATCCTCGCCAGCATCCCTTATTCCCTGTCTTTTTGATGAAAGCCATTTTAACTGAGGTGAGATAATACCTCATCATAGTTTTTTGATTTGCATTTCTCTGATGATTAGCGATGCTGAGCATTTTTTCACATAGCTGCCGGTCATTTGTACATCTTCTTTTGAGAAATGTCTACTCAGGTCTTTTGCCCATTTTTAAATTGGATTAATTGTTTGCTCTTGTTTGAGCTCCTGGTTATGAATCCCTTGTTAGGTGGGAAGTTTGCAAATATTTTCTCCCATTCTGTGGGTTGTCTCTTCAGTCTGCTGACTGTTTCCTTTGATGTGCAGAGGGTTCTCAGCCTGGTGTGATCTCACTTGTCTATTTTTGCCGTGGTTGCCTGTGCTTTTGGGGTCCTATCCAAAAAGCCTTTTCCCGGAACGATGTCCTGGAGCACTTCCCTCATGTTTTCTTCCAGTAGTTTTATGGTTTCAGGTCTCAGTTTTAGCTTTAATGCGTTTGATTTGATGTCTGTGTATCATAAGGGAGACCGGAGGGGTCTAGTTTCGTTCTGCGTGTCGTTATCTAGTTCCCCAGCACCACTTATGAAAGAGACTGTCTTTCCCCCACATGCTCTTGGTTCGTTTTGTTGAAGATGAGCTGGCTGTAAATGTGTGATTTATATCTGGGTTCTCTATTCTGTTCCACTGGACTGTGTGTCTGTTTTACGCCATTACCAGGCTGATTTGGTTGCTATAGCTTTGTAGCAAATTTTGGAGTCAGGTGGTGTGGTGCCCCTGGCTAAATCCTTAAATCCTTGTATCTTATGGACAATTATGGACATAACAGTGTTTTGTCATCTTTCCACTTCCGTGTAACTCAGGGCTGCCTACTCGGTGATTCAGATTACTAGAATGTGGCCTCATGTCCCGAAAGCACTGTTCTTGGCCCTCGCTTCAGATTCCTGTGTGACTCCCTCCCGTGAATGCGGCTGCCGCACACACCTTCCGACACACCTTCTGCACACACAGGCCGCCCGCATGCACCTTCTGCACACACCTTCCACACTCAGGCCACCCGCAGTTTCAGGGAGGAGGTTTGACATCATCAGATCACTGGACTTTGTTAGCAGCTGCTGCTATTCTTGCTTTGAAAATACAGATTGCAAGGAGTTTAGTTTCAGTATCCTTAGCTGTAGGATTTTTTTATAAACGTGCTATATGACAAACATATAATTTTGTCACTGGAGATTAGACCTGGAGTTTTCAATAACTAGATTTTTAGGTTGCTTGTGTTACAGGTCCAATATGTATCCATAGCCTTATTCTAAAAGTGGATGTAGTAATAATTCACTACAAATTTGCTAGTATAGTGATTGATAATGATTATGTCTACATTCCTTTTCCACTGGAAAAGGTGAGCTGGGAGGGTCTGCATGTCAAACATCTTTGCCTCCCGAGACGATTCTCCAGTAAGTGCTGAGAGCAGAGGCTTGGAGTGTCCAGAATGAGATCCAACAAGAACTAAGCTGAGGCAGCCTCAAGAGGAGTGGAGTGCTGTGCCTTAGCACACCCCAGTTCCCATGGGTTCCTGATTTCTGCTCCAGAGGCAGGAGATCTGGCTCTCAACCTGATTTTTCTTTGCTCACAGAATTCATATCAGAGGTGATATTTCCACATTTGTCTACAGTTAAGAAGACATGCCTGGCATTTAAAGCCTTTGGCTATGGTCCATGAAAGTCTGTTGGCTGAAGTCCTGCCCCATGTGCCTGCTGCTGTGACCCTGAGGATATCTGTCCATGGGGGTCAGCCCTCACTTCGAGTTTCATTCATACATTTGTGGCCCTCTTGGGCCAGACACATGACTAGAACCAAAGTTACAGAGTTGAAGAGACCCCATCTGAGAGCCCCAAACAGGCAGGACAACATAGCGAGGTGTCTGAGCACTCGTTCATGCCAGACTAGAGCTGAGCAGTCTCTCTTATGCCCTTGTCAAAGAGGATTACTCACCAGACACTTGTTCAAAATGGCAAGAAACACTATTCAAGACTATTGCAATAGGTTGGGTGTGGTGGCTCATGCCTGTAATCCCAGCACCTGTGGAAGCCCAGGTGGGAGGATCACTTGAAGCCAGGACTTCAAAACCAGCCTGGGTAACAAAGCAGGACCCCATCTCTACAATGTTTTAAAAAATTATTTGGTGCAGTGGCACGCACCTGTAGTCCCAACTACGCAGGAGGCTGAGGTGGGAGGATCCTTTGAGCCTAGGAGTTTGAGGCTGCTGTGAGCTGTGATTGTGCTACTGCACTCCAGCCTGGTTGACAGAGCAAGGCCCTGTCTCTTAAGAAAAAAAAAAAAAGGCTATTGCAATAGGAGAGAGAGAGACTGAATTCAACTCTCAATACGACAGAGACAAGTGGGGATGGCCAATGAGCAGGGTGAGGGAGATGATGAAAAGTTGCTAGAGGAACTTGGTTAGATAGCAAGGGTGGGAAGATTCTCACTAAAGGACCTTAGCAGGGTTCCTTGCTAGCACTGAGCTCAGCAGGCCAAGGATGAGGCTTTATCACGGAGAAGGCTCAAAGGAGCCCGAGTGGAGTTTGGTCAAGGAGAGTGTCTTTGTCATCCTAGAAATGACTCGTTTGATAGGTAATTAAGTAGGGGGTTCAGACAGGTCAAAGAACTTGCCAGAAAGAGGAAATTGTGTCCACGTGGCTGGTGGCTCACACCGGTAACTGACAGTGACTTACTCTTAGAAACTCAGAGTGTGTGTGTCTCTTTGAATCCGTGTGTGTGCGTGTGTGCGCGTGACTCAGTCTCTTCTGAATTTCTCTCCCGATCCCTGTCTCTCTCTGTCTTTCCTTGGGTCGGTGTTTCCCTCCTGCTGGTCTCTGGCCAGCTATTTCTGGAGGTGTCAGCTGCTCTGTCTTCCTGCCCCTGTCGACCCCCGTTTCTGACTCCCTTTCTTTCCCTTACAAAACCCTCAATGCAAGTCCCACTGTCTCTGTAACTGGCCACTGCCCATAACAAATATTTTGCTTAGGTTGTGTTTCTTTGTAGGATAGATGATGTTCTGTGTGCTTGAGTTTTACAAGATGAGCACAATACCTTATGTTTCTTCTTTATTAAAAAAAAGAAAAAGCCAACTGCAAGATTAATGTCTCCTCAGAGACTGTGCCCCGCTGGAGCCTCTCCACAGGCAGCCCGAAGGAAAGTGGAGGGAGCTGCCCCTTTCCGTGGCCGGGGTGCCCACCCCAACCAGGCTGCCTCTGCCACCAAGACAGAGGTTCTCAGATAATAAGTTATGGGGACTGTTTCCAGAGACCACACCTGAAGCTGCCCACTCCCCAGAGGGAAGGCCCTGATTAATGGCCGATGAATTTGTCCTTAAGGCCCTGAAACTGCCTACTCAGAACCAAGCCAGTTTTTCTTGCCTGTCCTGTTTGGGCAGCCAGAGGAGGCAGCTAGAAACCCATTATGCAGGGGATGGGGATAAGTGGAGGAGGGAGAGGTTGGGGAAGGAGTGGGGAGGAGGAGAAGGGAAACAGGGGACCCCAGGCTTTGGCTACGAAGGGCTCTGCCTTTCTACACCATTCCGGACACTGGTGTCCACCACTGCCGCCTGGGCACGGGGAACAGAGACTCTGCCCAGTGGGAGGAGACAAGAGGTTTGAGGACCTCAGCTCATTCTCTTCAGTGTGTGCCTGGGGGAAGGTGCAGGTACAGCCAGTGGGGTAGGATTAAGAAAAGGGACCCGAGTTTGAAGACAGTCGCCCACAGTGCACCAGCTCTCCGTGTGTCACAATCTTGCCTGTCAGGGACCACGATCCCACTTCACAGTTAGCAAATAGCAGCTCAGGCACATTCAGCAACTCGTTCAGCATCCCACCAGACAGTTACACCTTCAGGGTTGTCTGTGTCTGTTAAAGTCTAGTCTAGTTTTGGGTCTCAGAGCACCTTCCTAAAGCTGACGTAAACCAAAAACGAAATTCTAAGCCCCACAGCCGATTGAATGGACCCCGCCTCAGGACCAAGGGGATTCCAAAGAAACCTGAAAAACTAGTTCAGGCCATGATAAGAAGGAGTAGGGGCTGGACAGGCCTCATTATACCCTCCTCCCTTCTTTGGAATTTGGGCACAACTGACCAGAAATGACATTAAAACAGAGATCTTAAGACTGACAAGGCACTCTGTAGCAATAAGACACCAAATTCCAACCTGATGCCAGAGTATAGCATCACATGACAGATAGAAGGCCGTGAAATCAATATTTTACCTCAAAATATATTTCTTTGACATATTTTGAAAAGGCCCTGCCAAGCTGTCTCTTGTGGGGACATTTACATTCTATAGAGAACCGCCTTCCCTTTCCAGGTCTTCTTCTGATCCTGAAGAAACTGGCTGAGAGTCTGGCACCTGCTATAGGTCTGAACAGGAAACATGTGCCATCTGTTGTCTCTAAGGGTGGCCACCTATGAGACTTCATCTACGTAATAAGAACCTTGGTCTCCACAGTCTCTTACCTTAACCCAGACACTCCTTTCTATTGATAGCAGGTCTGTAGATAATAATTCTTTCAACCAATTGACAATTAGAAAGTCTTTGACACTGTCTATGGCCTGGAAGCCCCATTATTTTGAATTGTCCTCTTTCCTAGACCAAACCAATGCATGACTCCTGGGTGCTGACTGTGGTCTTACGTCTCCCTAAGGTGTATAAACCAAGCTGCAGCCTGACCACATTGTACACATGTTCTCAGGGCCTCCTGAAGCGGTGTCACAGGCATTGATCCAAGAACACAACCAAGGTGAGTCTCAATCATTTTAAGAAATCTATTTGCCAAGGTTAAGGACACACTGGAGGAAAGAACACAGAACCACAGGAAAAACTGTGGTCCGTGCTTTTCCCAGAGATGGTCTGGGGACCTCAGTACTCAAAGGGGAAAAGTGTGGGTATTGGGGAAAGGGGAAGAAATGGAAGAAATGGGTAAATCAGAGGCAAGTGGTGCATTCTTTTGTCTTTGGTCAGCATTCACTGAATACACATTTTACGTGCGATGGAGGTGGAGGCAGGGATGTAGCTTTTTTATCTTTATGTAATATCTATCTTACTTGGGAACCAAATAGGAAGCAGGTTTGCATGAGCCAGTTCCCAACTTGACTTTTCCCTTTGGCTCAGTGAGTCTGGGGTCCCAGGATTTATTTTCCTTTCACACAGGTCATGGTCCTTGCATTTGGCTCAGAATATTCAAAGTTTTTTCCAGAGTTTGGCTTTTCCTTCAGCACTGGGAATTGTGATCCAAAGCTTTTCCTGACGAAGCACAAAGTTGGAGAAACAAAACGCAAACTAAACAACAACAATCAAACAGAACAGAGTTAATCTGCTGTAGCTCAAGAGAGGATGCACCTGTCCCCACCCCCCGTCCCTGGGTTCCGGTTTGCCTTGCTGACTTCTGCTGCCACCTGGTGCCGCACAGAGAAACTGAGACGAATCCACACCAGGCTCCTTCAGCCTCAGCTTCATGTCACCTGTGTAATGTGGGAAAGCTTTCCTCTCAGGAAAATGCACACATCCAACTTTGTGAAGATGCCCTTGGGGGTGCTTCAAGGATCCTAGATAAAGAACCTCCTTTCCAGAACATCCAAGAACCTACGTTTTCCATCCAGAGTGGTGTCAGCATGACATTGATTTCCTGAGATCCAGGGGTGATGCACTGACCTCCCATCCTCTGAAGTCACCCGGAACTGGGATGTGCTCAGGTTACAAAGCTGTCTCGAGGTGGGAACACATTAATTCAAGAGCAGATCCGTGATTCTATAAAAATGTACTAGATGCAGTGGGGGCCTTTCAAATCAGCAGGGAAGGACACCCAGAGAAACAGAAGGATAAATGGTGTTGGGACTGGGATAAATGCTCAGCTTTGGCCCAAATCTTAGTGACTTAACACAAGCCTCACTTATTTGCTCATGATTTTGTGACTGGACCATTTGGTTTGGCTCACAGGGCAGTGACTGCGTTTGTCTTACCTGAGCAGACCTGCATGTCTGCGGTTAACTGGGATGGCAGAGACAGAGCGACTGTCTTCCTCCAGGAGGCAGCAGGTTGGCTCTGGCTCCTTCGTGGGGCAGCTGGTCTCCAGGGCAGCAAGAGAGACCAAGTCCCAGTGCACATTCCACAGCCTCTGTGCACGTCAGACTTGTTAATATCATTGGCTAATGCAAGTCACACGGTCAAGCCCAGATCAAGGAGTGGAAAGATGGACCGTATCTCCTCCTGGGAGAGGAGGCAAAGGAGGTAGGAGCGTTATGTGGCCACTTATGTTTGCAATCTACCATGCTTAGCACTTTGAGAAAAGAATTAACTGAGAAACTTGCTTCAAATAGGGCATTCACTAAAATGAAGCCTCAATTGAAGTAAAATGCGTATGTGAAAAATGAAGCTGTGACAGAGTTTAAGGACAGTATTGGCAAATATTTCTGTGCTCCTGGAGGATAAGACCCTTATTGGCACAATATGTCAGAAACCACAATGAAAGAATTATTTTAACTTGCATTCATAAAAATTAAAATTATTCCTTAAAAACATGGTGAATGAAATTAAAAGTCAAAAGGTAAGCTAGAAAATTATTTATAACATATGTGTCGGGAAGAGACAATACCCTTCAGACTTGAGAGTTTACATCAGAAAGGAAACAGCAAATGACATGATCCGAACTTGATAAAGGACATGAAAAATAGCCAGCACTTGGTAGGTTTTCTGAATGAATAAGTAGCCAACAGCACATGAAAATGTATTTAATCCATTTGTAAGCAGAGAAATGCAAATTAAAACAGTAAAGTGTCATTGTCACTTCCTGAATTGGCAAAGGGTTTTGTGTATTTTACTGACAGTGCTCAGTATTAGCAGCAAACAACAAATGGTGAGTAAATACGAGCTTCAGAACCTCAGGGAAATGATCTCCTCATTTCATCCTGTAGATTCCTTCCTACGTCCAGTGCCTGCTGAGCACCTACTTTGTGCCAGGCACAGCCTAAGCCAGAAGGTACAGTCTCCACCGAGAAGGTGATATTTGCACAAAGAACTGAAAGGCCGGAGTGAATTGTGTGGATACCTATGGGTACCCTCCAGGCAGAGAGGCAGCAATGTGGGTCCCAAGGTGGGACCACATCAGACACGTTCGAGGGCTAGCTGAGGGTGAGGTGGGGAGGAGATCAGAGGCGATGGGGGCTGGCTCTGCCGGCCAACACAAGCACTCCGGGTTTTCCTCCAAATGCTGTGAGAGCAGAGGAGTAACCTGGTCTGACTTGGGTGTAAGCAGCTCTCTCTGGTTGTTGTTCTAAAAAAAACCGAGGTGTCCAAGTGAAAGCCGAGATCCGTTAGGAGGCTGCTGCACAATTCATGCAAAATGGGTGGCGGGGCTGGGGCACAGTGGAGAAGCAATCGGATTTTGGATGTTTGGAGCTCCCCCAGTAAGATTTCCTGGAGAAAGAGATGACTTCAATCTTCTGGCCTGAGTAGCTGAAAGCATGAAGCGGTCCTTCGTGGAGCTGGGGAATCCACAGAGAAGCAGGTTTGAAGAGAGTGTCAGGAGCTCAGTTTCAGCCGTGGATGTTCGAAGGGAGGTGTTGAGCAACAGATAGAGACACAAGCCTGTGGTCCCAGGAAAAGGTCTGGGGGTCACTAGCCCATGGATGGAGTCACAGGCTGCATGGATCCCAGGAAAGTGAAGGCGGAAAGAGAAGAGCAGAGCACCAGGACGGACCGTGGAGCACCCTGGAGTTGAGAGCTAGTGGTCCTCCAGTCAGAGCTGGGTCAGGGCTGCTGTGAGGGAGCTGCCCCCAGCATGCGTCTGCTGTCTGGGATGGTTTATCTGCTTCTCACGTTACTGGTACCATGAGGCAGCTCCTGCTGTCTTCCAATTTGGTGTTTGTAAACTGAGGCATGAAAAGCAGGTGACAAGGATACCAGGAAGTACACAGGTCTGAGTGGACGATGGGGCTGTCTCCAGGGGAGCCCCTTGTGCCTTTGCCTCCACATACCTCCCCTTTCCTCCCCAGAGCCTCCATAACCCTGGCCGTGGAGCACAACAGATTGCTACTGAGGTTTGGGAAGCAGGTAGGAGTGCCAGGGTCCTGAACTTCCTTGCCAGACCTGAAGGTTTCTGGCCCTTTCCCTTCTGACTTGCAGCAGGGAAACTGAGCAGAGGGGACCCTGCAGGGGCCTTCTGAGTATTCATGTGATTTATTCATCTGTTCTGTCATGTATTTTATCATTACAGGCGTGCATGGTCATAATTTTTCTGTCTTTTCTAGATGAGAAGCTGAGGTTGAGAGAAGTTACCTAATGGGCCACAGTCACACAGCTGGGAAGTGCAGAACCAATATTCACCTCAAATTCTAAGGTCTTTTCTGAACCCCATCTGCCCTGACCCTTGTTATGGGTGAGGGCAGATCAGCGAATGGCAGAGCAGAATCCATTTCCAGGGGTGAGGAGTGTGCGTTCGGGTGGAGGGTGGGGTGGGAAGGGTGTGGTGGCTCCTGCATCCCCTGTGTGTCAGAGGTTGCAGAGGAAGGGCCCCCAGTGTGAGTGCACAACTAGCCCCAGCCTTAGGTCCCTGCTTGGGGAGAGGATGTGCAGAAGAGGATGACACCAGCAGCAGGTGTCCCTGGAGAGGGGCTGTTTGGAAGGAGGGGTGACAACTGAAAATCAGGGTCCGTGGGCATCCCTGCTTGTTTTGGAGCCATGGGCACTCAAATTATGTGATTTTATGAGGCTGTTGAAGAAAAAAATGTCCACAGGACCAAGAGGGCCTGGAAGACCGCAGCTCTCCGACTAGTGTTTGCTTCTCTGCCATCAGGGTCGGGAGGCCATGCCAAGCATTGCGAGTTGCAGACTCTGTGAGACAGGAGCACTCCCACCCCCTTGGGGCCTCTCCCAACACCACCACATGTTGGCTGTATACCTGCAGCGCAGTGGACAGTGACCTCAGTGGCCTGCCTCTGCACACAGCCAGCATGTAGCTGGCTCCTTTCTTCTCCCGCTTGCATGCCTCCAAGCCTTCAAAACAAACTCATCTCCATGTTCTGTGAATAACCAATTTTTTTAAAAATGAAAAAAATAAACAAACTCATCTCTGAAGGTCCAGGCGATTTTTATGTTTTACAGAAGGTTTTGTGAAGAGATGACAGAAAGGATTATATCACTTCCACATAACAATAACTCCTCAAAAGCAACTTTTGGCCGGGTGTGGTGGCTCATGCCTGCAATCCCTGCACTTTCAGGGCCTGAGGCGGGAGGATTGCTTGAGCTCAAGAGTTTGAGACTAGCCTGGGCAACATAGCAAGTCCCCGTCTCTACTAAAAATTTTTAAAAAAGAGCCAGATGTGGTGGCACACACCTGTAGTCCCTGCTACATGGAAGACTAAGTCAGTCGGATCACTTGAGCCAGGAGGTCAAGGCTACAGTGAGCCATGATCACACCACTGCACTCCAGCCTGGGTGACAGAGTGAGACCCTGTCTCAAACTTTTTTAACAGGCCAGGGTGTGGTGGTTTATTCCCATAATCCCAGCACTTTGGGAGGCCGAGGTGGGTGGGTCACTTGAGCCCAGGAGTTTGAGACCAGCCTGGGCAACATGGTGAAACCCCATCTCTACTAAAAATCAAAAAATTTAGGTGTACGCGGTGGTATGCATCTGCAGTCTTGGCTCCTGGAAGGCTGATGTGGGAGGATTGCTTAAGCCTAGGAGGTCGAGGCTACAGTGAGCTGTGATTGCACCACTGCATTCCAGCCTGGGCGACAGACAAAACCCTGTCTCTCTCTGTCTCTCTCTCTCTCTCTCTCTCTCTCTCTCTCTCACACACACACACACACACACACACACACACACACACATAATTTTTAAGTATCTCTTGTTTCTCCTAAAATTACCATACTACCTTTAGCTACCTCATTAAAATTCTAGTAGACATTTTTGTGGACATCAGCAAATTAATTATAGAATTTATATGGAAATGCAAAGGGTTTGGGTTCGGTTTCGGGTTCCGGTTCGGGTTCGGCTTAGAGTTTGGGTTAGGGTTAGGGTTAGGGTTTAGGGTAAGGGCTCGGGCTAGGGCTAGGGCTAGGGTTAGGGTCAGGGTCAGGGCTAGGGCTAGGGTCAGGGTCAGGGTTAGGGTTCGGGTTTGGGTTCGGTTTAGGGTTAGGGTTAGGTTTAGGGTTTAGGGTTAGGGCTAGGGGCTAGGGCTACGGGCTAGGGCAATTGCAAATTCGGCTGCTCAGGGTATAGTGTTGTGTTTATTCGCTTTCAACAATGCTAATTCCGAGTGCCAGGCTGCTCTGCGACCTTTTAGAGGTAAAGCACATTTAGTTGATTATATCAATGCCTGTGGTGGTATCAGAGGTAATCTGCATAAAACTACTTTGTTGGCACAGGCAATGGCAAGACCGAGAGTGGATAAAGGAAATACTCTGTTTCCTGGAGCTTATTTTAACTGTGGGAAGCATGGTCATACTAAAACAGAATGTAGATAAAATCAGTGAGTCAGCCCACCAGATAGGGGAAAAAAGAAAACTGCTGATCCTGAAATATGTCCAAAATGTAAAAAAGGAAAACACTGGGCTAATCAGTGTCACTCTAAATTTGATAAAGATGGGAACCCGATTTCGGGAAATGCTGTGGGGACCGTCCCAGGCCCCATTCCAAACCAGGGCATTTCCAGCTCAGGCCATTCCCTCATCCCTGTACAATGTCTGTCCCCCACCACAGCTGGTAGTGCCACAGTAGATTTATGCTGCACAAAAGCTCTGAGCCTTCTGCCTGGTGAACTCCCGCAAAAAGTTCCAACAGGGGTCTGTGGACCCTTGCCACTGGGGATGATAGGATTACTTCTAGGAAGGTCTCGTTTAAATTTAAAAAGAGTACAAATACATACAGGAGTCATTGATTTAGATTACAATGGGGAAATTCGAACTGTTGTATCTACATCTGTTCCCTGGAAAGCAGAGGCAGGAGGGCGTACAGCACAGCTCCTGATTATGCCATATGTGGACATGGGGAAAAGTGAAATTAAATGAACAGGAGAATTTGGAAGCACAAATAAACAAGGCACAGCAGCTTATTGGGTGAATCAAAATACTGATAAACGTCCTACCTGTGAAATAACTATTCAGGGAAAGAAATGTAAAGGTGTGGTAGATACAGGAGCAGACATTTCAATCATTGCTCTGTAACACTGGTGATCTGCATGGCCAATTCAATGTAACATAGTTTAATTTAACATAGTTGGAGTTGGTAAAGCCCCGAAGTATATCAAAGTATGTTTTGCATTGTGTTTTGCATTATGCAATTGCATTGCATTATGTTTTGCATTGTGAAGGGTCTGATGTACAACTTGGGACTATTCAGCCGATTATAACTTCTATACCTATAAATTTATGGGGGAGAGATTTATTACAACAATGCAGAGCACAAGTTCTAATTCCAGAACAATTATATAGCCCTCAAAGTCAACATATGATGCATTACATGGGGTATGTCCCTGGTATGGGACTAGGAAAAAATTCGCAAGGTTTGAAAGAACTGCTTAAGTGGAAAGACAAAGTTCCCACTGAGGTTTAGGATAGCATTTTTGATGGTGGCCATCGTTAAGCCTCCAGAACCTATACCTTTAAAATGCTATCCAAATTGGCTAGAACAATGGCCGCTGAGTAAAGAGAAACTGTAGGCTTTAGAGGACTTGGTTACTAAACAATTCTCGATAATCATTTTCCTAAAACGGAACTGTTTCAATTTTTGAAATTAACGAATTGGATTCTCACTAAAATAACTAAATTTAAATCAATTGAAGGTGTGAGAATGTTTTTACAGATGGGTCTAGTAATGGTAAAGCTTCTTATTCTGGTTCAAAATGTAAAGATTTTCAGATGCCCTATACTTCAGCTCAAAAAGCAGAGCTTATAGCTGTAATTGAGGTATTGAATGCTTTTGATATGCCTATTAATGTGGTTTCTGTTCTTCATATGTGGTTCATTCCACAGAATTAAATGAAAATGCTCAGTTACAATTTCATACAGATGAACAACTGATGACTTTATTTATCCAATTGCAAACAGCAGTTAGGAGCAGAATGCCCCCTTTTTACATCACTTACATTAGGGCTCATACACCTCTTCTACGGACCTTTGACTGCAGGGAATCAAATGGCTGATTGCCTAGTTGCTACTGCCATATATAATGCTAGACAGTTTCACAATTTAACCCATGTTAATGCCTCTGGTCTCAAATGCAGATGCAGCATTACCCGGAAAGAAGCTAAAGCTGGGCGGTTCCAAGATGGCCGAATAGGAACAGCTCCAGGCTACAGCTCACAGTGTGAGCGACACAGAAGATGGGTGATTTCTGCATTTCCAACTGAGGTATCGGGTTCATCTCACTGGGGCACATTGGACAGTGGGTGCTGGACAGTGGGTGCAGTCCACCAAGTGAGAGCCGAAGCAGGGTGAGGCGTTGCCTCACGCAGGAAGTGCAAGGGGTAAGGGAATTCCCTTTCCTAGCCAAGGGAAACCCTGACACACAACACCTGGAAATTCGGGTCACTCCCACCCTAATACTGTGCTTTTCCAAGGGTCTTAGCAAACTGCACACTAGGAGATTATATCCTGGACCTATCTTGGATGGTTCCATGCCCACAGAGCTTCGCTCATTGCTAGCACAGCAGTCTGAGATCTAACTGCAAGGTGGCAGCGAGGCTGGGGGAGGGGTGCCCACCATTGCTGAGGCTTGAGTAGGTAAACAAAGTGACCAGGAAGCTCGAACTGGGTGGAGCCCACCGCAGCTCAAGGAGGCCTGTCTGCCTCTGTAGACTCCACCTCTGGGGACCGGACATAGCCGAACAAAAGTCTGCAGAAACCTCTGCAGATTTAAATGTCCCTGTCTGACAGCTTTGAAGAGAGTAGTGGTTCTCCCAGCACAGAGTTTGAGATCTGAGAACGGGCAGACTGCTTCCTCAAGTGGGTCCCTGACCCCCAAGCAGCCTAACTGGGAGGCACCCCCCAGTAGGGGCCGACTGACTCCTCACACAGCCAGGTGTCCCTCTGAGATGAAGCTTCTAGAGGAACTATCAGGCAGCAACATTTGCTGTT
Organism: Rhinopithecus roxellana; assembly: GCF_007565055.1. Lineage (NCBI taxonomy): Eukaryota > Metazoa > Chordata > Mammalia > Primates > Cercopithecidae > Rhinopithecus > Rhinopithecus roxellana. Next base: position 38,368,799 of record NC_044567.1, read on the forward strand.
CAACAATATTCACCATTCTGCAGCCTCCGCGGCTGATACCCAGGCAAATAGGGTCTGGAGTGGAACTCCAGCAAACTCCAACAGACCTGCAGCTGAGGGTCCTGACTGTTAGAAGGAAAACTAAAAAGCAGAAAGGACGTCCACACCAAAACCCCATCTGTACGTCACCATCATCAAAGACCAAAGGTAGATAAAGCCACCAAGATGGGGGAAAAACAGAGCAGAAACGCTGAAAATTCTAAAAATCAGAGCATCTCTCCCCCTCCAAAGGAATGCAGCTCCTCACCAGTGATGGAACAAAGCTGGATGGAGAATGACTTTGATGAGTTGATAGAAGAAGGCTTCAGATAATCAAACTTCTCCGAGCTAAAGGAGGAAGTTCGAACCCATCGCAAAGAAGCTAAAAATCTTGAAAAAAGATTAAACGAATGGCTAACTAGAATAACCCATGTAGAGAAGTCCTTAAATGACCTGATAGAGCTGAAAACCATGGCATGAGAACTACATGACAAATGCACAAGCTTCAGTAACCGATTCGATCAACTGGAAGAAAGGGTATCAGTGATTGAAGATCAAATGAATGAAATGAAGCGAGAAGAGAAGTTTAGAGAAAAAAGAGTAAAAAGAGATGAAGAAAACCTCCAAGAAACATGGGACTATGTGAAAAGACCAAATCTACGTCTGATTGATGTACCTGAAAGTGACAGGGAGAATGGAACCAAGTTGGAAAGCACTCTGCAGGATATTATCCAGGAGAACCTCCCCAACCTAGCAAGCCAGGCCAACATTCAAATTCAGGAAATACATAGAACGCTGCAAAGATCCTCCTCAAGAAGAGCAACTCCAAGACACATAATTACATGTGTGAACCCTGAAAATCTGAGACAGGTCTCAGATTTTTTAGAAAGTTTATTTTACCAAGTTTGAGGATGCGCCCACGATGCCTCCACAGGAGGTCCCGACAACACGGGCCCAAGGTGGTCGGGGCCCAGCTTGGTTTTACACACTTCAGGGAGACATGAGACATCAATCAATGTGTGAAAGATGTACCTTGGTTCACTCCAGAAAGGTGAGACAAGTTGAAGAGAAGGCCAGACAGGGAGCTTCCAGGTCATAGGTATTTAAGAGACAAATGGTTTCATTCTTTTGAGTTGCTGGTTACCCTCTCCCGATGAGGCACTCAGATATGCATTTCTCTCGGTGAGCAGACGGGTGACTCTCAGAGGGAGTCCTGTGTTGGAGACAAGCGTTCTGACCTGTAGCTGATTTCAGGAGCTTTCAGGAAAGCATCAGTGGGAAATGATATCTAAATGACAAAAGGTATGAAATGGCTGTCATGAAAGATCTGATGAGAGTTCATTATACCACAACTGACAAAGATATCTGATTTTTTTTCTGTGGCATACAACATTTAAAATAATAACTGGAATTATGACTCATAACTCTATACCACCACATAGCACGAATAAGGAAGATGTTGACAAATTTCCAGGAATTTTATATAATTTCTGAAAACATAACATTTTACTCATACAAATATAACACAGGGAAGGTTAGGTATCTCTTTTTATTTGTATATTTTGTATGGTTTTCCTTATGAAATATTACATCCTATTTTTCTTGCAAAACGTGCCCTACTTTTCTTACATACTTTGCATAGAGTTGTTTCTACTTATTCTATTATTTTTAGTAGTTTTTTTTTTTTTTTTTTTTTTTTTGAGACAGAGTCTCGTTCTGTCCCCCAGGCTGGAGTGCAGTGGCATGATCTTGGCTCACTGAAAGCTCCACCTCCTGGGTTCATGCCATTCTCCTGCCTAAGTCTCCTGAGTAGCTGGGACTATAGGCGCCTGCCACCGTGCCCAGCTAATTTTTTGTATTTTTAGTGGAGACATGGTTTCACAATGTTAGCCAGGATGGTCTCGATCTCCTGACCTCATGATCCACCCATCTTGGCCTCCCAAAGTGCTGGGATTGTAGGCGTGAGCCACTGTGCCTGGCCTGTTTCTAGTAGTTTTATTTACATATATTGATTATAATTGTAACACTTTTTTTTTCCAGAGAAAACTAGGACATAGACCGTTTTAAACTGTCATATGTTAGCATTCTGTAGTAGATTAGAAAATGTATGAGTATACCATCTCCCAATATCGGGATGTGTTTTCTCATAGTACATATGTTTCTCATAGTACACAGTACAGTGTGGTAGTTTCTCATAGTACATAGGACAGTGTGGTAGGCAAAAACATGTTTATTAACAGGCCAAAATATCTAGTTTCTCTGTAAAAATAAGAAGCCAAAAGTATATAAACTTGAATTACTTATGTCCAGTAATTAATGTTTTAGTATTGTATCTTATTTATAAATGATCTAGATATTTAATGGAAATATATATATATATATATTTTGAGACGGAGTCTCGCTCTGTCACCCGGGCTGGAGTGCAGTGGCCGGATCTCAGCTCACTGCAAGATCTGCCTCCCGGGTTTACCGCCATTCTCCTGCCTCAGCCTCCGAGTAGCTGGGACTACAGGCGCCCGCCACCTCGCCCGGCTAGTTTTCTCTATTTTTTAGTAGAGACGGGGTTTCACAGTGTTAGCCAGGATGGTCTCGATCTCCTGACCTTGTGATCCGCCCGTCTCAGCCTCCCAAAGTGCTGGGATTACAGGCTTGAGCCACCGCGCCCGGCCAATGGAAATATTTTACTTAGCTTAACTTTAAGGTTAAAAATTACCAAAAGTATTTTGGAAACTACTATTAGGCAGATTTACTGTAAAAAAGTTATTATTGGAATAATGTTTTTCGCTTTTCACAAGATGGCACCAAAAGCGAAGATGGGAGCTCCTGCCCCTCCTAAAGCCAAAGCCAAAGCAAAAGCTTTAAAGGCCAAGAAGGCAGTGTTGAAATGTGTCCACAGACCCCCAAAAAAGGAAGATCTGCACTTCACCCACCTTCCAGCATCCCAAGACACTGCGACTCTGGAGGCAGCCCAGATATCCTGGGAAGAGCGCCCCCCGGAGAAACAAGCTTGACCACCATGCTATCAAGTTTCCACTGACCACTGAGTCAGCCGTGAAGAAGATAGAAGACAACAACATGCTTGTGTTCACTGTCGATGTTAAAGCCAACAAGCACCAGATCAAACAGACTGTGAAGAAGCTCTGGGATGTGGATGTGGCCACGGTCAACATCCTGATTCGGCCTGATGGAGAGAAGAATGCATATGTTCAACTGGCTCCTGATTACGGTGCTTTGGATGTTGCCAACAAACTTGGGATCATCTAAACTGAGTCCAGCTGGCTGATTCAAAATAGATGTGTATATTTTCACCATAAAAAAAGGAAATAATGTTTTTCATAAGAATGATGACTTAAAATCTTAAAGCTTATAGATTTGATTCTAATTATCTAGTAAGTATAATGTTAGCTTCTTGTAAGCACTCAAGCAGAATAGAAACTTGTTTGTTGACCGGGCACGGTGGCTCACACCTGTAATCCCAGCACTTTGGGAGGCCGAGGTGGGCGGATCATGAGGTCAGGAGATCAAGACCATCCTGGCTAACACTGTGAAACCCTGTCTCTACTAAAAATACAAAAAAAAAAAAAAAAAAAAATTAGCTAGGCATGGTGGCAGGTGCCTGTAGTCCCAGTTACTTGGGAGGCTGAGGCAGGAGAATGGCATGAACCCAGCAGGTGGAGCTTGCAGTGAGCCAAGATTACACCACTGCACTACAGCCTGGGTGACAGAGAGAGACTACATCTCAAAAAAAAAAAAAAAAAAAAGGAAATTTGTTTTATATTTAATAGTGATAACTCTGAAGACATAGTTGTTTTATTACACAAAAAAACATTAAATTTATCTTATTTAACTAAGTTGTATCCAAATCGCGTTAACTTGAAAAACATTTGGATCGGTTCCTATATTTCTAGGAGTTTGGGGAATATTTATTTATAAATGATTATTTTTTTTCCAAGCCAAGTTAGAATAGACCACTTTTAGAGGATTTTATAAATGAATTTTGCAATGCTATCCAGAGTTAAGAAAAATCACATACACAGAACATACATTAATAGACATACAAACAAAAATAGAGATCTCATAGCTTTCATCCTGAAATTTTAGCCACGAATCAGGCATAAATATTCTGATGGTTAATTTTAGATGTCTGCTTGATTGGATTAAGAGATACTAACATAGCTGGTAAAGCACAGTTTCTGGCCATAAGTGTGAGGGTGTTTCTGGAAGACACTGAAATAAGGAAGATCCACCCTGACCCAACGTGGATGGGCAATGATATGGTTTGACTGTGTCCCCACCCAGATCTCATCTTGAATTGTAGTTGCTATAATCCCTACATGTTGTGGGAGGGACCTGGAGGGGGACGATTGAATCATGGTGGTGGTTACTGCCATGCTGTTCTCATGATAGTGAGTGAGTTCTCATGATCTGATGGTTTTATGGCTTAGCACTTCTTTCTGCTGCCATGTGAAGAAAGACATCTTTGCTTCCCCTTCTGAGGCGCCTCCAGCCATGTGGAACTGTCAGCCCATTAAACCTCTTTGATCTTGGCTAGGCGCGGTGGCTCATGCCTGTAATCCCAGCACTTTGGGAGGCTGAGGCGGGCGGATCACGAGGTCAGGAGATCGAGACCATCCTGGCCAACACAGTGAAACCCCATCTCTACTGAAAATAGAAAAAAATTAGCCGGGTGTGGTGGCGGGCGTCTGTGGTCCCAGCTTCTAGGGAGGCTGAGGCCCTTCTCTTGCCTTTGACATCAGAACTTCAGGGTCTCAGGCCTTTGGCCTCAGAATGAGAGTTACACCATTGGCTTAACTGATTCTGAGTCCTTTGGACATGGAATGAGCAATGCTACCAGCTTTTCTGGTTCCCCAACTTGGAGACAGCCTATCATGGACTTTCTCAGCCTCCGTAATTATATGAACCTTCCTCACCTGTCTATCTACATATATCCTATGGATTGTGCCTTTCTGGGGAACCCTGACTAATGTGATTACAATAATACAAAATTAACTCGTTTATATAGAAGACTTGGTTTTTGTCTTTACCCCATTTGATGTTTGTATTATAACTGTGCTTCTGGAAAATGGAACAAGTTTTTATCTTCTTCATATGAGGGCTAAAGCTTTTTTCTCACCAATATTTTTGGAGATTTTTAACATTTTCAAGATTTTCTTTTGACATATAATCTTATGAAGCTGAGAATTAAATTTTGTTTTTGTTTCTATTTTATTTTTCAGCCTCAGATGTTTGCTTTTGCAGATCCTTGAGCACACTGAGAGCCTCCAAGGCATGGAATGGGGTGCCTAAAGTTTCAGTGATTATAGGGAGTTGAGAGACTCAATTAGGAAAGGAAAGTTCTAAAGGAGGCAATTTGGAAGATCAAAATTTTCTCAAAAGAACCATTAAAGTTCTAAATAATTCTTGGTAAAGTCATGCAAACAGAAGTTCCCATGAAAGGAGCAAGACCAAGATCACAGAGACATCATGAAACAAAAAGCCAGGAATAACTTCCAACCCAAGAGGAGAACAGAGAGACCTCAAAACCAAAGCTAGGATAAGAAACTTCTAGCCCAAGAGTTACCTTTCAGACAAAGAAGCCTGAGATTCCAACCCAGCTTCAGAGAGTACTCACTCAAAATGTTACTTAAACTGTAGGCTTTTTAATGACTTAGTCGTGCATGCAAAGGGGATTTCCTAAGGTGGCACAGAAGATGGAGCCCCCATATCCAAAGATAGCCAAGCAGAAAGAAAGACCCCTGTTGCCAGAGCCAGTGGGCAAAGGCAACAGAGAGACAAGGGTCCTTATGTGATGAGACCTTTGCAGATTCAGACTTATACAAACTCCTGAGAACTGGCAGGATGATAACCGTAAATGGGGTACCAACATTTCTACTCATTGGATTACAAGTTCTCAGGCATCCAAAATGATTAACAAAATGGAGATTTCTAGGGCTTCTGTGGGAGAGTATGGAAGGTCTTTTTGAACTTTTTAATGTTGTCAAATGAAGAATGATGAGCTTCATAAATTCGGAAAGGAGAGATTTCATTATGTTTTTGTTTTTTTTGAGTCAGAGTTTCGCTCTTGTTGCCAAGGCTGGAGTGCAGTGGAATGATCTTGGCTCACTGCAGGCTGCACCTCCCAGGTTCAAGCGATTATCCCGCCTCGTCCTCCCTAGTAGCTGGGACTACAGGCATGCACCACTATGCCCAGCTAAGTTTTGTATTTTTAGTAGAGACGAGGTTTCACCATGTTAGCCAGGATGGTCTCGATCTCTTGGTCTCAGGTGATCCACCCGCCTTGGCTTCCCAAAGTGCTTTGATTACAGGCATGAGCCACTGCACCCAGTGAGAGATTTATTTCCTATTAAGGGTTGCAGCCTGCAGGATAGTCCTGACAGGCTAGGAAGCATAACCTCCAGCCAGAAGTCAGAAACAGACACTTCAAGGGAGAGGTAAAGGAAATAGTAATTTATACTGAGTGGCATGGCCAAATACACATATTTAATAGGCTCTAGGAGGAGTCATGCATATTTCTGAAAGGAGAAATGCATGCATGCGCAATTGACTTTCTTGCTCCTCCATGTGTCCAATGTACAAAAAAAATGGCAGTGTTAGCATGATCCCAGGGTGGAGCTTTCAGCTCTCTGACATTAAAAGGTGAAGCAGAGGATATGAAAATTCGCTCTGTGCATCCTGTGTATGCTGTCCAGAACCTCTCCATCATGGGTGGTCTCTTATCAGGCAAGAGAGGAGAGGCAGCTTCAGGCAGTTGGTTGAAATCAGTGGTGGAGTCTTTTGAAAGGTTTGTTTCTGTTAAATCCTTAGGGAAGAAAGCCTCATCATGGTTAGCAAAGGAGGGGGTATAACGAGCTGTATCCGACCCCTGTCATCCCATCCTGCCCAACTTGTAATAGGGGAGGAAAAATAATTTTCACTCTACCTTTACGGAATTCTAAGATGGGACCCTCTGTAAATCCAAGAACTCAGTTTTGAAAGTCACTCTGGGATCCCCGCAGCCAAGAGTGGGTCTGTTCAGTCATTTGGGAGCTTACGATTTCATTTTCATTTATCAGTGCTAATGGGAATGAGTAGGCTGTCTTCCTGGCAGCTTAATTTTGAAAGAAACTCCTTGGATGGGGTTAATGGCAGCTGTATTTTCTGGGAGCTCTGCTATAATTAGATAAAGTAAGTTCTGGTAAGATTTCTTTCTTTATCTTCGGTATCTCAAATGTTTTCATTTAAATAATCTTTATAACAACTCTTTTTTTTTTTTTTTTTGAGACAGAGTCTTGCTCTGTTGCCCAGGCTGGAGTGCAATGGCATGATCTTGGCTCACTGCAAGCTCTACCTCCCAGGTTTATTCCATTCTCCTGCCTCAGCCTCCCGAGTAGCTGGGACTACAAGTGCTCGCCACCACACCCGGTTAATTTTTTTTTTTTTTTTTTTTTTTTTTTTTTTTTTTTTAGTAGAGACGAGATTTCACCATGGTAGCCAGTATGGTCTCGATCTCCTGACCTCGTGATCCACCTGCCTCAGCCTCCCAAAGTGCTGGGATTACAGGCATGAGCCACTGTGCCCGGTCCCTATGACAACTCTTGATGTCTGAGTGGGTTCCCACACAGTCATCTGTTGTAAGACTTTCTGATTCCTTTTTTTTCCTTTGGTCATTATGAATAGGGCTTCTGTACATAATTGCATGGTAGCTTTTGTTTGGAAATAATATGAAAGTGGCTGTCAAAATACTTATGAATGTGATTTTTGGATTGTAAGGTGAGACTTGTTTAGCTTTGGGAAAAACTGCCCAACTTGTAATAGGGGAGGAAAAATAATTTTCTCTCTACCTTTACGGAATTATTAGATGGGACCCTCTGTAACAAATTACAGATTAAAATGAGAAAAACATAGACAAGTTTAAAAACATGTATACCTTATGGATACATGGGAGATACTCAGGGAAAAATGAGTAAATCTCCAGCAGGTGGCTTTCAATCCAAGTGTAAATGCTATCTTCAACTTAAAGAAGATTTGAGGATCAGTAGTGGGGAGGTAACAGGCAAAAGCACAGTAGACAAGGGTAAGTTTTCTTATACAGACTTAACTCCATGCGTTCTCTGTTTAGTGATTTAGTCATCCTTCTCTTCTTGGTTGGCGCCGAGAGAGAGAGAGAGAGAGAGAGAGAGAGAGAGAGAGAGAGCGAGCGAGTGATCTTTTAAATGGGGATTTCTTTTATAGATGTAAATTTTCCTTACAGAAGGGTAACTGCTATTCTGTTTTCAGAACTTCCTTTTTTAGCAGTTTTTTCAAAGTAATCAGCTCAGAATAATTCTTATGCCAAAGGGACATATTTTGGGGTGGCATATTCTGGTTTCCTACCATCACATTTTTGGGTGGCATATTCTGGTCTTACACACTGTCTTCCACCAGCAATGAAAAGAGTTCTTGTTTTTCCTCCAGCAATTTGTCATTTTTTTTAGAGTTTAGCAGTTCTAACAGATATAGACCAGTTGTGCTATCTCATTGTGGTTTTCAGTTCTCTAGTACGTTGAGCATCTTTTTGTATGTTTACTTGCCATCCGTAGATCATCTTTGGTGA